>NC_048598.1:25448951-25773258 GCF_003668045.3 Cricetulus griseus
TCTTACTCCGTAATATCCAAACAAGCCGAGTGAGGTTCCCTCACTGTTTGAGCGCCGTCCAGTTCCCCAACCAGGATTCAAATTGGCCTCCAATTCCGTTTTTCTATTTAAAAGACATGAACCTAGTCCTCAGTAGAGCTTTGCTACTTTTCCTGAGGCCATCAGGAGGTCATGGTGTAGGTTCCACAGCAAATTCCCATGATAACAAATGTTCTGGAGCAGGGAGTGTTCAGCTTAGGTACCTATGGGGAGGCACACACTCACCCAGACAGATGCATCCTAGAGTGTCTGGAGAACAGTCTTTATCACATCAACTTCACGTCCATGGTAATTTTGAGATAAAAGATAGGTTATGGCCTGGGATCCCAAGGACAGGGCCCTGGCCTTGCTGGAATTGCCTGTGCTCATGGGAAACCCATTTCTGTTTGCAAGAGCCTTGGCCTCTCAGTGGGTAGCACGCTCAACATTACTTGAAGCTCCCAGGTGCCAAACCACTTAGTGCCTTGGCTGTCTACCCTACTGCCGTGGAAAATGGAATTCTTCTCATCTCTGAGCCTTTACTTAGCCGCTTCCTCATCTACTTACGGTGTTGGGACCATGCCCTGCAGGACCTCTGAGCAGCCCATTCCCAGCATGGACGAAGCTTTAGGACTACCCTATCCCTACCTCCTGGGGAAATTGTAAGCAATTCTGGCTTGGCTAGAAGCAGTATTTGCTGGGAGCAGGGAAGGGATGGAAGTTCTACTGCTCCGAAGCTGCTCAGCTTTTGGCCAGTTGTGCACTTGAACTTGAGTTGGAGGTAAACTTATTAGGAAACCATGACATTTGTCATCTGGGGACTTTTAGCTGCCCAGAGAGGAAGCATGGCTGAGCAGCGCTGAGCAATATTGCTCACAGGTGCAAAAATCCCCCGGCTTCAGAGCCACCCGGTGGTGCTCGCCTCCCCCTTCCTACTGTCTCTGGGCTGAGTATTTAGGAGACAAACTTCTAAGCCTTGTGTCGAAGGAAGGCCCAGCCTCACACTTCATGCTAATGCAACTTCTGCTTGCTGTGACTTCTCTTTGGAGAACCAGAGGTTCTGCTGAGAAAAAAGGCAAGACTCTGATACGGGGTGGGTAGAGTAGGCCCCAGGGAAGGGAATGGGTTCAGGCCTTGCGGGGTGGGGGTGTTCAAGGCACCCGTCTCAGAACTAATATTCATAATGGTGGCTACTCAGATCCTGGGGAAATTGCCTCCAGCTTGCTCTATCCACAGTGGGTTGTCTGTCTCTTGGGACGAAGCTGGATCAGGTGTGCCCCTGAGTAGGTGAAAGTGGAGACCACAAGCCTCTTGCAGGGAAATGTTTTTCACTAGGCAGCTTGTGTTGATGCTCTGGTCAGTCCTGAGTACATGTAGGCTGGTGCTTCTGGGAAGGACCTGCTGGCCTTCTCTGTCACCTTTGCCGTTTATACTTTTACTCCTGGCAGATGGCCTAATGCTTTGTTGTTCAGACAAAACAAGAGAGTGGGTTGGGAGAGGCACAAACGGATGCCTCTGGTGTGCACAAGTCCCCTTCAAGAGTCTGGCTGTAGGCCTGATTTGCTCTCCTCTCATGGTGCCAGGCACAGGTGACTTTAGAGCAGCTTCCTGTTGCTCTCAGGCAGTGCGCTCCCACCCAGGCCTGCCTCTGGAGTGAGGGTGTGACGAGACCTAGCCTGTTCTTTCCCTAGAAGATGCTGTCTCTTCCCTTCTTTGCTTTTTACTGCCCTACCTTTGTTAGTGCTATGGAATGACCACATCCTGTGTACTTTGCTGTAAATAAAGACAAAGCAAAAACTACCCAACTCGACTTCTTTGTGGTGCCTTGTTAGCAGCCTACCAGAACATGCTAGGAGAACTCAGTGGTGGAGGGAGAGAGGCCTGGGCCTTGCATTTCTTGAGGAAGTGTGGTTGGTTTCCTAGCCTGCTGGGTTCTGTGTAGGCCTCCTGATCCTGGGGTGTGTGTGTGTGGAGCAGACTCCAGGCCCCAGCTGGCTCTCCTAATGTTACTTGCCTCGCACTTTCTATCTTGTGAACCACTGGGCCTCGGTTTCTGGGAGGCTGCGAATCTTGGAATACTGGCTCTGTTCTCAACAATGTCGTTTGTAGAGCCTCTACCTCTTTTGCCTTCCCAGACAACTTACCTACCCAGTTCTCTATATTGAAAGTGAAAACAAAACTTAAATGGAGTAATTTGAAGGTGTGTGTAGTGGAAGAAAGTATTCGTCAATTGTAACATTTTGAAATGAGTGAAGGCGTGTGCATATCTTTCTAAAAGGTTTATGTGCACTAGCGTTTGCATGTGTTTGTATACTGTGTGCATGCAGTGCCCAAGGAGGCCAGAAGCAAGTATTGGATCTGGAACTGAGTTACAGATGGTTGTGAGCCACTGTGTGGGTGCTGGCACTTCAACACAGATCCTCTGAAAGAGCAGTAAGTGCTCTTAACTGCTGAGCCATCTCCAGCCTTTCTATTCTCGTTTGTTGTTTGTTTTTGAAACAATGGTCTTGCTATGTAGCCCAGGCTGGCCTGGAACTTGCCACATTGACCAGGCTAGCCTCTGAGCTCCAAGAGACCCACCTCTCATTACCTGAGCCCACCTGGGATTAAAGCGCTGTCACATTCAATTGACTCTTATTTATAAAGACCGACGTCACGTACCACCAGGGGCTTGCACAGAACTGACTTGTGCTTTTTGCAGCCCCCGAGGGCTCCTGCCCCAGTCCTTCCATCTGTTCCTCTGCTGATCCCATCTTTCCGCTTGTTTTGCTGACCCAGGCCATCCCATGTAGAAACTGGATAGATCTCAACAGGAGCCTCTCTCTGACGTGTCCCCTCTTCCCCTGGTGGGCAGTGCTGCTGCTTTTTAAAATTATTTTTATGTGTACTGGTGTTTCGCCTCCATGCTTATCTGTGGAATACTTGTGTGCCTGCTGCCCTTGGAACTGGAATCACAGATGGTTGGGAGCCTCCTAGCCATTGTTCTTAACTGTTGAGCCATTTCTAGCCCCAAACTAGCACCGCTTTAATGAAGACATTAATGGGGCAGGTTTGCAGGAAACTTAATACCTGTTTAAAAGTGTTGAATACAAAGAGTAGAACGGATCTTGGGATATATGACAGTGTCAGCTTCAAGAGACTGGATCTTACAGTTCGTTTTAAAGGTTGGGTGTTGTAGTACATATCTGTGACCCCAACACTGGAGAAACTGAGGCAGGAGGATGGCAAGTTTGAAGTTATCCTGGCCCACATACTAACAACCTGTCTCAAAGATTGCTCCCCGCTGGGCGGTGGTGGTGCACGCCTTTAATCTCAGCACTCAACAGGCAGAGGCAGGCAGATCTCTGAGTTCTAGACCAGCCTGGTCTACAAGAGCTAGTTCCAGGACAGCCTCCAAAGTCAAAGAGAAACCCTGCCTGGAAAAACCAAAAGGAAAAAAAAAAAAAAAAAAAAAAAAAAAAGTAGTGGCTTTGGGCCAGGCGTTGGTGGCGAACACCTTTAATACCAGCACCTGGGAGGCAGGGGCAGGCAGATCTCTGTGAGCTTGAGGCCAGCCTGGTCTACAGATGGAGTGCCAGGATAGGCTCCAAAGCTACACAGAGAAACCCTGTCTTGAAAAATCAAAAAACAAACAAACAAAATACAAAACAAACAAAGATACTCCCTACCCCTCAAAAAAGAACAGTTTAAGGAGGGGGTTCTCTGTGCTGGTGATGCGCCTTGCTTGGTACTAGAGCACCTGTAGCATAAGCAAGAGGTCTCGGTTCAGTCCCCAACACTGCAAAACCAAACAACACCATGCTAGATCCTAGTCTATTCCCGTGTGTGTGTGTGTGTGTGTGTGTGTGTGTGCTTACATACACTTTTAGTAAACCATCAGCTAAAATAAAATAGCTGTGGGAACCCATTTGACACAGGACCAAGCCCTGGCATATACATCTCAGGACTAGATAGCAATCAGAGGCAGAACATAAAAATGTTCTCTATATATGCCAATTGTCATGTCAACACACACACACACACACACACACACACACACACACACACACACACACAGAGAGAGAGAGAGAGAGAGAGAGAGAGAGAGAGAGTCATGTCACCACATCCACCCTGGGCATTGTCCTTATTGTGAGGACTTGTTTGGACTCAGTGGTACTGGTGACTTGTTGCCCAGAAGGAAGCCGCCAGGGGTTCAGTGTGTTGAGTTCTGACTGTCCTGGCTGGGGCAAACCAGCATGTCCTGACAGCTCACCGCCATGGATGTTCACAGGAGCTCCACTTCCTCGGCAGTATCCAGCCCCTGCAGTAAAACTACATTCAACTTTTCCAGTGTTAGTCATGTGTTCACTTGTCCTTAAAACGGACCTGTGAAGCATGCTAGGAATGTGTCTGTGTTCCTGGATTACGGCGAAACTGATTTCAGCTGCTAGGAATGGCTAAACTAAACTATGGAGCGTCTGTCTGGTGTGTGTCTGCCATCTAGTGGGAGGATTCAGGTGGCAGCAGGAGGGGGTGGCCTGGGTTGTTGGGACTGTCTCATTTGATTGCCTACAGGTAAGTAGGTGCCCCTAAAAGTATTAACTACTAATATGACTTTTCCCATCCCCTCTCTTTTTGTAAAATATATAAACCTCCACTACAGCACGTAGAAGCTCTTAATTTCTCCAGGGCTATAACCTGTGTGGATGGGCAAGGGAGAGGGAGCATGGATGATGTATGTGTGCATGAGTGTGTAAGAATGAGTGAGTGAGTGCGTGCGTGCGTGCGTGCGTGCGTGCGTGCGTGCGTGCGTGCGTGTGTGTGTGTGTGTAGGCCAGAAGTTGTCAAGTGTCTTTCTCAATTACTCTGCATTATTATTATTATTATTATTATTATTATTATTATTATTATTATTATTAGATAGTGTCTCACTATGTAGACCAGGCTGGTCTCAAACTCACAGAGATCCGCCTCCTATCTTCTGAGTGCTGGGATTAAAGGTGTGCATCACCACCCCAGGCCTCCACCTTACTTTTTTGAGACAGGGTCTCTCACTAGGCATGGAGCTCACTCATTTGACTAGGCTGGCCTGTGAGCTCCAGGGAATCCTCCTGTCTCTGCATAAATTGAGGTTATGGATTCATGCTACAGCACCCAGTAGATTCTGGGAATCTGAACTCAGGTCCTCATGCTTGTATGGCCATCTTCCCAGGCCCAAGGCTACAATTGTTTTTAGCATAGTAGTTTTACAAGCTGCTATCAGAATCAGGTGTGTGTGTGTGTGTGTGTGTGTGTGTGTGTGTGTGTGTGTGTGTGTGTGTGTGTTTATTTTTTAACAACATCACTGGGATGTATTGCTGAGAACTCTGATTCTGTAAAGCCTCGGAAGAGAATCATTGGTAACAAGTTGTTTGGGTGAGTTGGATCAGCTCTACGGGACAGGACCTTGTGCATTTAGCTACATGGAGCCTTATAAGCCATAGTGTTCCTAACATCAGTAATGCTGTTTCTCCTGGGCATGTCCCATGCATTGCATTGGCCTCCACTGACCAGATGGAGACCAGAATAGTAAAAATCACTGCAATCCAAGGAAAAGAGAGGGAAACACTGGAGTTCTTTAATTCTTGCAGTTAAGAACAGACAGCAGGGAGATGCCACTTGGCTACACAGATGCCACCTCATATGAGCTCTACCTGGAACAGCAGTTCCTTGAGAGCAGGGAACATGTCTGGCATAGAATCATGGAGCCTGCCTCTGGGCATAACTTTCTGCAGGCTTTGGGACTGTACGGGCTTCTGGCAGGTCCTCTTTGAGAACTGAGAATGTGGCCGCCACCTTTCTTGATTTCAGGGCTTAGTAGATCACATGAGCTGACAGACACAGTGCGAATTAGGTGAATTAAGAACAACAAAAGTATAACGCTCCCAGTGTGCTATTCAGTTCAGTACCATATGCAGCTAGCCTTGGTGGTATTGAAAGTTAATTGAGTTCATCTCAGACCAAAGTATTACTCAGTTTCTTTCCCAGTTGCCATGATCAAAAAATGCCCTGGCAAGAAGGTTTTATTTCAGCTCACCATCCAAGGCAAAGTTGTGGGGAAGTTGAAATCGTAGGGACATCCAAATCAGGAAGATGAGGGCAACAGATGCAGTCTACTGCTGTTGATGCTCTTTCTCTACTGACAGTCCAGAACCTAAGGCAGGGAACTGTGTGCCACCCACAGTGGGGAGGGAGGGCCTTCCCACTTCAGGTAACATAAGCTAATCCCCCACAGGCATGCCCAGAGGCCCGGGTGTTGTTGGATTCTGTCAAGTTAACAATCGGCACTAACCCTCATTGTCAGGTCAATGGGAGAGTCCCTCCTGAGTCCCTTCAAGCCAGCATCAGCTGGGTGGCAGGCTATGTCTGTGAACCTGCAAGCTGCATGAGAACTGTTGATTTCCTCTACTTCAAGTCAGTCTGTCACCTTGTCACCAGATCTGCTGTCTTAGCAGTGAGGCCACTCGCTGTACCAGGCAGGAATGAAGGTGCTTGTCAGTAAGGGTTGGTTGGGTTGAGGGGCATACAGTAGCGACCAAAGTACCAAAGACACCCTGACTTAGTAAAGCAGCTTGTTTTTCTTCTAAAGCAGTGCTTCTTATCCTTAACCCTTTAATACAGTGCCTCATGTTGTGGAGACTCCTGACCATAAAATTGTTTTGGTTCCTACCTCATGACTAATGTTGCTACTGTTATGAATCGTAATGTAAATATATGAAATGTGATCCCTGTGAAAAGGGTCTCTGGATTCCAAAGGGGGTCTCGACCCACAGGTTGAGAACCGCTGTCCTAAGTCTGTGGTGAGGTCCAGTGCTGCCCATGATGTGAAATCAGAGCCCTTTGGCTCTTTCCTTTGTCTTCTGAGCTCTCATTTTTCTAATTATATTTTTTTAATGCAGGGTTTCTTTGTGTAGCCTTGGATGTCTTAGAACTAGCTCTGTAGACCATGACTTCCAACTCACAGGCTGGCCACCTGCCTCTATAGTGCGGGGATTAAAGGCATGGGCCAACACTATTAGGCCAATTGTTAATTTTTTAAAAGGAAGTGATTCCATATAATCTGTGTGTGTGTGTGAGAGAGAGAGAGAGAGAGAGAGAGAGAGAGAGAGAGAGAGAGAGAGAGAGACAGAGACAGAGAGAGAGACAGAGAGAGAGGAGAAGAGAGAGAGGAGAGAGAGGGGAGAGAAAAGAGAGGGGAGAGAGGGGACCTTTGGGCACATGGGTGTAATGCCTGTGGAGGCCAGAAGAGGGCATCAGATCTCTTTCCACCACCACCCCAGGAACTGGAGTTGGTTAACTGTCTGATGTGGGTGCTGTGAATTAAAGTTAGGTTTCTGCAATAACAGCAAGAGCTCCTGACCACACAGCCATTTCTCCAGCCCCCATTATTCATCTTTTTAAAAAGCACAGAAGGTTACTATCTTTAAGCAAAGCCTTGGAATTCACAATTTACTTATGTCTTTAGTCTGCTGTTTAAAGCTTATCCATAGTCTTTAATTTCACTGCCTGCATTGTAGCTTTAAGAAAAATGTTTGTTGTGTTCTCTGATGTCTTACACTTACCTTTTGAATTCCTCCTCTCAGCCCCTGCAAAATTTCTTCGATTCCTTAGGTGTTCAATTATGCATCAAGCAGAACATTTTTTTTGTTGTTGTTAGGCATTTCCAGCTGACAATGTAGCTCAGTTGGTAGACTGTTTGGCTAACATGTGCTAAGTACTGAAATTGATTCCAATCACTGCACAAGCCAGGGGCTGATTCACACCAGTGATCCTAGTGCTCGGAAGGTAAGGATAGGAGAACCTGTAGTTCAAGGCCATCCTAGTTAGGGAAATAACAACAACAACAACAATAATAATAATAATAATAATAATAATAATAATAAGCATATGAATTGATAGGCATTTTGTGTCAGAAAGAGCTCTGGTTATCCAAGGGTCTTAATGGTTTTCTCAGACTGTTTTTTTTTTTCCTCCAGAGGATTTGGCTTCATCCACAGGGTCTAAGGCTCTTTGAGTCCCTCCAACTATCACTGCTCTAGACTATCACCTACCCTGCCCTGAGATGGCTGAGAACTGTCACTTCACAGCAGATTGTAAGCTTTCTTGGGTCAGAACTGCCGACTGTACTTTCCCTGTCTTCTTCTGCCCTCACAGAGGACTTGCTCTTGTGAACCTGCCCCCAAACAGTCTGCTGCTTTCCTAATGGGATGCTTGGCAGACCCCATGATAGTGTGATAGGCACATGTGCTTAAAGACCACCATGGTGGTCTGGAAATGGGCTGCAGCTGATGGTGACTGTGGACTGTAGCTTGGTGTGGTGGGGTCTGCAGCCTGATCCTGCAATCTCAACATCATGGGATGTCAGTCTGTCTCAGCACTGGTCACTAGGTACTGGGAGCAAGCCACGGCAGTCACACTAAACCTTTAGAAGGGCTGGAGGACAGTCAAGTCAGAAACGCAGAGAGCACCTACCCTGGGCTAGGTTCCGTGCCAAGCCCTACCCATCCTTAAGGACCATATAAACAGCCCATGGCTTGTCCTGTGTAGACAGTGCTCTCACAGGGGGCAGCATGGAAGGACCAGCTTGTCTGTGTTTAAGTAGGACATCTGAGGCCCTGTCACCCACCCTCCCAGTCTCAATCTCCTCAGACACATGTTGCATGTTTGTGTCTGGCTCCCTTCCAGTGTCTTCCTAGGTCTAGCCCTGCAGTTGATTAATTGCCCAATCCTGGATTAACAGTTCATCCTTAATTTCTTCATCAAGCCCCTGCTTTCCTACAGGGTTGTTGCAGACTTCAGCAAAATAATTAACACTAAAATGCTTAGAAAGTCCCCAAGCCCATGTAGCTGGCATTAAAATAACTAACACAAATGTCCTTGGAATGCTTTCAAAGCCTAAGAAGGTTGGGTCCACGTAGACATGATCTCAACTGGTGAGAGCAGAACATCTTCCAGAAGAGGAGGGCCACACCTACTTAATGCATGACAGGCTGGTTCAGACAAATTTGAAGGGTCATCTGATGGGGAATGCACTGTGTATGTTCATCTTATTGATTGTTGAATAAAATACTGTTTGGCCAATGGCAGCAAGTTAGACAGGACTAGGAGTCAAAGAGGATTCTGGGAAATGTAGTAGAGAAGTGGTGATCCAGGCCGGAAGTGACATAGCAAGGAGACTCATATTTAGCAAGGAGAAACAGGAAGTGTCCCATTTTCCCCTTCCTCCTCCAGTGGCGCCATGTGAGCCACTGGCAAGAGAGGGTGCCAGCGAAAGGCATCCTCTATAAGATAAGCCTTATAAAATATATAGATTTATGGTAAATAAGACTGAGCTAAGAGATGAGAATCCTAGTCATTGGCCAAGCAGCTTTGAACCTAATACAAGTCTCTCTGTGTATTAATTTGGGCCCTAACTCAGGTGGGCGTCTGGCATAAAGTGCGCACATGGCGGTGGGGCTTGGCGGCTTTTGGTGGAAAGAGTTATAACAGTCATCAAACTGTCTAGCTGAACACCATGGTCTGATTCCCCCCACCCTACCCCCATAACCAGGGATGATTCAGCCTGGTATCTGATAAGAGTGGTTCCATGGGGCAGGGTCTACTTTTTTCTGGGAAGTGGGGTTCCTCAGAGGAGCAGAAGGGAGTCAGGCTATATGGGTGGGGGTGCCACAACTCTATCTTCTGAGATGAGCTTTCAGGGAGGAAAGCCATAGTGCTTTTCAGGACCAATAGGATAAAAGAAACTGAATGGCTTCTGGGAGCCATAGGTCGCTGACTATGGAGGGAAAGCACAGTCCTTCTCCAGCTCATGGGAGATGCAGGGTACCAATCTGGTATTGAAAGGGGAAAGGATGTTCACCTTCCTACTATGCCAATTAAAAACACTGGGATTACATGCAATGATCCATGTCTGCCTTTATTTGGTGTGCCAGGTGGTTTTTATGTCTACTTGGTACAGGCTGCAGTTACTGGAGAAGAGGTAGCCCCCATTGAGGAAATGCCTCCATAAGCTCTGGCTGTAGACAAGCCTGTAGGGCATTTTCATAATTAATGAATGACGAGAGAGGGCCCAGTCCATTGTGGGTGGGGCACCCCTGGGCTGGTGGTCCTGTGTTCTATAAGAAAGCAAGCTAAGCAAGTCATGGGGAGCAAGTCAGTAAGCAGCATCCATCCATGGCCTCTGCATCAGCTCCTGCCTCCATGTTCCAGCTGTTTGAGTTCCTGTCTTGATTTTCTTCAGTGGTGGACAGAAATATGGAAGTGTAAGCCAAACAAACACTTTCCTTTCCAAGTTGGTTTGGCCATGGTGTTTCATCCCAGCAAGGACATTTGGGTTCTGCAGATCTGAATTCAGGTCCTCATACTTGTCCAGCAAGTGCTTTACACACTGAACCATCTTTCCAGGCTCCCAACCACCAGCCTTTGTTACTGAAGCAGGGTATGTAGCTCTGGCTGGCCTGGAACTCTTGGTGATCTTCATGCCTCTGCCTTCTGAGTGCTAGGATTACAGGGTTGCACCCCTCATCATGCATGCCCCCTCTTCTTTCTAACAGTTTTGTCTTTTGAGACAGGGTCTTGAACTGTAGCTCCAGCTTCCTCCCTCCATTCCAATGGCTGGTACTGTAGGCATGGCCACCATGCCCACCACACAGAGCCTATTTAAGAAAATATGTATTTATTTTATTTTGTGCATGTTTTGCCAGTGTGTAAGTATGTGCACTTCATGCATGCCTGATGCCTATGGAGGCCAGAAGAGAGCACTGGATCTTCTAGAACTGGAATTCAAGATAACTATGAGCTTCCATTTAGGTGCTGGGAACCAGACCCAGGTCTACAAGACAGCAAGTGATCTTAACCACTGAGCCATCTCTCCAGCCCTAAGAGTCAATTTAAACAAGAGTGTTTGTCAATTCGATCACAAATTATGTTCTTAAAACTTCAGTTAATTAAAGAAAGAAATTAAAGAAGACACCAGAAAATGGAAGGATCTCCCATGTTCTTGGATAGGTAGGATCAACATTGTAAAAATGTCAATCTTGCCAAAAACAATCTACAGATTCAATGCAATCCCCATCAAAATCCCATCACAATTCTTCACAGACCTTGAAAGAACAATTCTCAGCTTTATATGGAAAAACAAAAGACCCAGGATAGCCAAAACAACCCTGTACAATAAAGGAACTTCTGGAGGCATTGCCATCCGGACTTCAAGCTCTATTATAGAGCTATAGTCCTGAAAACAGCTTGGTATTGGCACAAAAATAGGTAGATAGACCAATGGAATCGAACTGAAAATCCTGATATTAACCCACACACCTATGAACACCTGATTTTTGACACAGAAGCTAAAATTATACAATGGAAAAAAGAAAGCATCTTCAACAAATGGTGCTGGCATAACTGGATGCTGGCGTGTAGAAGACTGCAGACAGATCCATATCTACCACCATGCATAAAACTTAAGTCCAAATGGATCAAAGAACTCAACATAAATCCAGCCACACTGAACCTCTTAGAAGAGAAGGTAGGTGGTACTCTGGAACAAATTGGTACAGGAGACCACTTCCTGAACAGAACACCCATAGCACAGATACTGAGATCGACAATTAATAAACGGGACCTCCTGAAACTGAGAAGCTTCTGTAAGGCAAAGGACACAGTCAGCAAGACAATACGGCAGCCCACAGACTGAAAAACGATATTCACGAACTCCACATCTGACAGAGGGCTGATTTCCAAAATATACAAAGAACTCAAGAAGCTAGTCTCCAAAACACCAACTAATCCAATTAAAAAGTAGGGCACAGAACTAAATAGAGATTTCTCAATAGAGGAATCTAAAATGGCAAAAAGACACACAAGAAAGTGCTCAACATCCTTAGCCATCAGGGAAGTGCAAATCAAAACAACTGTAAGATACCATCTTACACCTGACAGAATGGCTAAAATCAAAAACAACAATGACAGTTTATGCCGGAGAGGATGCTGACAAAGGGGAACACTCCTCCACTGCTGATGGGAGTGCCAACTAGTACAGCCACTTTGGAAATCAGTATGGTGTTTCCTCAGGAAAATGGGAATCAATCTACCACGAGATCCAGAAATTCCACTCTTAGGCATATACCCAAAAGATGCACATTTGTACAACAAGGACATCTGTTCAACTGTATTCATAGCAGCATTATTTGTAATAGCCAGAAACTGGAAGCAACCTAGATGCCCCTCAACTGAGGAATGGAAGGAGAAAATGTGGGGCATTTACACAGTGGAGTACTACTCAGTGGAAAAAAAAAAACAATGAAATCTTGAAATTTGCAGGCAAATGGATGGAACTAGAAGAAACCATCCCAAGTGAGGCAACCCAGTCGCAAAAAAGACAAAAATGGTATGTAGTCACTCATTTATGGATTTTTAGATCTAGAGCAAAGAACAATCCACACTGCCAGAGAAGCTAGGAAACAAGAAGGACCCTAAGAGAGACACACATGGTCCCCAGGAGAAGGGGAAAAGACAAGATCTGCTAAGCTAATGGGGACCATGGGGGAGGGGAGAGGGAGTTTGAAGAAAGAGAAGGGGAGAAGGGGAGGGGAGAGGAGGGCAGGAGGGAGCAGGAAGATCTATTCAGGGGAGGGATGGAGGAGAGCAAGAAAAGAGATACCACAATAGAGGGAGACGTTATAGGTTTAAAGAGAATTCTGGCACTAGGGAAATGTCCAGAGATCTACAAGGATGACCCCAACTAACAATCTAAGCAGTGGTTGAGAGGCTACCTTAAATGCCCTTCTCTGATAATGAGATTGATGACTACCTTATATGCCATCCTAGAGCCTTCATCTAGTAGCTGATGTAAGCAGAAGCAGACAGCAACAGCTAAACACTGAGCTGAACTCTGGAATCCAGTTGCAGAGTGGGAGGAGTGATGAGCAAAGGGATCAAGACCAGGCTAGAGAAACCCACAGAAACAGCTGACCTGAACAAAGAAGAGCTCATGGACCCCAGACTGATAGCTGGGAAACCAGCATAGGACTCTCCCAGACCCCCTGAAGGAGGAAGTCAGTTTGGAGGTCTGGACAATCTATGGGGCTATTGGTAGTGGATCAGTATTTACCCCTAGTACACAAATGAACTTTGGGAGCCCTTTCCTCAGGGAGGGATACTCTCGCAGCCTAGACACACTGGGGAGGGTCTAGGCCCTGCTCCAAATGATATGGCAGGCTTTGAAGATCCCCCAAGGAAGGCCTCATCCTCCCTGGGGAGCAGAAAGGGGTTGGGAAAGGGGGGCAGAGGAGGAGGGGAGAGAAAGGAACTGAGATTGCTTGTTTCTAATTGAAAAAAAAAAACTTCAGTTAAGGTGAGATTTCTGTTGTAGGTCTTTTGGTGTGTGTGTGTGTGTGTGTGTGTGTGTGTGTGTGTGTGTGTCTGTGTGTCTGTGTGTGTGTGTGTACAGGGCTGCTGGATGGGAATGGGAATGAAAAGGGAGGCTCTATTAAAGAGCAGTTTCCCTGAGAGGTTTCTATTGATGCTTTGATGGCTGCTTTATGTTAGAGATTTATTTGTTCCCGCAAGGGTCTCACAGTCAGAATCACCATCTTCCGGCTGAACATTCTCTAATGGACTCTTGGATGTGACTTCTGCACACTCAGCTTTGGAGGTTTTTCTCCTGGTTGCAGGTGGACTGATACTCAGTTCCTTCTGTTCTGTAGCAGCAAAGAGGACACAGCCAAGATGGGCTGTGTGTCTTTTGGCCATGACACCTTTTACACTTCTTTCATTCACCAATATGCTAGGCTTTAACATTCCACCAGGGGGCAGACTTGCAATTTCTCTCACTCCATATGTATAGATAACTCCTATTGTATGACTGTCACAGTATTATTTTGTTTTAAACCCCGTTTGAATTCTGTGAGGTATATTATATTACTTCTCTTTCTAAAAAGAGTTTTGTGGTTTAGGGGAGGTTAAGTAAATTGTGATGAGTCAGCAATGCGTGGAGAAGCTGCAATTTGAACCTGTTTTTTTCTGATTGAAAAGCTTGGATCCTAAACCTTTTTTATGTCCAGCTATCTTGAAGATAGAGTTCTTCCCTGCCCCCCATGTTCCCACAGCCCCAGCTCTTCAGTAGGTTATGCTGAAGAGTTCATCCAAGCATGAGTACCCTTATACATACCCATTATGGGTTTTGCCATTTGTAGTTCGTATTTTTCCCTTTTTCTTCCTACTTCTCTTTCTCCTCCTCCTCATCTTTTTAACAGCATCTCACTATGTAGCCCTGGCTGCTTGGATGGCTTGGAACTCACTATGTAGACCAGGCTGGCCTTGAACTTGCAGAGATCCTCCTGCCCCTGGGTCCCAAGTGCTGGGATAAAGGCGTGTATCACGACAGCTGGCCATTTGTATTTTGTCTTAAAGGCCCTTCCCCGACTTAGACACTATAAGAGCATATGTGGGTTTGAGTGTGTCTCCCGGAGGTGGCTGCTTGCTCAGCTCATGCTAACTTTAGGGAGGGCACTGGCACAGAGGACAAGGGCATTTCTTCCCAGTAATTCTCTCATCAGAATTTATGAGGTAAGAAGTGTTGAGAGCTGTGGCAGATGCTGCTTGAGAAACCAGGGTTAATCTTGTCCTGATCTACATTCCAGCTCAGACCAGAAAGGCCCTGTCCACCCATAACCAGGCCGACTAAAAATCCTGTTCTCAAGATTGGATGCTCAGCCGTAAAGGAGACTTCGATGTTTCCTTCCCTAAGGCTCAGGGAACAATGATAGTTGGGGTGGGGTGGGGGGGTGGGGGTGGGGGTGGGAGTGAGAAGATGTCAGAGCTTGGTGAATCCTCGGAATGCTGTCGGGTGCTGACTCCAGGGCGTGGCATAGTTGTTGTGGTCTTGAACTCATGAAGCTGTGTGTTCCCATATAAGACTGAGGGGGCCCACATGATGTTGGTGGGGTGTGCAGCTCCCAAGGCTCCACCCGTCCTCGGGGATCCACACACAGAATGGTTTCTAGGGAAGGAGAGGCATTTTCTTCAGTGATGCAGTCCCTGGTAAGGTGCTTCGTGCCTCTAAATAACTGCTCACCCATGCGACTGTAAGCAACCCTAAAGAAATCCAGTGAGCCATAAAAGAGATGCTAAAGTATGAAGGATGTAAGTTCAGAAGAGGAGTTGGGACCAGTGAGAGTAACGGAAACGAGAGAGGGCAGTAGGAGGTAAATATGGTCAAAATACATTATGCATATGTTTGAAGATGTCACAATGGAATCCGTTGTGTATAATTAATACACAGTAATAAAAAAGTAAAAGCTGAAAGACTTTTCTGGGTTCAGGATACTGGTAAACCTGGTGTTGTCAGTCTCTTCTCTATAAGTAACCTGTTGGGGTGGAAGTGAAGATAGAAAGGGCTTTTTCTGGGAGAGGAATGAGAGGCTTTTGAGTGGTGGGTTCCATCTGTGCACCCGGGTGATAGTTCCCACCAGGGAAGCCATGCACGTAGGTTCTATCTGCTCCTGAGAGTCTTCCCTTTGAACTTCAGCTTCCTTGCGAGATGGAGTGGTAGTCATGGCAGCCTCGCAGTGGTTGGTACCTCTAAGCCTCTGATGCAGGCTCAGCACAGCATCTGTTCTTTCCGCTGCACTCCTGTTGTCCTAGCTACACGGGACTGCCTCTTGTGGGTACCACTCGGCATTCATCACATCAGACCACTGCTCAACCCTCTCCTACTAGGCTCCCTTCACCCCACCACCCGCAATGGAGTCAGGGTCCACACTGGGAAGTGTTTTCCTCTCCTCCCATGTCCCACAGCCTCTGGTGAAGGATTCTGTTTCTCTTCAGTCTGTACCTCTCTCTCCACCAGCATCCTGGAGTTCTTGGAATGCAAGCAAGCACCTGGCCAGCCATGGTTGAGGAACACTATGGAAGAAGAGCCACCATCTTCTTTGTGGGATGTGCAGCATGGCTCCCTGAATGGGAATGATCTGATGCTGCCCCAGAGCTGTTCCTTTGTTCTAGCATCTTGCACTGAAGTGGCATGCTGTGTTTTCCCTACTGGGAAAATGTCATTTGAAAAATACTCAGTAAGTGTTAGATGGTGCAGCTGGCCTGCCATCTTGCCAGGAGAGGGGTGAGGGGCCGAGGATGGCTCAGTGCCTGGTGTTGGGGATCCCCTGGATATTTTGGGTTTCTCCATGCAGGTAGTACAGTGATCCCTGGCTGAGGGATGCTCCCAGTGCTGATTCCACTCTCATTATCTATGATACTGCACTTATGACATGTCCATACTCCCTTTCTGGTCCTGGGCCACAGGGTTCCCATCCTGCTTCTGGAGTGACCCTCATCCTGCTGCCCTTGCAACAGATCCCCAGTCTAACCACTTCTCAGCATCTTCAATGCTTGCCCTCTGGACCAAGCTACTATTATCTGTCAGATCCAAACCAGTGCTGAAAGCCTGGGCTTCAAGGCTAATTTAGCTCACATCCCAGCTGTGCAGCCTATTAATTTGAGCTTGGATAAACTGCTTCATCTCTCTGGCCTTAGTACTCTCTTTTGTAGCAAGTACTGGGTATACCTGCTTCAAGTATGGTGTGTGGTTATTGGAGAACAAACAACATATCTGTTAGCTCAGTGTGCTGCTCAAAATATTCCTTCTTTGTTGGTAATCTCAGCACTTAGAAGGCTGAGGCAAGAGCATCTCTAGTTCAAGGCCTGGGCTACTTAGAGACATATTCCCCCCCCATCAAAATAATGAAAAGCACCCCCACAGTCAAATAATCTCGGGAAGCCCCTTGGCCAAAAATCTAATCCATTTTCTTCAGATGCCAATAAAACCTATTTAAATGAGCACATTTTTAATTCCAGACCTGGGAGGCAAAGGCATGAGGCTCTCTGTGAATTCGAGGCCAGCCTGGTTTACAAATTGAGTCCCAGGACAGCCTCCAAAGCTACAGCAAAACCCTGTCTCAAAAAACCAAAACCAAACCAAACCAAAACCACATTTAAAAAAAGATGGTTCATTTTTGTCTCCCCCTACCCCTGCCAATTAGTTCTAAACTCGTGAGTGAAGACAGGAGCATCAGTCACTGGGCTCCTACCACCCCTCTTATTCCGCACCTCTGAGGTGGGCAGGACCTAATTTCTCCATGTATCTCATGTGTGGAAGCTGAAACTTAGAGATGTTACCTGAGTAAGGCTTCTCAGAGACCTGGGAGCTACACACAATCCTCCAGTCTGAAGCCAGCCATTTTCATTTTACCATGGGGTGGTGTGTGTGTGTGTGTGTGTGTGTGTGTATGTGTGTGTGTGTGAGTATGTGTGTGTATGTGAATGTGGTGTGTGAGTGTATGTATGTGTGTGAGTGTGAGTATGTATGAGTATGAGTGTGTGTACATGTGAGTGCGTGTGTGTGAGTGTGTACACGAGTGTGAGCGTGTGAGTATGTGTGTGTGAGAGCATGTGAATATGTGTGTGTATTAGTGTGTGAGTATGTGTGTGGATGTGTGTATGTATATGAATGTGTGTGTGAGAGTGTGTGTGTGTGAGAGAGAGAGAGAGAGAGAGAGAGAGAGAGTGACATGGTGGTCACATGGGCAGCAGAGTGAGTCAGTGGCAGGAAGGATGATCAAAGCCTCAGCAGCTAGCTGGGATGCAGAAGTCAAAAGTAGATCAGAGACAGAGAGATCCCCTGCAGGCTTGGGGAGCTGCTGTGCTACCCTGCAGTGCAAGAGTGCTGTGCAGTGCATGGAGAGAAAGCAGAAAGGGCAGAGGTGGCCCCTCCTAGAATGGCTAGTGGGACTGGGGGAGGACTTAGGAAGTCCATTATCTGCAGTCCTTGCCTAATGAGGAGTCCCAGCTGAGGCTATGCTGTCTTGCCAGAAAGGACTCAGGCAGGGGGCCCTGCAAGGCAGTGAGCCCTTGCCACCGCCATAGAAAAGCAGGAAGGAATAGGCTTGGGGAGAAAGCTAAGAATTAAAAAAAAAAGTGTATACAGGGCCAAAACCTCCTCTGGCTTGAATAAAGCCCTGACTTCGCTCTCCCTCTCCCAGTGGTGATGTGAAGATGGTGGTTAAAATGCAAATTGGACCCGGGAGGGCTGACATTTAAGAGAGCAGGTTTCCAGGCTGGGTATGCTTCAGTTGGCCAGCTTAGCTACCATGGCTTCCCCCATTCCCAGACAGGGGGGAGAAAGGCCACTGAGGGCCAGTTGAGCCAAGTCTCAGCAGGCTGGGCTAATCGTCCCATCTCACAAGAGACATCTGAGCCATTTCATCTCCACTCAGGTCAAGCTGGCTCGGCTGCTGCACCTTTCTGTGATCTCTGTCACTAGACTCTGAAGGGCTTTGGTGGACTAGGAGGGAAGTGAGGAGGGCATGTATGTTTGGTACAGGTTTTAGGAGATGCCTATCTCCTTCAAGTTCCCAAGCACAAATATCGTCAGGATGCCAGGCATATGGTGGCTAACAGTTGGCTTCTCCTGAATGGATGCAACATTGTCACTCTTCCCAAGAAAGGTAAAAGGGCAGGTGAGTTTAGAATCAGGGCATGCCTTAGTTAGGGCTTCCATTGCTATGAAGGGACACCGTGACCACAATTGCTGTTATGCTCCTAAAGAAAAACATTTAACTGGCTTACAGCTCCAAGGTTTAGTCCATCGTCGTCATGGAAGGAAGCATAGTGGCATGCAGGCAGACATGGTGTTGGAGAGGTAGCTGAGAGTTCTATATCTGGATCAGCAGGCAGCCAGTGCCTGGCTTGATCTTCTGAAACCGCAAAGCCCACCTCCTGTGACACACCACTTCCTCTGACAAGGCCACACTTCCAATAATACCATTACTTATGAGTCTATAGGGGTCATTTTCATTCAAACCATCACAGGACACCTTGGCTAGGCTTTGGCTAGTTATGTGACTCAAGAAAGTTCCTTAAAATCCATTAGTCATGTATTTCTCATTTGCAAACATTTGCCTAAATAATATTTACCTCTTAGTGCTGACGTCTTGGGGAAGTAAATGTTTCTTCTGTATTTTATCGTCCACGCTCATACTTTATTTGGGGCCTGCCTGGTAAATTTCACATCCATCTTGCCTTTAGAGAATAATCTCCAGATGACCAATAGGAAAGATAAAGATATGTGCTTTGAACTTAGTGTTTCAGTGCAACGAGAGTCATAGCAAGCCAGTACTCTCTGGCCCTAGATCTAGAGGGCCACTTAGATCACTTTAATTAGACATGGACACCACGGAGTGGGGGCCAGGCAGAAAGAGGCAGAGGTCTAGTGAGTGCTGATAAACAAGCAGTGGGCACTGTTTTGAGATACTGGGAGAGCAAGGTTAGCCAGACCACACAGATCTCTCCTAGAAGTATGCTATAGGAATGAGGCTGACTAAGGGCAGCATTACCTCACAGCAGCCAGCCCATTCACCACAGTGGCTTGGGGAGGCTCTGGGCCAATTGCTGTGTTGACCAACCAGGACTTCTCAGCTCTCCTCTAGGTAAAGCATGGAGGACCTCTTGGCCCTTAACATCTTGGGCAGGGGTTGACAGTTGCCTACAGCACCATCCACACAGAACCAAGAGTTGTGCAGTGTCCCCAGCATAGTGGCTGGCACAAAGAAACCCAATTCCACATGTCTCACCCTCCAAACATTCTCATTTGACTATGGTTTGCCAGTGCTCAGGTTCCCTGAATAGCAGGACTTGGCTTCTGAATCCAGCAAATCTCACCTCCTGCCTTGGCCAGTCACCCTGGGTAACTGCATTACCACTGGTGCTGCTGAAGGTAGCAGAATAGTCATGATGAAACCCAAAATTTAAAGCTCAGAGAGCTGTAACTGCATTGAGCTGAAAGTAATTCATCCCAGAGAAGGCCTTACTGGGTTCCGTTTTCCCTGATGCAGCTGCTTTGCCTGTTGGAGCTTGTCTTTGTGACTGAAACAGAAGCTGTGTTTGACAGATTTCTTAGGGAGAGGTGCCCCCATTAGTGTCGCTTGAGTAAATTTAATGTAAAAATGTTGAGTACCTAGCAAGAGTGAACAAGGCAGGAATTTTAGTGTCTCACTGTTGTAGGGTGGCTCTTTAAGGCGGCACTAGCACACAGTAGGACGTTAGTAGCACATATTGGTGTTTGAATGAATCCTCCATATGGACCAGTGGGTATTTGGATCATTTTAACCTACAGACTGTGTTGATCAAGGTTTGGAAATGCTAGTGATGTGTGCAAGCTCACACAAAGGTGAAGGGTACAATCTCATTTTTAGGTCGTTCAGATTGGAGTGTCTTCTGGTGCTACATCCTTATGCAGGCCCCAGGCATTGTAGTTCCTAGGCACGCCTCTAGATCAGTGGTTCTCAATTTTCCTAATGCTGGTGCCATTTAATACAGTTCTTCATGTTGTGGTGACCCCCCAGCTACAAAATTACTTTCGTTACTCAAAATTTTTTGCTGGTGTTATGAATTGTAATGTAAATAACCTGTGTTTTCTGATGGCCTTGAGCGATTCCTGTGTCATTTGACACCAAAGGGGTCGACACCCACAGGTTGAGAAACTGACTTAAGAGGAAGCCGCTGGGGGAATCACAACTTTAAGGACATTCTTGGGTACTGTTGTGGGATGAAAGAAAATGGCCCCCAAAGGGAGTGGCATTATTAGGAGGTGTGGCCTTGTTGGAGAAAGTGTGTCACTGTCCGGGAGGGCTTTGAGGTCTCTTCTTCAGCTTCCCTCAGTGTGAATTTTAGTCAACTTCCTATTGCCTCTGAGTCAAGATGTAGGACTCCTGGCTCCAGCACCCCATCTCCCTGAATGCCACCATGCTCCCCATCCTGATGACAATGGATTGAACCTCTGGTACTGTAAGTACCCACTTTATTTTCTTTGTAAGAGTTACCATGATCATAGTGTCTCTTCACAGCAATAAAAACCCTAAGACAGGTACCTAATGGGTTTTCGGCCAGCCTGGATGTCTGAAACAAATTCATAAACAAGCAAACAACAAAACCAAACCAGTAAACAAAATAGTGGCTCCACCTCAACACAGGGCCATACATACCAGGAGGGAGCCACCCTCAGGTTGTAGCTGGCCCTCTTTCCCTGAATTCTTCCATATCTCTAGGGATCAAACATCACAGGGGGGCATGACAGTCTATCTTATTGCTATCCTATTGCTTCGAAGAGACATTATGACCAGGGAAGCTCTTATAAAGGAAAATATTTAATAGTGGTGATTCATGTACCGTTTTAGAGGTTCGGTCCATTATCATCATGATGGGACATGGTGGCATGCAGGCAGACACAGTGCTGGAGAAGTGGCTGAGAGTTCTACATCTTGCACAGACAACAGGAAGTGGTCTGAGACACTAAGTGTGGCTTGAGCATATATGAGATCTTGAAGCCCACCTCCACAGTGACACACAACAAGGCCACACCTCCTCATAGTGCCATTCCCTTTGGGAACCATTTTATTTCAAACTACCACACAGTTATTAGCTGGAACTCAACAAACTCTGTGTTGGGTGTTTCAGAATGAGGAGTCCCGGCTTCTTGCGCATGGCAGTGGAAGCATCAAGGTGAAGCTGCCAGGATCTTGATCTTCATCACAAGTAGTGGTTCTTGAAGGACACCAGGGATCAGGAACATCACCCGGGCACATTCAACAGCTGCAGATTCAGGTTTCTTATTAGCCTCTCTGCATCAGAATCTGCTGGGTGGGGTCCTGGAGTTTGAGCTTTAACAAGTCATCCAGGTAAGAGTGAGGTGTGGGAACCACTGACTGACAGCAGGGTTCTCACCTTCAGTGCTGACACTTTGGATTTGGATGAGTCTTCATTGTGAGCAGTCATTCTGTGCATCACTGTGTTTAACAGCACCCCAGGCCTCCCCCTAACAGATCTCAGCAGTGTCTGCCTTCCAACTGAGACAACATTCCAATCTTTGCCAAAAATGTCCCCTGTAGAACAAAACTTGTCCCTTTCAGAACCGTGAGTCTTGACATTTCCTTCTAAAACAATCCACCATGGTCTAGTTGGGGGGTCAGAAGTTTTTGGATGACTCTTGGGCCCTGCCTCAAATCTCTTGAATCTGAAACTGCACCTTTAGCAAGGTCCTCTGGTGATTACAAAATTAGATTCAAAAGGTTGGGACATAAATAAGGCTCTGTCCAGGAAGGAGGAAGGGACTTCTCTGGGCTCCTGTCTCCTGGTTCTTGATCATGCAGGTACAAATATTGATGTTTATTGATGTTTTTTTTCTGTGACTCAGACAGTTGGTTGCAGAGAATTTTGGGGTCCCTTTAAGATCAAGGAGATGGTGTAGACACCAGAGTTCTCATATTGCATAGAAATGGAAACTATGGCAGTTGCCAATCAATGTATGTGGTATTTGGAGGAGAGCTGGCCAATGATTTTATAGACTTTCCCTCATTTATCTGAAGTTTTTCTCTCCTCTCCCAATTACATTTATTTATTTGTGTGTGTGTGTGTGTGTGTGTGTGTGTGTGTGTGTGTGTGTGTGTGTGATTTGTAGAAATCAGAACACTGCTTCCAGGAGTCAGTTCTCTCCTTCCACTATGTGAGTCCTGGGAATTGAACTCAGGTCCTCAGCCTTGGCAGCAAGTACCTTTACCCACTGAGCCATCTTCCTTTCTTTCTTCCAAGTGTTTTTCTCTTGATTAAAGTGGGATTTGGACTTTTGAGAAGAAGTCTATGAAGAGCTAATGACTTTCTCTTCACAGCAGAGGCTGATCTTGATGTTTGCCTCCCAGGAACTGATTACATTTTCTTGAAAACAAAACGCTCAGCTACCCCACCACTGGCAGACTGGCCACAGAGCAAGCTTGCTTTGCTTCTGTGGAATACAAAGTAGCTCTTGTTCAGCAAAGTGCGTTTGAACTGCTTCAGGACCCCCTGCTCAGTCTCCCAAGGCCACACCAACCAGGCAATGTTAGGGAGATTTATGCAAAGCCCCACCTTTCCTTTGTTAATGGATATGACAAGTATAGTTCTTCTCTAATGGGCAGCTGACCGCTCAGCAATTTTCCTTTTATGGTTCCCATTTCTGATCATTACACCACCCTAATTAGTCAGCTTGACAGCAGGCTCCTGGAGAACAAAGACTGCAGCCACCGGTGCCAGTGTAAAGGCACCAGGGAAGATGTGGAACCTGGAAGGAGGGAGGCTTAGCGTGGTCCATTCTGACCAAGGACTCTTTAGGCAACTGGTCAGAATCTCACCTGGGAAGATGTCAACTACCTGGGACATTGTTTTCTTCAGAGCAGAGGTTGCTATTGCAACAGACTTCTAAGCATTCTATTACAGTTACCTTGTATAATACTCTGCTGCTCACACACACAGAAAAATCAACTCCCGGCAACAAGCACACACACTTCTGTCTACCAGTTCCCACCATTTCTTTGGATTGAATAAATACCACTGTTAGGTAGCAAAGATGTGGGTGAAGAGTGAAGGTTGTGTACAGCAGTCTTTGTTCTCTACTGCTACTGTAACAAATTACCCCAAACAGTGACTCAACAATGGGGATTGATCATCTCACTGTCTTGGAGGCCAGAAGTCTGGAATGAGCTTGTCTCACTTCTGTGATACCTGACAGGAAGCAACTTAAAGGGTTGATTTCAGGTCCACAGTGTGAGAGAACAGAGCTCATGATGGTGGCAGCAGTGTGTGTGTGGGGGGGCAAATGTTTCCATTGCATCCACAATCAGGAAGCAGAGAGAGAGGGACGCTGATCTAAGCTCCCTTCGTCCTTTTTATTTAGTTCTGGTCCCCAGTCCATGGAATGCTGTGGCCTGAGTCATCCTACCTCTGTGAACCTAGTCTAGGGGGTCTTCATAGGCATGTCTAAAGGTTTGTTTCTCAGGTCATTCTAGATCAAATCAAGTTGACAGTATTAATAATCACAGGCCATATGGGATGAATCCTAGGTGTATTGGCTGATTTTTGTGTGTCAACTTGACATAAGATAGAGTCATCAGAAGGGAAGGAGCCTTAGTTGAGGAAAGGCCTCAGTGAGATCCAGCTGAAAGGCATTTTCTCAATTAGTGATCAATGGGGGAGGGCCCAACCCATCATAGGTGGGGCCATCCCTGGGCTGATGGTCCTGGTTCTATAAGAAAGCAGGTTGAGCAAACCATGAGGAGCAAGTCAGTAAGCAGCACCCTCCCTGGCCTCTACATCAGCTCTTGCCTCTGGAATCCTGCCCTGTTTGAGTTCCTGTCCTGACTTCCTTCAGTGATGAAGAGCAATGTGGAAGTGTAAGCTGAATAAACCCTTTCCTCCCCGACTTGCTGTTTGGTAATGGTCTTTCATCACAGCAGTAGAAACCGTAAGGCAGTAGGGGTGCATTTCTTTGAAGGCTCCAGGAAGGATTTGTTTCCCACCTTTTCTAGCTTTCAGAGACTGCCAGCATCCCTTGGCTCCTAGCCTCTCCCTCCATTTTCAAGGTACATGGTTCTAACTTCTGTTTCCATCATACTTCTCTCTTTCATTTCCCTTTAGCCCTCTCCCTCCATCATTTCCTCCTCCTCCCCTTCTTCGGCCTTCTTTTCTTGTCTCCCCCCTCCCCTGTTTTGAGACAGGGTCTTGCTATATATCTCAGACTGGGCTAGAACTCACTATGTAGACCAGGCTGCCGCACACCTCAGTGATCCTCCTGCCTTAACTTTCTGAGCGCTGGGATTACAAGCAGCACTAATCACACCACTCCACACCCCTCTTTGACTTCAGTGTTTCTACCTCCTTTTTTACACACCTTTGTGATCATGTCCCACACAGAGAATAGAGAGTAGTCTCTAATCTCATTGGCAAAGCCTCTTCATAGCATAGTTTAACATCCAAAAGCTAACATATCCGTACATCCCAAGCATTAGGACGTGGGCATTTTTGGAGGGACAATCATTGTTTGGCTTGCCACATTCAAGTTATTCTTTGGTTGAATGCAAATAATAGAAATACCTAATCTAAATACTAACCATGAGTACTAAATTAGATGCTGTACATTTCTTGTTTGGTACCTAGCGCTCAGTACCTTGTTGTAACAGATATGCCCAGTTATTCTGTATCATTGCTGTATTCATTTCTTCAGCCAGTCATCTGGGAAGGTGAAATATCAGAAATAGCCATGGTTACACTGACATTTGGGGAGAGAGATTTGGGCTTAGGATGACTTCAGCAGGGAGAATAATTGTGCAGAGGGAAGGAAGAAGGGTCAGAAGAGGTGACCACGAAGAGCAGCATTTGTTTCACTATGGACTCTAACATTTGCCTGAAGTTTCCTTAGTCTTGACCCCACACATAGTGATGGCTGTCCCAGATGCCTCCACAGATTTTTATCTGTCTCAACAGTCTTTACTTCTCACACCCGTTGTTATTCCTTCAAAGGAGCAGCTCCTCAGCCACTTCCTCCAGGGAGACTTTACCAGTCATTTGGTCACCACTGAAGTTTTCTCTCCTCCCTATGTAGGCAGCAGTGAGTTGTGTGAGCCACTGGTGCAGCACAACCCAGTCTATTTCTTCCATCCGTGAAATGCTTTGTTTTTATGTTATTTTCCAGTGCTAGGGATGAACCCAACCAAGCATTGGTCAAGTTGGGCAGGCGCTCTGTTGCTGAGTGACATGCTTGGGCCTGCTTGTTGCTCTTCTGAAACTCGTAGGGCTATTTCCATAGGGGTTTGCCCTCTGCTCATGTCTGTAATCCCAGCCTCACATTAGAATTTCCTTTTTATCATACCTAATGCATAAACTAGTCAAATTTTATCCTTGGTTTTGTATCTGCTGTAATCCATTTGCTTTGGTGCTTTGTGTTAAAAAAATATACAAAAATAATTTGAGCATGTGTTGAGCCAGGAACATCAGGACTACAGGGTTCCAACCCTATTTCTACATTCAAGGAGACCATGACCTTGGGTAAGTACCTCCACTTTTTGCTCTTTATTTTCTTGTGTTATTTATCAGACAGTGAGGAGACTGGGTAGCCACAGAGTTTCCCTCTGAGCTGTTGCAGGCTTCTTGTCCCCGTGTTAAACCTACTAGTGTCCAGGCTTCAATTCTCAGGCCAGTGAACTACCCTCATTAATGCAGAGGTGGAGTGAGCTGCACTTTAGTCGTCTTATGTCAGACCTGGGGAGCTACTGACGGCTCAGCAATTCATTCAGGAAGCATTGAAGATAATTAGCAGGAAAAGTGGTGGGTCTGGAATGGAGTTTGTCTAATCTCTTGGGCATTGGTCAGTCAGTTCCAAGAGCATGATACTGACTGTCTGGGACTTAGATGGAGAGGTAAGCCCAGGGCTTCATGGGAAACTTACAAAAGATGAGTACATTCAGGTTTCCTTGGGAGCTGTCTGGTACCCTAGAGACATGAAAGGCATGATATTTTGTTCTCTCTTCTTTTATTTTTTTAAACAGGGTTTCACTGTCTCTTTTTGTTCTTTTTTGAGGCAACATTCATTCAGGGGAACATTTATGAGTGCCTAAGACATACAAGGTACTGCCAGTGACAAAGTGGCTTATTCTGCCTCTCTACCCTCAAGAAACTTTTAACACAGCCGAGAAGACAAAACAATCAGTAACTGTAATGTGAAGGGAAACGTGGAATGTAGTGAGGCACCCTAAAAGTGCAGCTGGGGAGATACAGAGGAAGGGATGGATGGCGTGATTAACATTACAAAAGAGGGACAATCAGGGATTGGTTCGGAAAGCAGATGATGCTTGATTTTGCCTAGATGATAACACCCTGCACAGTATGCAATAGAACTCAGAAAGGAGTCAGGTGAGCTTGTCTGAGACTTGAAAAGGTGCTGAACTCACTTAACTGCCAGGAAAGAGACATTCGTGGTTTCCTTTTGTCATGGGAGTGGCACACTGTATCTATATGTAAATTAACAAAATGTTATCAGTTGAGAAGGAATGTATTCTCATCTCATGCTGAGATGAATCTTAGAGAGTGTATCAGAGGAAGGGAGGGATGCAGAATCTCATCTCATCCCCACCTCCCACACTTTGTTATGGAGGAGGAAGTCCAGTGCCAGCCTCCATACCTCTGTTTCTCAATCTCCAGTGATTCCCTGGGCTAGTGGAGTGCAGAGATGTGTGACAAGAAGCTGCTTTCCTCAAATAGCTCGGCTGGCTGCCAGGTGCTACATGCATCTGGCTTAGGAAAAACAACCACATGGAGATGCTTGTTGCTCAGAATACCCACTAGGTAGCCAGAAATACTGAGAAGGAGAGAGAGAAGAGAGAGAGAGAGAGAGAGAGAGAGAGAGAGAGAGAGAGAGAGAGAGAAGAGGGGTGGGATGGGGAAACATACTCATAAAAGACAGAGACACAGAGACACACACACACACAGAGACACAGAGAGATACTGAGATAACAAAGTACCCAATTGCTTAGCAGTGTATCTGGCTGTACCATATCCTGGAAATATGTTCAGGAAGAAAAGAGCCCAATCCTCAGTCCTTTTGATGCATATTTGATAAGGGTCTGGTGGAAATCCTGGGAGGTGGGAGTAAATGACATGCTGATTAAGATAAAAACAACACAACCACAAAACCCAACCATGCTTCACAACGAGCAACCCTTGAGATTGCCAGTGCTTGTGTAGCTAGCTGCGGTATTGACATCTTCTCTATGTCATGAGAGAAGAATGTTGCAATGACGGGGGAGACTGAGAAGACGGGGTGGTTGTGGTGATGCTCTGAGCTGGGCAGGAGGAAAACCATCACCTGTTAGGTCCCAAGGGTCTCTGGGTAATGCTTCATCCTTTCTGGGTTCCTCAGGGGCTGAGTGTGATGCCCAACACTGGTAGTGAAAGAGTGTGCATGGAAACTTCTGAGACACTGATGAAGTATTAACAGCCATTGTGCTGCCTTTGAAAAATTCTGTCTTGGATTTTTTTTTTTCCTCCTCCCTGTGGTTGGAAGCTGGTTCTGAGGCAAAGCCTGAAGCAGACCTTGTGGAGGCAGTGGGGTTGGTGGAGAGGAACTTGTAAGGAGGTTGTTTATAGTTGAAATGCCTTGGTCTGAATTCCCTTAGACATGGAGCCTGAGGCAAAATTGAGTTTATACTCTCTTGGAATGCAGGAATGGACCCCAGGGTTGTGAGTATTCAGAGAAAGGAAACTGAGGCCGGAATGAGAGGACAAACCCATCTCTCTGTTTTCTGATTGCAGATGAAATGTGAGCAGCTGCCTCCACGCCTCTTTCACCACAATGGACTATACTCTCAAACCTTCATCTGGCAAAATCCTTTCTTTCTTAAATGACAGCAACAAACTAAAGATATGTGTTGCTAAGCACTGTGGTATAATGAAAAAGAATAAGCCATTTCCCCCAAAATGTGGGGAATCGCCAAGAAGTTTTACAGAAACGCTGTCTTGGAAATGTGCTCAGAAGAGGGAGAAGGATGGATAACTGTCTCCTTATCTTTCTGTGCTGATCGGCACAGAGTTCTCATCCACGGGGCTCTAATTCCTTTGTGCTTCCAGCTTGTGTTACCTGGTTATCTTAGGCAGCTGCTTGTGAAGGCAGATCCTATATCATAGGTGATGGAATGAACTCTTTTGCCAGCTGCAACAGGGGCTTTGTGGGCTAACCTGTGTGTGTGTGTGTGTGTGTGTGTGTGTGTGTGTGTGTGTGTGTGTGTGCGCACACACACACACGTGCGCACTCGCGCACATGAGTTTGAAAGTTACAGTGGGTTCAGCATAAAGGAAGGTGTGAGGCAATATGAGGGAGGCAGGATGTCTCGCCAGTGACATATGAGGCCCTTTGCTACCCTGTGACTTGGAACACAGGGGAGACTGGAAGCAGCAGGTCCAGCTAGCTGTGAAATTCAAGTGCTTTGATGATGTGGTCTCTGCCACATCAATTCCAAAACCCAATGACTCCTCCCACCCAGCACCAGGCCTTTTTCCTTATGATCACCAAGAATTCAAAAGTGCCAGGAGTAACACCAAACAGAACCCCATGACCAAGCTCATTTTGGAACGCATGCAAACTGGGTCTAATATAAACATGACTGTTCTGTGGTATGGTCAAGAGGGCGAGTACAACCAGAGGCATTTGAAGAGTCCAGAACACAGAGAGAAAGCAGTAGACTAAAAATGGACTGGAAGTGAGAGAGATGAAGACAAAGAGAATTCAGTGAAAGAGAGGGAGAGGGAGAGAGAGAGAGAGAGAGAGAGAGAGAGAGAGAGAGAGAGAGAGAGAGAGAATATAGCTGAAATTGAATTATAGGGAGAAATGAGTAGCTAGAGGGAGATATCCTGTGAGCTAGGGAAGTTTAGGACAGGAGAGGAGGTGAGAAGGGCTAGGACACTAGCATGGACTTTGAAATGTGTGACTGGCACTTGTGATACTAAGGGATCCTGGAGGCCATCATATGCTTTGGTATGCTAATAGGTGCCACAGACAGCCATTTGTCCCTTCTGCTGGAAATAAGGAAGATGGTTCCTTTGGGTAGATGGGAACTAGCTTCACAAGTTCCCCAGGAATGCTGGTTTTTATCTAACTGCAAGAATTTGGGGGAAATGGGGTTTCCTTTGGAACTGACAGGTCCTATACATGAAGTATGAACTTCCAGACTGGGAAAAACAAAAAGGAAAAAAAAACAAAAAACTGGGCTGGAAGTATAGCTCTGTAGAGAACTTGTCTAGCTCAATCCCCAGTACTGCATACACACCCTTACCTCAAACTATGATATTAGCTTTAAAAGGTATTTCATTCTTGTCTTGGAGACAGAGTCTTAACATGTCCCAGGCCTGCCTCAAACTCCTTATACACCTGAGGTTGACCTTGAACTTTTATTCCTTCAGCCACTTCCTCCCAAGTGCTAGGACTAGAGGCTTATGCCGCTGGGCTTGGTTTATTCATGCCTAGGGCTTCACACATGCTGAGAGAGCATGCTACCAACCAGGTCACATCTCCAACCCTGCCAAAATATGAGCTTAGGACCATCGTGTTGACAAGACCAGGACCTGAGAAAGCAAAGACTGTGGGGGCCAGCTCCCTGCCTTTAGCTTATGGATTGTGACCTCCTTGATAGCTTGAGCCTGAATTCAGCATCTGGCACATAGTAGGCACTCTAAACAGAGTACACCAGAGAGACCAAGTCTCCCAGGGAAAAGCCCTCTCTAGCATGGAAGGTAAACAATTCCATGCAGATGGAAGCCAGCCATGTTTCTAGAGTAGTGACTTGAGGGGTGGTCCCAGTGCCTGTAGCTGCCTGCGCTGAGTTGTGATTTACAGGCGTTCATAGCCCTGTGTTCAGATGTTCACTCACCATTTACTGCTCTACTGCTAATAAACACCTTGTCATAAATGATAAACGGGGCAACTTGTAGGGGATGCGGGAGCCATGTTTAAAGAGCTTTTCTATTTTGTAGAACACACACTCCTGTCTGTGCATTAGATAGTTCCATTTTTTGTTTTAAAAACCAGTGTTTATTATTGGTATGGCTGAAATCCAGAAGAGGCAGATTGAAGGATTGTAGGAACTCTGAAAGGTTTGGGAGGCAAAGGGGCTGCTGTCCGAGGTCCTGGCCATCCTTCCAGAGTGCTTGGCAAACTTAGTAAGCAGTAAACTGAGACCCTTTGGAAGGGCAGGCTTCCTACGGCGACAAACAATGGGATGCCATGTTTCACAATGGCTAGAGATGTGCCTGGAATGTAAGTTGAGACAAATGGGGAGAGCTTGATCTTCATGGTACCACAAAGGTGCTTCAGGCACCAGGAGAAGAACCGCTCTGAATACCCACTCAGTGAGGCAGTCTCTTGTGACATCCTCTCGGCCCCTCTCCAAGGGTTCCTCCTTTCTCTTCCTCCTCAGGTCCTTCCATCCTTGAGTTCCCCCATCCTTCCTTCTTCTCCTGTCCCACACCTGCTCAGTAGTGGAGGGTTGAGATGGGAGCAAGGCCAGGTCACATAGGCTGCCTGCTTTTATGGTGGAATGAAAGAAAACTTCCCCAAGACAGTGAAAAACTTCAAAGTGACTGGCAGCTGGGGAGAGGCCAGTTTGGGCTTGCTCGCTTTGGATTCACTAGACATGAGACAGCTGATGACTTGTCTATTGCCCAAGGTGCTGGCGTTTCAAGAGTAATGAGGAAAATATAGAGAGATGTCAGTCTATGCAGTTTCTTGAATTAAGGGTTTCATTTGAAAGAGGGAAGAGATATATTTATTCTGATGCTGCTATCCAAAAGGGGAAGAGAAAGTTCATGGTCTCACCAGGCACCGGATGCTTCAAAAGGCAGAGTGATTTGATTCAAGATAATGCAGCATTCCTGAGTGTCAATCAGATTGTGAAGTCATGTCTCCAGGGTCCAGATTTCTTTCTTCTTCCCACCTCAGTTAAGCAGCAATAAGTTTTGGTCAGGGATAGCACAGTTCCAGAGACTCACCATAGTGTCCTGGTTTATTTCTAGCATAGGAGGAATGTGTGTGACATGTGGCATAAGGTTAGAGGGCAAGGGAAATAGAGAAAGAGCCATCCCTTCCACTGTTGAAGTATTGTTCACATGGCTCAAATTATTGTTGATTCAACTGGGTAAAACATTTCCTTATTTTGAAATCTAAACATTTCCTGGAACAGCTAAGGCTCACACTGGAATACAGGGTAATTAGAGTGTTTTCAGGAGAGCATCTGAGGCTCTGAGGTCTCTTCCCAGGGGGAATGGTCCAAGGCTGGGGGTAGGGGGCCAGTGTCAGCTTCCAACAACATCACCCTCTCTAGCACCAAGACAATTGAAATGCTAATGAGCTTTAGGTTCTTCTTACATCCCAATGAGGTCTGGAATTTCCACAGCTCTGAGGCATATAAGAAAGCAAGTTGGCAGTGGCTTCTTGGCTTCATCTTTTTGTATTTTGGTAACGCTACATAGAACATAGGCTTTGTAAGTACAAACTCACCTCCACACTGCAGCTCCCCAGCTCACTAGCTAGGAAAGTTATTGTCTCTGTCCATCGGAAATGTGCTTCCCTAATGTGCTTCAGGACCTGTGTGGTTGGCAAATAGGAGACATTCAACACAATGGAGGCTCATATCAAAGGTTAGCGTCTCAGGAAAAAGTAATACAGCTGTTTATCAGAGAAGACAATCTTCTTTCCAAGTTGATGCTTCTTATTTATGTTTCTTGTCTTATTGGATTGTCTAGAACATCGTAAACAAAGCAATAAAGCATAATAGAAATGACAGGCATCTTTGTTTTAGGCTTCTAACCCTTGACAGCCAAAAATAATGTCAGTGGAAAGCATGACCTCTTTATCATGTTGAGAAGCAACCTGTCTATATTTTCACATTTAAAATGTTTATTTGGAGTGCATTTGGGTTTTATTAAATGCCTTTACTACCTCTATTGAGATAACCATGTGCTTTTGTCATTTAGAAATTGTGAGAAAATATTTCCATGGATTTCTTAGTGCTGTCTTAGTCTTATATTTATGGGGCAAACCTTCCTTCATCATCATAGATTACTTTTTAATATACTGAGTCTCATTCATAATATTTTAACATGCTTTCCCGTTTCTACTCCTCTAACCTGAACTCTACATAGCAGCCATGATCATCTTTCTAAAGCATAAATCAGGTTATTTTACCCCTCTGCTTAATTTATGCCCAGTGCTGTGGGGGAGCAGAGATGGACAGATCTCAGAGGCTCCTGGCTAGCCCAAATCTCTGAACAGTGATCTTCAGGTTCAGTGAGAGACCCTGTCTGAAAAATAAGGTGGAGAGACAGAAGATAATGGACATTGTTCTCTGTCCTCTACATGCATACACACAGGGAATTGTACTTTCACGAGGATGCCCTCCACACATACACCCTCCTCTACACATACGTATACACACACACACACACACACACACACACACACACACACACACACACACACTCAAAAGAACTTCTCAATACCTAAAGTTAATGTAATGCATCTTTTTGTTTTTTTTTGCATGTGTAGGTGTGTGTGTGTGTGTATGGTGTACATGTATGTGTTTGTTCAGATGTATGCTCGTGGAGGCCATAGGTAGATATCACATGCTTTCCTTGATTATGCTCTACCTTATATATTGAGACAGGATCTCTCATTTGAGCCCAGGGCTTGTCAGCTTGATCTAGGGAGCCTCTGTCCCCAGATCCTGAGAGCGGGGACCATCATGGCCACATGGCATTAATGAGTGTGCTGAGGACCAAACCTAGATTTTCCTGGTCCATGCTTTACCACTGGGGCATTGCACAGGTCCACCTTATTATGTTTCTTTATGTGCTGATTATTTCCTCTTCCTAGAATGTATATGCCCAGTGTGTAGACTCCTGGTCTTTCTTCACTCACTGCTCCAAAGAGCCATTGCCTAATGATGATGGGGACTTACTAAAAAAATCCACCAGTGAGACCGGATCATTATATTCTTCACTCTTTTTATTTCCCATCCTTGTTCAGTTCAACTTCAAATCATTATTTGGCTGTTGTCTCATGTTTTTCTGTCTCTGAGACCACCTCACGTAGCATAGGTCTCTCACAGTGAAAGGGAACCTTGGAGAGTGACAGGAAGTCTTCTGTCCCATCTGGGGAAGTTACATGGAACAACTACAGAGCCTTTTAAGAACCAGTGTGACCGTGGAATTGCTCTTTCCAGTCTTAGCCTTATGACCTTATCTTTTGTGTTCAGGGAGGATGATAATGGCAATGGGAAGCCTGATGACATTTGAGACCAAGAGTGGGAAGACATTTGATAAGCCACAGTGTCTCCTGTCAAATAAAAGGAACAGATGTGTGACTCTATCTCTGAGCTGTGAACGGAAGCTCCGAGTATTGGTAGCCAAAGTCCCTAGAGTGACAAGCTCCATATTGTATGCTCTTAGCTCAGAGTAGAGATCCCTGTTCTGACATGTGGATAGTCATGCCTTGGCATCCATCTGCAAGGGAATGCTTCCAAGATTCTCCACAAGCACCCAAGTCTACAGACACTTAAGTCCCTCACATAAAATGGCATAGTATTTGCATAGAACTTATGTATCTCCTTTCATATGCTTAAGACATCTCTAGATTACTTAAGATACCCAATACAGTATAAACATGATGTAACATAACACTTATCACATCATATTTCTTAGGTAATAATGGCAGTGAAAAGTCCATACATATTTGGTAGAGAAATGGTTCCCTCACCCTCATTTCTATCAGTGGTTGGCTGGATTCAAAGACACAAAACTTGGCTATGTGGATAGTTGACCTTTCCTTGTCTATTGCTGTGATAACAAACCCTGGCAAAAACACTCAGGGAAGGAAGGGTTTATTTTAGCTCACAGTTCAAGGTACAGTCCACCATGGCAGGGAAATCAAGACAGCATGAGCTTGAAGAAGGTGGTCACACTATAAGCATAATCAGTAACCAGAGAAGGTGGTTACACCATACACGTGACTGGGAAGCAGAGAAGGTAGTCACACCATACACATAACCGGGAAGCAGAGAAGGTGGTCACACCATACACATAACCAGGAAGCAGAGAAGGTGGTTACACCATACACATAACCGGGAAGCAGAGAAGGTGGTCACACCATACACATAACCAGGAAGCAGAGAAGGTAGTCACACCATACACATAACCAGGAAGCAGAGAAGGTGGTCACACCAAACACATAATCGGGAAGCAGAGAGTGATGTATACCTCTTGTCTTAGTTGCTTTTCTATTGCTGTGACAGAACACCACCACCAAGGCAGCTTATGAAATAAAGCATTTAATTGGGCTTAAGACTTTCAAAGGTTAGGGCAAAAAACATGGCTGCAGGAACAGCTGAGAGGTCACATCTTGATCCACAAGTAGGAGACAGAGAAAGAAAGACACTGGGAATGGTACGAGTCTTTGGAACCCTCAAAGCCTTCTCCCAGTGACACACCTCCTCCAACAAGGACAAACCTCATCCTTCCCAATTGGGGACTGAGTGTGCGAACATATGAGCCCGTGGGAGCCACTCTCAGGCCAAACACCACACCTATGCTCAGCCCACATTCTCCTTTTTATGCGGGTCAGGATCTCAGGCCAGGAGATAGTGCTACCCTAATCAAGATAATCCCCAACAGTTGATATTAGCTATCACACAGTATTCACAATACCCTCCCTCCCTTCTTCCCTCCCCCAACTCTGTCAAAACCATTTCACTCCCTATGGCCCATTAGGGGCCTAGGAACAATGGGAACGAAGGAAGGAACAACAGCAGCAAAAGTCATCCAGGTGACCATCTCTTGGGAAAGGGTAGCCATGCAATGGTGTCGATATGTCTTTTTATTTTTCCCCTAGACTGAGCCTCTGTGGCTAGGAATGACGCTTTGTTTGTCTTTAGCTGCTCAGAGCCACTTTAGTGTGTGTCATAGATTAAGGACAGACTTGTACTGTGAAAGGAATCTTTATTGTTTGATCAGGCTTGGCATCCTGGATATGTGGTTCTGCAGGAAAAAACCAGGGCTTCTGCATCACACTAAGTTTTGTGATTCGAAACTGTTCCCTGTTGCCTGTATATTCTTGGTAGATGGCTTTCATGTTTTCTGAACTTTATTTTTTTCCTTTTTTGTTTTTTTTAATGTAAAATAGTGATCATAAAACACACACCTTATAGGCTTGTGGGGAGAGCTAACAAAAATGACTGATAAAAGGGCTTCTCTTCGTAGGTGTCCTGTGACCAGCAGCCACTAGTATTAATCTTTTATCTCCTCCCAGCTCTCCAAGCAGGGCTCAGTTTATTTATCTTGGATAATTACCATTGGGCAAGGGGCCCTCCCTACCTCCTCATCTGGCATAATTACCCAAGTGAAGCCATCCACAGGGAGTGGAGCTGCCATCTGCTCCGAGGCCTCCTGTGCCGGGCCTTCCCTTCCCCCTTCTGCAGCCCAAGAGCAGATGTGGGAGGCTGAGCACGGAAGACATGAGTTGCTGCTGTTAGCAGCTGAATTTCTGGCATCCCCACCAGCAGCCGGAATCAGAAACCTAGACTGCAGCACGCATCCTCAGGGCCTGCCAGGGTTTTGTACGTGAGGGGAGAACCTTTTTATTCTTCCTCTTTCCCTTACCAACTTACAAAAGACATTGCTGGTATTTCTCATTAGTGTAGGTGATACAGGGAAAGAATTGCTGCGCTGGTCTATGTTGAGTAAGGACACCCAGGTCAGGGGGAGTAGGTAGTAGGAAGGATGCTGCAGGGCGAGCTCAGCAAAATACAAGTCTTGGAAACAGAAATGTTAGGTTCCTAAGACCATTCACCATTATGAGTACTGTGTTAGGGACCATGTGTGACCATGTGTGACCTGATGGCTGCTGGGTACTATGTTAGGGACCAGGTATGACCCGATTGGCTATATGGCAATAACAGTGGTGGACATTTATTGAGTGCCTGTTGTATACCAGGGATTACTTGGGCCAGTCTCTAAGCCTTACCGAACTCTCTGTAAGATAGGAGCTACAATGTTTATCATTTACAACTTCAGCTGTTCTTAAGCAACTTAGAGGTGTGCAGTAAGGTGTTGGCTTGTGGAGGCTGGCTTGTGTCATGGGTGGGCTGCTGTGCAGAAGGAGCTCCTGGGGTGGGGAGGGAGCTTGATGACTGCTCCATGCCTGTACCCCAACCCTTCAGAAGCGTATCTCATGCAATCTTCACAGTTTAGTGTCTTGGTGACAAGTGACTTTTGAAAGGATGCCAACAACTAGCACAGAGGCTGTGGGTGAAAAGAAAGTGAAGAGGACTCGGAGAGTGAGCCAGAAATAGAAAGCCGAGATAAAGCTGGAGGTTGGAGTTAGCAGTGGTTCAGATTATAATATTAGGGAGAAGGAACTCACCATAGTTTCATGGAGAAATAAGACAAACGATTCACGGAAAGTGCTTACAGGAGTAACCCAGCCAGGGAGAATGACATTCCTCAACTATTGTATTGAATGTGGGGCACAAAGGCCAGCAAACCCCCAAGCCCAGCTACAGCCTTGGCAGGGATAGGAACAAGTAAATGGCCAGATATCCAGGTCATTCTTTAAGAAGAATATCTATGACAGATACATATAAGGTGGTTACATTCACACGTAGATTCATTTCTGGGCTGAACTTTGTAAAGCTGGCAGATTTGGTTTGGAGGAAGACAGTGTGGGCAAAAGCACCAACTTGAGGGGAGGCTCGCCTGCCAGGTCACGCTGGCTGTAGTTCAGCTAAAGAATATTATTGATGTAAATATTGTGGAAGAAAAGCCTAGAAGACAAGGTGCTCTGGTTTACGGGAAGGCCTTGAGTGCCAGCCTAAGCAATATGGAAGGGCACAGCATGCGGCAAACCCACGCATCTAAGTCATAGGGGATAAAAGCAGTACAGATGTCTTGTCCATCCCAGGGCGGCAGCTCTCCTCTCAGTTTCCTCCTTCTGTACTTACACTGATGGAGCCCTCAGCATCTAGAACTGCAATACGCCACATTGCACTGTGGACTGAGGAAGGCATCAGTGCTTACAGTTTTCCATCTGAAGACAACTTGCCACTTCCACTCACATCTTATTGGTCAAGGTTAGTTATATGGATGTGGGGAGGGGAAGTAATTCCCATCACAGGACTGGAGAGAAATGAGTGGAATATTGGTGAGGACTGTGGATTGCTAACATAGGGAAAAACAGGTGTGCGCAGGAGCTTTTGTATGGGACAGTGGCATGCCCCTCCGAGACTCTTACTTCATATATCCACTATTTCTCATACTAGCCTGAAATGGTCCATTCTGTGTTGGACTTCCAGGGGCCAGGTGTTTGCTCATCTTTGCTTTTCAGTGGTGCACACATTGAAGCAGGATTTGCTGAGTAGACAAACGTATTTATCTTTCTAAGAATGGATTGGAGTCTGGGGAGATCAGTTATTAGATGTGTCCCAGTTAACTTTGAAGAAAGGAAGACACTGACTTCTGAGTTATTTGGCCTTTTTTTTGGGGGGGGGGTTGTCCTTAGCGTTGATGATTAGAAATAAAGTAAAAATACTTATTTGCTGGATAGAAGAGAGATGTCTATTCCTCTTGTCAAACTTAAAAAAAAAAAAAAAAAAAAAAAAAAAAAACCTCCGGGCGTTGGCAGCACCCGCCTTTAATCCCAGCACTCGGAGGCAGAGGTAGGCGGATCTCTGTGAGTTTGAGACCAGCCTGGTCTACTAGAGCTAATTCCAGGACAGCCTCCAAAGCCACAGAGAAACCCTGTCTTGAAACCCGCCCCCCCCAAAAAACCAAAAAAAACAAAAAACAAAAAACCCCAAAACAAAAAAAAACACCAAACCTTTGTGTATATGTGTGTCTCCGTGTCTCTGTGTATATAAGTGCGGGCACACGTATGTTGCAGACCATGTGTGAAGATCAGAGGACAGTCGGGAGTGGCTGTCTTCATCTTCCACTCTCAGACAGGGTCTCTTGTTGTTTGCTGGTGCATATGCCAGGTTAGCCTGTCCTTAAACTTCCCAGGAGTCTCTGCCTCGTAAATCCTCATCAGAGTACTGGCATCGCAGATGCTTGCTGCTGAATCTGGCTTTAAGCGGGCTCTGGCCCTGGGCTGGCCTAGCTTTATTAACCGAGTCATCTCTAGACCATCGTCCTCTTCTCCAAAGAACCTGCATTCAGTTTCCCCATCAAGTGAGACATCCTGAGGCCGCTACAATCTTTTTGATTCTGTTTAGAATGCAGGTCTTTATGATAGCTTCTGGCTTGATGAGTACACAGGTCTGGTCCCTTTCCTTCCAGGAAGACTGATGTAGGCAACATTGGCAATGACAACCAAGGAGATCAAAGTGTCTTGAAAACTGCTTGCTATCGACAGCCGAGAGCTCGACTAGATTGTGACTGGATTAGAGTCTTCACTGTAATTAGTTAGCTCTTCCACTTCCCTAACCCAGGACAGGTAGAGATTGCTGTGAAGAGCCAGAGGGAAGCAGGGATGAGGTCTCCTTTGTCACACATGGAGGATAATTTGGCTTCAGCCCTGCTTGGGCCCTCTGTGTTGCAGTCTCAGTTATTGTCCAATTTGCCACAACGCAAGAAGCATTCGAATTTGTTTTGCTTGGCAGGGGTCAGTGCAACCTGGCATCAGGAGTCTTGATGCAGTAGTACAAAAGAGTACAGAAGAGGAGACGGCAGGGAAGGGACAGAAGGAAAGGAAGCTGAGGGCTGATATGAGCCTAACTCAACCAAGTGGGACAAGTTAACAGCCCAAGACGTGAGACTTGAACCAAGTCTACTAGAGAAGAAATTTGAAGATGTCCACCTTGTGTGGAGGAGGGAAGGTTGAGAATGGAGCACGGAGAGGGATAGGAACCATAGAGATATCTCAGGAGCAAGAGCCTCATTGCTGTAGTCTTAAGTACTTTTGTTTCTTACCAACCACCTAGTCTTGGGAAGTCATGTCACATCATTGGTACTTGGTTCCTTTGTCTTTAAGTAGGATGGTTGGACTAGCTGAGTGCTAAAATCCTTTGAGGATTAGAATTCTATGAGTCTAATTTGGAATTTATTAATAAGATTTCCAATGACTTATGTAGGATTTTTATGAGCTAGGCACGGTGGTGCGGTGGTGCATGTTCCTGGGGTGGTACCACCATGTGGAATGCTGAGTGGGGAGGGTCACTCAAATTTCAGAATTCGAGACCAAAGAGGGGGACAGACTGAGATCCTGTCTCAAAATATTACATATGCATACATGCGTATATCTGTACTTACAAGTGTTCATATATAATTGTGTGTATATACACACGATTGTATAAATCTTACACAACCATGGAATTAGTTTATTGGTTAAAAGTACAAATTTGGGACACCCACAGCTATACACTGAACTGAACTCTGGAACCCAGTTACAGAGAGGGAGGAATGAAGATCAAAGGGGTTGGGACCAAGCTGGTGAAACCCACAGAAAGAGCTGACCTGAACAAGGGGGAGCTCATGGCCCCCAGTCTGCTGTCTGGGAGGCCAGCAGAGGACTGATCCAGACCCATGAAAGTGGATGTCAACGAAGATGCCTCGGCACCCTATGGGGCCTCTGGTAGTGGATTAGTATTTTTCCCTGGTGTAAGAAGGGATTTTGAGAGCCCATCCTACGTGACGGGATGCACTCTCAGCCTGGACACATGGGGGAGGGCCTAGGCCTGGCCCAGGATGATGATGTGGAATTTGGGGAGCCCCTCTAGGGCCCTACCCTCTATGGGGAGCGGAGGGGGAAGGAGGCTGGTAGGGAGTTGGGGGGAAGGGGGAGAGGGAAAAGGGATTGACACGTGAAACTATAATTTTGTAAAAATAAAAAAAATGTACAAATTTGGGCTAAAGTTCAATTCCCTCATCCTCAATGATTACAATAATATCCAGTTCACTGAGCTGCTGAGTTAAATTAGCTACTCATACAAAGTGCTAAGCACTACAGTCAATGCTCAGGTACATTAGCTATTATTATTTTTATTGTTGTTATGTGATTTGCACATACCCATTTGGTCATATGACTAGCAGGAAAGTCTGAGTTGCAATATTACTTTTTGTTTTATGGGAGATGGTATTTCGGGTTTACATTTTAAGAAAGGCTATGGACCATCATGGTGAAAAGGGCGAGGCAGATGGTCACGATGCTTCAGCAGTCAGGAGGCAGAGCCTCACTGATTCATTGCTGGATATCTAAGTGTGTTCAGCATGGAGATGTTGCATCACTCAATAACTGGTCCTGTAGAAATTCAGAGAAGTGGGCTGGGGACATGGCATAGTAGTTGAGTACTTGTTTAGAAGCTTACAGATGGGTTGGTGATTTGGAGACAGTATCAAGGAAGGAGTAAGACCCGAAGGACCGAGTATGGAGAGCCTGTTTCAGGCGAGGGGATTGGGAGAGAGTTGAATGGATTCATCTGGCACAAAAAACAATGCTTTGAACCCTGCAGGTGAAGATTCTTTTTCTGATAGTCCTGGCAGTGGACAGAATAGACCAGTCAAGCTGGCTAACTTGCTAGAATTAACCTTGCAAGGTTAGGTGTATACTTGCTCCTAACCTTGCTAGAGCTGATGGCTGTGTGTGTAAGAGCATACATCTCTTCCTACAGACTGATATTTTAGAAATTGTTGAAACTGAGGAGGACTACTCAGATAACTTAATTGATTCAGTAAGACATACATTTCAGGAAGCCAGGAGGTGGTTGGAGGTGGCTCACTGCCCTTTTATCTCTTCCCTAACCCAGTGCTAAGCAACAGTCAGATCTTGCCTGCGTTTGTCCAGGCTTCTGTCAAAGGTGGTGTTCTCTTAACTGTTTGGACAGTGCGGGACCCTGAGGGCAGATCCAGACAGTTGTAACCAAGCACACCGGCTCTGGCATTGTTGGTGATGATGATGGGGTGGGTGTGAAGGGTATCGGGACCCTTTTTTATTACCTTCCCTGACACAAAACTTGGAGTTCTGTCAGTCATCAAGTCATAACTCACTTCATCTGGAAGTGTCTATAGGAACACAAATCAAGCCAGCCCGATTTCTAAATCAAGGTGCCAAGGAGAGGTTCAGTCATGTCTGCCTTTTGCATTTCTCAGAAGAGTTTTTTTTTCAGAGATATGGGGTTCTGCTGGATACAAACAGAATTTTGAATATATATAGCTAAAGAGAAGACGTTGGAGGGGTTGTACTGTACTGCTGGCCAGCAGGACCTCTGTCCAGTTATTTAGGGAAAAAAGCAAGTTTAGATTTAGTTCCTAAATGTGCTTTATGAGGTGTCGTCACTGATGGAAAATGAAGTCCCCACTCTATGCCAAAGCATGAGGACAGGTGACAAGTGAGCATTATCTGTGCCTTTGCAGAACTCAGTGAGGATACCGATCCCTTCTACGGAAAAGAAATAAGAGAAGCTACTGTTTCCAACGTGAGCAGAGGGCTCAGGGAGCCCAGAGGAAGCGCCTGAGGGACTTAGACGTAACTGTGAGTGGCACCCTCTACTGACTAATTAATGAACAGGGGCTGGGGGAAGGGTCAAAGGCAAGCCTTGTGCTGGCTTGGCAGTGAGAAAGCCCAAGCCAGCAGCTTCAAGGCTAATTAAGTGAAAAATGATGCGATTGATTTATTTGCTTCCAGCCAAATAGAACTTGGTCAGCATGGAAAACCAATGAGTTTAACATTTCTCTGCTTTGAGCCTGTAAGATGACTTCAGCATCTTTCCTCAGTGGTGCATTCTGATGGGGGAAAACAATATTATTTAGATATTTAAACTGCATCACTTCAGCTAGGGAAATGGGGGTCTCACGCACCAAAAGAATGTCATGGTCACATATGACTGCGTGAAGGAGAGGTGGGAATAATGACGTTTGAGAGCTGATATGAAATCATCATGGATGAAGGTAGGGGGCGGTCTATCTTAGATAGTTCACTCCATCTTGGTCATGCTGTGGTAGACAAATTAGATGGGATAAAAGAAGAGGCCAGGAGCACAGCAAGTGCCCTTTGAAGTTGTTCAGGTAATACTCAAAGAGAGTGGTGAGAGACAAAAGTCTCTAGGGATGAGGATCTTACTCAGTTTTGGAAAAATCTGTGTTTTGGAAGTTAGATCCAACTATTTCATATAAAGTTAAAGGTGGCTTTATTTTATTTTATTTTATTTATTTACTTTTGTTATTTTGGGACAAGGTCTCTCTATGTACCCCTGGCTGTTTTAGAACTTGCTATGTACAACAGGCTGGCCTTGAACTCACAGAAATCCACCTGCCTTGGCCTCTTGGGTGGGTGCCACCACACCTGGCTTATATGATTAAAATCTGTGATTGACATAGTTTACTTTGTTCACCAGATTTAACCAGGTTACTACTGAAACCTGCATCTCCCCCACCCCACGTTTATTTATTTATTATTTACTTTTGTGAGTGTATGGTAAGTGTGCCTCTCTCTCTCTCTCTCTCTCTCTCTCTCTCTCTCTCTCTCTCTCTCTCTCTCTCTCTCTGTATGTGACCGAGTAGATTTTTGTATGTGAGCACGGACATGCGTGTGTCCCACTGTCAGCACATGGAAGTCAGAGGACAACCTGGAGTGTTGCTTCTTGTCTTCTGCCTCGTATGAGACAGGTTTCTTTGTTCATTGCCTCATATGCCAGGCTAGCTGGTTTAGTTTCTGGTATTCTTCAATCTCCACCTTTCAGCTCACCGAAGAAACACTGAGATTACAGATGTGTTATCAGAGATTGGAATTTAGGTCTCCTGCCTGTGGAGCAATCATTTTACCCACCAAGAAGACATCTCCCAGGTCCCCAAATCCTGCTCTTTAATTTACCTTCAACAGGAATTGTTTTTGAATGGCAGTAATTTGATAAATGTATGTATGTATGTATGTATGTATGTATGTATGTATGTATGTATGTATGTTTGTGTGAATGCATGCATGCATGCTTAGTCTTGGAGTTATCTCTGAGGGTCCTTGGCCTCATATGATGTAGTGGCGACAGACAGATATGTGAACCCATAATCTCATGCAGAAGAAACAGGGCTGTGTTAAGTAATGTGCTCTGGGAGCAAATGGAGAGGGCAGATCTAACTTTCTAGTTGAGTCAGGGAAAGAAGCCACCGTCTTTGAGTGTGAAAGGTAGTAAGGAGGGGTATGGTGGGGCAGGGGAGGGGAGTACGTACAGAGAAGAAATGGGGGGGGAATAAATGATTTAATTGTATTATTATCTCAAAAATATGATTGTGAAGGTTGAATAGTAACCTTATTATTCAGAAAATTAAAATTGTTTATCACTTTATTTGTTTGTGTTTATGTGTACTTGGGTGCACACATGGTGGTCAGAGGACAACTTGTGGGTGTCAGTCTTCTGGTACCAAGTGGAGCCCAGGAACTTAACTCAGGCTGCTAGGCTTTTAAGCAAGCACTTTTACCTGGTGAGCCATCTTGATGACTCAAGTAGTAGCTTTCTAAATGGTAAATCAGAACTGAGGAGAGAATTTAGGGAGCGGGAACAGTGTAAACAAAGCCACAGAGGTACAGTAACATAGACTATGCCCAGGGTTACGTGGCATGGTGGTAGGAATGTTGACTAGTTAGTCTGTCCTCCAATTCTGCATCTCTCCATTCTATGAACTTGGGCAAGCTACTTAGCTGCCTGTCCCTTAGTTTCCTTATCTATTAAACAAGATTGTTGACAACATATATCGCATAGGATTGTTATGAGGATTAATGGTAACGCCTGTAAATTACTTAAAATACTGTTGGCAATTGATGAATTCTCAGTAAATACAGGTTATTATTTGACCAAATATTTGGGAGTTAAAAAATAGGTTAGGTATGGCTGGAGAATGTAGGTATAATTTTTTATTATTGCTTTTTCTTTAAAATATTCATAGGTGTCAAATAACATGGGAGAGAGGGCTCTGAGGACTTTATTGATTTAGTAAAATATAGACATTAAATTAACTAGGACTTTGGAGAGGGAATTGGAGTTCCAGGACAAATAGCAAAAGCTGGGCTTTAATCCTGGGCATTTCCAGTCCAACCCCCGGAGCAAATGAACTAATTACCCACAAATCTTCCCATCTCAACAGTTGGATTCAAACCACATATTTCTCCATGGACTCATTTCTCACTCTCACTGATTTTAGGGCCAAGGCTTGTCTCATAAATTGGAGGGAACAATGAAATAAGGGCCCCCAATGTGGCCCCTGTGTCAGAGGAGAACAATGTACGGGGTTCACCGAGCTTTCCTTTCAGCCCGTGAGCTAATGGGCCTTTCTGTCCCTATGTTAGATGTGATGCCCTTGAGCTGGAGAATTGATGGTTCAGTTGAGACTCCAAAGCTCTCAGTGGTGGAAAATACTGAAGCATGCCGAGGACACTCAACCATTCGCCTGTTTGAATAATCACTCTTCCGGGAATCTGTTAGTCAACTTTCTCAACTCAACAATTCTGTTGTTTGGAAGGGTGAGAAGATGACCATTTTGGGACTTCTTTGTCCCAAGCAAGTATCAGTGACAATCGAGAGCTTCGCTATCTCCTCACACTCCCAATTCTGTTGTTGAACTGTCAATGCTGCTCAAGCCTTGTGAGGGGCATTTACCCCATTTTGTTCCTCTGCTGGGTCTTTGGGGGCAGGATACACAACATAGACTTGTTGATGTAAACAAATCACCAATCAAAGAATGATAAAATGTATGGAGCACTTACTTTATGCTATGTTCCCAGTTAGGCAGTTTGAGGAATAATAAAAGCTACCATCTTATTGACTCTGCATATGTGTAAATGTGTACATGTACATGTGTATTTATGTGTGTGCACACACGCCAGGGTCTAAGTACTTTCTATATGTTTATTTTTATGTTTTTAAAAAGATTTTATTTATTTATTTATTTATTATGTATACAGTCTTGTGCCTGCATGCCAGCAGAGGGTACCAGATCTCATTCAAGGTGGTTGTGAGCCACCATGTGGTTGCTGGGAATTGAACTCAGGACCTCTGGAAGAACAGTCCTTGCTTTTAACCGCTGAGCCATCTCTCCAGCCCCTGTTTTTGGTTTCTTGATACAGTCTTATCTAGTCTTTGAATTCTCTCTGTAGCCAAGGGAATCATTGAATTCTTGATTTTCCAGCTTCCACCTCCCAAGTGCTAAAATTACAGGTATGCACCATCACTTCTGGCTTTGTTTATTCTTATTTATTCTTCACACCAGATCTACAGAATACTAATGGTTGTGTCCAATTTACTTATAAAGAAAGTGAAGTTTGGGCTGGAGAGATGGCTCATTGGTTAAGAGAACTGACTGCTCTTCTAAAGGACCTGGGTTCAATTCACAGCACCTATATGACAACTCACAACTGTCTGTAACTCCAGTTCCAGGGGACCCAACACCCTCACAAAGACATACATGCCAGCAAAATACTAATACTCATAAAATAAAAATAAAGAAAGAAAGTGAAGCTCGGACATTTTAAAGTACGAAATTGAGGGCAATTAGCTAGGGAGAGGCAGTAAAGAACTTGAAGCCTATAATAATAAATAATAAATATTGGGGAATTATCTTTGGGCTTGGACGTCTAGCATCTGGAACTCTGAGAAGATAGCTTCTCACAGAGAGGGCCACTGACTATTCTTACAGTTGACATTATAGCTTGGAACTAGGTTTTGGGGAAGCCCCACATTCCCAACTTGCTCCTTCATTGCCAATAGAATAAGAACAGAGCCGGCCTAGATTCCGATCTGCCTGGGGTTCTGGCTGTGTAGACAGTGGCAGAGAGGAGGGTGTGGTTTTGGACTATATACAGTAGACAGAAACAAGGACCAACCAGGCTGTTTGGGTAGAGCCAGATGGGTTCCAGAGGGCATTTGTATGAACTGCTGTAGATTCCTCCTGATTTAGTGGTCACAAAATGACAAGAGGTAGGAACTGGGTGGTTATACATGTTAAAGACAAGAAACTGATGTTTTTTTTCTGAGTGACACAAAGGGAGTTTGCAAGGGTTGTTCACATGAAACTTCATGTTTATCCATGATGACTTGGCAGCAATTAAGAATGCATTGGAGGTAGGGAGGGGTGTGTTTGAAAGACAATGTCCACCTGATTGAGGCGCCTTTAAACAGAAATTCGAGGAGAAAAAGAAAAAACAGTCTATTAGGTTAACTATGGATGAAGAGTCTGCCATTATAAACAAAATCAAAGCAAAACAAACAAAACACTTAGTGGAGCAGTCCAGTTATTTATTTATTTGTTTTTAGTTAAAAAAATTTTTAAATTAATTTATTTTTTACATTCCAATCCCAGTTCCCCTCCCTCCTCTCCTCCTCCTCCCACTCCCCCACCTCCCATCTTCTCCTTAGAGAGGGTAAGGCCTCCCCTAAGAAGTCTAAGTCTGTCCCCTCATTTGTTGAGGCAGGACCAAGACACCTCTCCACCCCCCACACCCCTGTGTCCAGGCTGAGCAAAAGTATCTCTCCATATAGAATGGGCTCCACTAAGTCAGTTTGTGCATTAGAGTTAGATCTTGGACCCCACTGCCAGTGACCTCATATATTGTCCCAGTCACACCATTGTCACCTATATTAAGGGAGTTTAGTTCAGTCTTATGCAGGTTCCCATTTGTCAGACCTGAGTCAGTGATCTCTCACTAGCTCGGGTCAGCTGATTCTGTGGGTTTCCCATCGTGGTCTTGACTCTTCTGTTTATAGTATTGGTCCTCCCTCACTTCAATTGTACTCTAAAGGAAGGAAAATAGTGAAATAAGACAAAAATAATATACAGGGCTATAGATGTACATCCAGCAATGTGGAGAAGAAATAAGGAAACGTTAACATTTTAACACAAAGTGATATGGCCTTCGAGAAGGACTGAGCAGGAAGAACCTGGACAAGGAAGGCCAAGTGCGGGTTGGAGGCAGGAGATGCCCACTGGAGCTAACTTAACATCACAAACGGGTTCTAGGTGGATGTAGATAGTTTCTTGTTTGTTTATTCACTTATTTAGTGTCCTGGGTAGGTTTTTGTCAATTTGATACATATGAGAGTCACCTGGGGAGGGAGAGCCTCAACTGAGGGACTGCCTCCTTCCATTTGGCCTGTGTGGGTGCTGCTGGGGGCATTTTCATGATTAATGATTGATGTGGGAAATCCCAGTCCACTCTGAGCAGTACCATCTCTGATCAGGTAGTCTTGAGTTGTATGAGAAAGATAGCTGAGCAAGCCATGGGAAGCCGGGCAGTAAGCAGGAATTCTTGATGGTCTCTGCTTCAGTTCCTGCCCCCAGGTTCCTGGAGTTTCCCCACAGCTGGTTTCCCACAATTACGGAATGTGACCCACAAGCCAAATAATACCTTTGCTCTTCAAGGTACATCCAATCAGTATTTAGTCACAGCAACAGAAACCAGACGAATCCAGAAGTTTCTTTATTGGTTCAGACAGGGTCTCTTGTAGCCCCGATTCGTTTGTATCTCTGTAGCCAAGGTGACTTTAAAGTCCTGCATCCTCTCGCCGCCTCCTCACAAATGCTGGGATCACAGGTATGTGCCAGTATGTCTGGTTTATAGTGTGTCGGGGATCAAACCGAGGGCTTTGTTCATGCTCAGCAAGCGCCATATCGGCTGAGTTGCACCAACAGCCTGTAGTTTAGATGTTTAAAGGCCACGGATAAAAGCTGTAAAGACGACCTGACTATCAAGGAAAGCTGAGAGGCACAGACATACAAAATACTCTCGGGATGTGTAAATCCCAGATGAGCTGTAGCTTGCAAAATTGTCTTGAACCAAAATAAGGAAGAAAGATTAGGGTTGAGGTTATTTTTGAGAGAAGAAGCTTCGATGAGGATTCGATGATAGGCTCTGAGCTTGGGACAGATGGGATAATGGTTATTAGCAACAGCGAGGGCAGTCCTGTTTACCTCTGTGTTCTCTATCAGACAGAATAACCTTAGAACTGGAAAGGGTACAACAACCATGATTAAGAGGGAATTGAAATCTAAGGGATGGGAGGCAGCGGTGCAGAGGGGTGCTAGGTGAGTTCAAACCTGGATGGATTACATCCAAAGGTGCTAGGGGAAGCTGTAGATGTGATCATGAAAAGGCTACAACAATCACCGAGAATGAAGGGGCCACAATGATGTGTGCTCCCTGAAAAAAGTCAGGTTTCTAAGTCTTGGCAATGGTGATCGACAGAATTCCAGACCACGTTATCAGAATGAGGCTGAGCAGAGGAAACGGCACCCTCTCTGCGGCCATTACAGCTGACACAGTTTCATTAACAACAAGGCATGGCAAGGTAACACAATTCCTTTTTTGATTTCTCGACACAGGGTTTCTCTGTGTAGCTTTGTAGACCAGGCTGGCCTTGAACTCACAGAAATCTGCCTGCCTCTTTCTCCCGAGTGCTGGGATTAAAGGTGTGTGCCACCACTGCCCAGCTGTAACAGGATTCCTTAAGAGGATTTCCACTGGAGACCCAGGACGGTCCCCAGTGCATTATGATTATGACCTGGGACTCTCAATTCTCCTGCTCTAATTTTTAGGGCTGAATAATATGACATTTTTAAAAAATAACATTTTCTTAGCTATTCATCCATTAATGGGCACTTAGATTGATTTCATAGCCTGGCTACTGAGACTGATGCTGTAGTAAACACAGGTGTGCAAACATTTCTGCAGTGCCCGTGTAACCCTCACCAACAGTTCTTTATAGTAGCCATTCTGATTTGGGTAAGTGGAATCTCCATCTAGTTTTGATTTTTCCAGTAGCTAAAGATGTTGAACATTTTTTCTTGTATTTATTGATCACTTGTATTTCTCTTGAGAAGTGCCTGCTGGAGTTTGTTCATTTATAGATTGGATTCTTTTTTTCTTAAGTTTTTTTTTTTTTGAGACAGGATTTCTCTGTGTAACCTTGGCTGTAGGAACTCTCTCTGTAGACCAGACTGGTCTGGAACTCATAGAGATCTACCTGCCTCTGCCTCCCAAGTGCTGGGATTAAAGGCGTGCGCCACCATTATAGCATAGTTTAAATCTGACATTGAGATGCCTGTAGCACTGTTTTGTTTTTGTTTTTTTTCCCCTTGGAGTTGCTTTGGCTATTCTAGGTCCTTGGTACCTCCATACGAAGGAGGATGACTCTCTCTAGCTCTGTGAGTGATGATATTGGTATTGTGACAAACTCATTTATTTTTCATGTTTGACAAGGCCTGGTTGCTCCTAATTGCTCAAGGTCCTCACTGACAGAATCAATGGAATCCATTACTTCTGGAATAAGACAAATATAGGCTAGAACCCAGCTTCCTAAACTCACATGGGGTTGTGTAACTGAATGCAGGGCTTGTGAAAAATTGTGAAAAAGATTTCTGAAGACACAGTGGCTTTTTTTAAATTAAAATATCAATTCAAAACCAAATGTGTGAAGAAGCTGGGGTGTTTTGGCAGCATGCGTCCAGGTTGCATTGTGACTTCACTGCAGCCTGAGCTCCAAAAACACGGCACATGCACTTTGCACTGCTCACACCATCATGCCACACAGCTCCAATGAGTACGGCCTGAAATGTCTTGGCTCAGACTCCCGGCTATTCATGCCAAGATCTGCTGTGCTTATATTATACATACAAAGTTCTCCACTCTCATAGGAACATAGTGGTTTAACTATGAAAAACATAGACTCTTAATGTTTTCCTACTCTCTTTCCTCAGCAAGTATTAAATTATTTTATCTTTGCATTGCTTTGTATTTTATTTAGAGTGAGTTTAAAAATCGTTTGAGTTGTTGTGATTTGAGTGTCATAGAAAATCATTACAAGCCAATGTTCTGTCTCTACAGTATCAAATATCCAGCCAAGATTTCATTATTGTTTTCTCCTTTCATTATTCATTTAGTAAAACATTCATTTTAGTTAATATTTTTAATATTAATATTATTTATTATTTCTTTATTCTTGAAATTTCATACATACATACAATGAAATATGAGCTATCTTCTATCTCCCCCTCAAACTCCCTGCTTATTCTCCTTACCACTTACCCCATCCCAACTTAATGTCTTAAAAAAATACCTACTAAACCCAATTAATGCTGCCCATATGTGCGTGGATATGAGGCTGTCCACTAGAGTATGGGGATGGTATCAATAGTCAAGATTTAACGTTTTCTTTTCTTCTTCTTTTTTTAAGGTTTCTTTTTAAATGTATGTGCATGCATGTATGTGTGGATGCCTGTGAAAGCTGGAAGAGGGTGAGTTCCAATGCCTGTGAGTGCTGGAGGCTGAAGCTCAGATGCCCCTGGAAGAACAGCATGGCTGTTCAATGCCCAGCCATCTCTCCAGCCAAGATTGGATTCTTTATGTAAAGATAAACAGGCACTTCCATTTTATTTACTATGAAACTTTACTTTCAACTCTACTATATGACAAGACATACGTGTAGCAAACAATGGTTTCAAAATAAATTTGTTTATGATTTTTAATCAATAAACATTTTATTTGTGTACCTCTTTTACATACCAACATGTCTGGGGTCAAAAAAAGTTACTGATAGAAAATGGCTATATAGAATAAATTTAAGGAGTCCTGGGCTGGAGTAAAGGGGTCACAGAAGAGACAATAGTCTGGAAACTGATGTACAAGAAAAAAGAGTAAGTTGCTGGCATCCAGAGCAAAAAAGCTTGCCTGTTCTTTTCTTTTCTTTCTTTCTTTCTTTTTTGTTTTAAACTCAAAGAGTATCATAGATTCTCAAGTAGCTGGCTCAGCTTAGTTGAATGGATTACTTGGAAGTTATGTTCTCATGGTTACCATGTGATGAGTTGATGGGGAAGAAAAATCAACAAAATGAAACCTTTGCTCTCGTGTCATAATCAGGCAAGGATAGAAGCTCCCTGCACTTGGCTCAGGTTGGAATACAGCTCCATTGGATTACTTTGAGGGACCATGTTAACCTCTATGAGTCCTGGCTTCCTCAGTTGTAAAGCTACTCTCAAATGAATGCCTACCCTGGTTCCCTTAGCTGGTGGCAGCTTGCGCACGTTAGCTTCTATGGCTACCGTGTGAACCATACAAACCCTCCAGCTTAGGCCCCCCCAGCTGTTTGCTGATGTTTATCCATTCTCTTACATGGTTATGGAAGGTCTCCTGGCTGGACAGCTTGTTCTAGGTTGTTCTGGTGGGACTTGATGACCTCACTTAACCTGACACTTTGGTTGTGACCACACACCCTAAGCTATCTTATTGTAGGCCCAGAGTTTTCTTGGGTCATTGTGACCCAGGCTTTCTGAATGTTCTGGCCTATACCTTTTTGGGGAGGGGATCTGATGGCTTACAGGATTATCATGTGAGAAATGCTTTTGGGGGACATGCCTTGCAGTGGGTTTGACATAGAGGGTAGCTGTCATCTTCTCAAGGCACATTTATTTTAAAGGGGCATATCAAAGTTATTATTTATAATTTGACATTTCCAGGAAAGCAGAGAGCAGCAAGAGCTGGAGCAGGAACAGGGCCAGAGAATCAGGGCGCTTTTCTTGCTATCTCAGTGAACTTTATCTTATAATAGCGACTTGGCCCACTCTCTGCTTAGTCACTCAATCCACAGTCACCTCCATTAGTCAGTGCTGCTGGCTAATTCTTATCACAGTTATGAGTCCCTTTATTTTTAAACCCAAACCTCCTGTCATTGGAAAACATCAAGTTGGAACCCAATAAAATCAGGCAAGCAGGGATTGTGGGAGATGCAAGGACGGGCTCATCAGTGGATGAGGGGTTTGAAAGTATGATAGAAACTCTTTGGGCAGGGCACGCATTAGAAGTCAAAGGAGGGCGGGCTGAGGTTTTTATCCTGAAGAAATCAGCAGGGGAACCTGTTTGGTATAGGCAAGGGGGTGTGAAACTCTGTGCCGCAGTGCAGCTCTGCAGGGTTGGATGACATAGTAGGTCTGCAGACTGGAAGCTACAGATACACAGGCCTCTGGTCAGTATGGTGGGTTGTGTTCGTGGTGATGCCTTAGGCAGGGCTGGACCTGTCGGGATGAGACAGCATGGTACACAGGGTTTGACTTTCAGAAGGAGCCAGGTGCTTGATTTCCTGCTCTGCTTTCATCTTCTTGAAAATTTTAACAGTTTTGGGGCTGGGGAGTTGGGTCAGTTGGTAAAATGCTTGCTGTACAAACATGAGGACCAAGTTCCATCCCCGGTACCCACATGAAAAAGCCAGGAGTGGACTGGAGAGATGACTCACTGGTTTAGATCTTCACAAGCTCCTCTGGCACACACCTCTCCTGCTCACCGGCATGTCCCATTGTACCGTGAGCCTTACCTGCAAAATGAAGGCCCAAGTATAAAACTCATTACCACCTCCCATGCATGTGGAGGCCAGAGGTCAACATCTTGTCTTCCTCGACTCTTCTTCACGTTTTATTTTTATCTTGTGAGATGGGGTCTGTCACCAAGCAAGGAGCTTGTCAGTTCATCTAGACTGGTTGCCCTGCAAGTCCAGGGATCCTCCTGTCTCCACCTTGCCAGTGTCAGCCTGAATGCATTATTTTTATATGATACTCCGGATGATCTGACTATTAATGAGCAGAATTTAAAGAAACTCTTCTTTATAGCTGGAGATACTGGTGTCTGGTGCCTCGCGATGCTCTGAGTTACGGCGCTGTTCACGGTTTCCTGTATGTCCTCCACAAGTCACAGGGAATTGCAAAGGAGACATTAAAATGCCATCCTAGGAATTTACTTTTAAGCATAAATCCAGATTTACACAAAACTGAATTGCATGAAGAATTAAGTATTTTTAGAAAACTTGTTTTTATAAAGATGGTCTGTTCTAGGTATGCTGAAAGTTTTATCTTGAGGTAATTTATCAGATATGTATCCAAATGTCATCATTTATAGAATATTTTTGACAACTTAGAAACAATAGCATCAGAAGAAAAACACTTAATACCCAAGATTCTTTGTGGTCTTTCACTTCCCAAGGTGGGGTTTTGCTCACCATTGTGTCAATCGAAAATGAAGTTGTTCAAATTTATGGAAACATGCTCCCTCCCATTAGCCACTGGGGAAATGCAAATCAAAGCACAATGAGAGATGAGAGATTTTCTTATACTAGTTAAGATGGCTGTTTGCAACAGATAAATAATAGAGAAAGGATGTGGAGAATAGGGTATCTTTTAAAAACTGTTTACTGTGTGTGTGTGTGTGTGTGTGTGTGTGTGTGTGTGTGTGTCTATGTACATGTGTTGTATAGTGGCGGAAATGTGTACATCGGAGGACAACTTGCAGAAATGAGTTTTCTTCTCCCATCATGTGGGTCCTGGGCTAGAACTCAAGTCTAACAGGTTTGGTGACAAATGCCTTTACCTACTAAGCCATCTTGCCAGCCCCCAGAATATAGGGAATCTGAATGTAAATGAATATAACAGTTATGGAGGATGATATGAGATTCCTCAAAACTTAAAAATAGACCTGTTGTATGATCTGGCAATGTCACTTCTGGTTTATAGTCAAAGGAATTTAAACTAGCACTTTAAAGAGTGACTGGTATGGCCATGTTTATGTGCTGCACAGTTCATAGAAGGGAAACCTTAGAATTAACCTAGATGCCCCTCGGTGAGCGAGCAAACAAAGTAAACAAGGGACAGACACAGTGGAATATTATTCAAGCAGAAAAAATGGTATTCTACCATTAGCACCAACGCAGATGGGAGTGGAGGATGTGGCAAATGAAATGTCAGACACAGAAGGACAAACATTGCACGTTCTTACTCATACGCAGGAGCTGAAGCAGTCTGTCTGAAGGTAGAGCAATGGCTCCTCATGTCTGGAAGGATATGAAGGGAGGGAGCTGGAGGGAGGGCAGGTGATAATAAGTTCTGGTGTTGTCCAGCACAGTGGGCACCTATAGTTGGTGATCGCCCATCACCTAGCTATATAAATGGCAGTGACGATGAGATGCAAACATTGATCATTTTGATTTGACCAATTTATATTGCATGTGTGGGTCAAAATGTACTTTATTCTGTAAGTACATACAATTATAATAAAAAGCCCATGAAAGTGCTCTTTTGCATTAAAAAGGAAATATCACCTTTAGATTTGCTTTTTTGTGTATTTCTCTCTCTCTCTCTCTCTCTCTCTCTCTCTCTGTGTGTGTGTGTGTGTGTGTCTGTGTCTGTGTGTGTGTGTGTGAATACATACTTGCAGATCTATGTGCCCCCCCACATATGTGTGTGTGCGTGAGAGAGAGAGAGAGAGAGAGAGAGAGAGAGAGAGAGAGAGAGAGAGAGAGAGAGAGAGAAGTCACTGTCAGGTTGTCCTTAACTGCTTTCCATCTTTGTCTTTGAGACAGCATCTGTCACTGAACCTGTGGCTTGTACATTTGCTTGGACCAACTGGCCAGTTAGCCCTAGGCATCCTCCTGTCTCTGCCTCCTCAATGCTGGGTTGTAGGCTGACATTGCTTCACACAGTTTATTTTACACAAGTGCCGGCGACCAGACGCAGGTGCTCATGCGTGCACAGCAAGCACTTTGCTGACAGCGCCATCTCCCCAGCCTCTTGGCTTCTTCTTGAATAAGGACCTGTCATCTTTTCCTTTGCAGTAACTTCACAAAAACACACGGCTAATTGTTCCCAGGGCTACTTCTTAACTGGCCTTAAGGCTCACCATAGACAGATGATGATATGTATATATTTAGCTTGCTTTAGTAAATGCCTGGAGTGTATTCTCATAAAAGGAAGAGCTGGGCAAGCTGGTGGCTTCCTCCTCGGGTAGGCGAGCAGCAGGAGCCATGAAGTCATGCTCCACCCATCTGCTGAGTGGTCAGGCCTAGCTAAGCTGTGAGTGTAGTGGAGAAACAGCAAGATGCTGTCCTGAGCATGGGGAGGATGGCTTTCAGAGAACAGGATGCTCAAGGCAGAGTCCAGGGCTGAGGAGGCAGAGGCAGGGTGAGGTCAAGCCGTGCTGACTGAACTCCATGTAGGACTTAGTTCTTGGAACACTTAACCCTGGGATGGGCATAGGACTCTCAGAAATCAGGGCACAGTTAGAGGAGGTTAGGAAATGAATTAAACAAAAGTAGATTAATTTTATTTACGTTTGTAAACACATTTTAGTTCTTTCATTATCATGTTTACATACTTGTATATAATGTACTTTGTTCAAAGTTAACCCTCTCTATTCACCTTTCTTACTCCCACTCCCCTTTCTCCCCCCCCTTTTTTTTTTGTTTTTCGAGACAGAGTTTTGGAGCCTGTCCTGGAACTTGACCTGTCTTTTCCACTACATGGATTTAAAACATGCTGCAAAAACACATTAGTCAAAACAGCATGGCCATTGACTTTTTCATTTTGCTTTATTCTGCTTTAATTAATTTTTCTTTAATTTTATTAAGATATATTGGAGGCACAACATAAATCCCATTTACTCAAAGCATACAATTTGATGTATTTGACAAACAATGAAATCATCATTGTTATAAAGACAACAGCCACACCCATAAAAAATCTGACATGCTGTGACCTTCCAAGAGAAGCATATATTAAGTGGTATTTCTGCATGTTGACAATTTGGGGATAATACCCTCTTTTAGACACATCCTGAGAAATGTACACTTGGCTACCATCCATATATATATATATATATATATATATATATATATATATATATATGGTGTCTCTCTCTCACAAATGGTTCAAAAGTGAGGTCCAAGTTCTTCAGCATCAGCCTCTCAAGCTGGAGTCTAAGACCAGCCTTGGGCTGTTGCTCCAGGTCACCTGTGGTACTGAAGGGGCCAGCTCCCTATTTTGGCAGCCATAACAGCCGAACATGTGCTTGCCATAACCTTGCCTTGGTCACTTAGAGGTCAGATGCCTGCCTCGTGGCAAGGAATCAATCAGAAGTTAGCTGGTGGTGCTATGCTTTATGGCTCTGGGTGTGCTTTATGGACAAGCGCACAGCAATGATGCAGAGAGCATAGCAACCACCCTGGGAGGGCCTATGGGCCATAACAACCAGTTGACCAATCAACACAGGGCAAACCCTCCAAGCCTGGAGGCACACCAATCCTGAACCTGTGCGTACCCCTAGACACTCCCCTTATGCTGCCTTATAAAGATCTGTATGCAGCGACTTCGAACTGTCTTTGCTAGCCATCCGACATGACGGCTGGATCAAAGACCTGCGCTAACATGGGGTTAGCTCATTAAACTACAATAAAGCCTCATGCAGTTTGCATCAAGCTTTCTCGCCTCCATTCTGTGATTGGGGTGGCCGAGGTCCTGGACTAAGATCCTGGAAGCCTGAGCTTTCCGGGGGTCTTACAGTACAAGGGAGTGAGCGAGGATTTGAGGCTTGGGAACTGGATTTCCCTAATCTCCTTTACAGCGTGGTGCTGATAGATCAGCTAGTCTTTCTGAGTTACTTTGCTTGACTTCTGCAGGTGGCAATAATAAATGTGAGCCATTACTGAAGGGCCTATTCGAGGCTGGAAAAAGAAAATGTTTGTGGCAGTCTCATCCATTTCTTAGCCTCTCAGAAAACGTCAGGCCCAAGATTTCTGCTGTTAGCCTATTTTTAACTCATAGTCGGTTTGCAAATACTTTGACTAATTTAGATGAGATAGTTCAAAGAAGGCAGCTTACAAAACAGGCAAAAGCTGCAGACTTGTATGAGTTTAACACTCGAATCCAATTGTCTACTTGACAGTTCTATTTTGAGTCTATTTTTTTTTGGGGGGGGTTTCGAGACAGGGTTTCTCTGTGTAGCTTTGGAGCCTGTCCTGGCACTCTCTCTGGAGACCAGGCTGACCTCGAACTCACAGAGATCTGGCTGCCTCTGCCTCCCGAGTGCTGGGATTAAAGGCGTGTGCTACCAATGCCCGGTCTCTATTTTGAGTCTTACTAGGAATCTTAAAGAACGTTTCAGATTCCTTGTCCCATCCTGTGGTTAATCTTGATCATCAAGTTGACTGAGAAATGTGCTGGGGGGAGGGGAAGAACCAACCCGAGTGTGGATGGCTGTCCCATAGGTTATGGACTCAGATGGAATGACAGGAAGAAGAAGAAGGAAGCCATCTGCTTCCTGGCTGCTAGGAACGGACCATCACTTCTCCATCACATCCTTCCATGGAGGACTGTCACACAGCAGGCCCAGAGACATGGAACCCACCTACTGTGTACTAAAATCTTTGACACTGGGGGCCAAGTGAAACAGTGCCATCCTCTGAGTTGTTTATGTCAGGTATTTATCAGGCTGACAAAAATTCTAGTACATTCCCAGGAGTTATTTTCTCTCAACTATTTCCCTTTTCATTATATGGGCCCACCATCTACTCAGCAGAAAAAGCCCTGGTTTAGTAGCCATCATTAATTCCTGCTCTTTCACTGCTGAGTACATCCAGAAAGCTCGTCAGTCTGACTCTGACTCCACCCATTCTCACCAGCTCTGTTACATTTCCTTTCAGGCTTCTATGATACCTGACCTGATACAGTGGGCAATGTAGCGCCCACTCGTATTCCCCAGGCATTCCTCATCCACCTTTTCCAAGGCTAGCTCTTGTGTCTTGGTGCTAGAGGTTGCTGTCTTCCAGTCTTAAAAGATCACTCTGTCCACCCACTGTAGGTTGTTAGCACTGAAGAATTAATACCCGCCATCTCCTACAACAGCTCAATCAAAGACGTTGCAAACATCCTCCTCTTGGGAGGAACTAGCTCATGGTGTATTTTGAACTAGTTTCCTGTGTTTCTCCGTGGGGTTAAACTCCAGACACTTCCCTTGTGGCTGGGTTAACAATACACCCTTTGTTGCTTCCTTTTTTCTGAATGACTTTTCCTTGTTTTGGCCAAGGTGACTCTCTGTTTTCTTAGGGCATTAACTTTGCTTGAATTTTTGTCTTCGTGCTTCTTAAGGGATCCAAACTAAGACTCTGGCTACTGAAATAGCCTCTTACCCACCATGAATCTTTCCTGCACATTAGCCAGACTGAAATTCTAAAAATGTAAAGTGGATCATAAGTTTCTGCTCAGATCTCATTCCACTTTTTATCCCACTTTCTAAATATAGCTGGGTAGGACACACTCTGGCCTTGTCTTCACTATCCTTTCCCATCACCGCAGACACACTGAATCCCTGCCTGCAACCTGAACTTATCAATTTGCTGGTGTCTAAAACCATTTGTGTTTATTTCTTCTGCCTGGGATGCTTTGACTCCAGAACTCCCAGGGCTGAGTGCCCTTTTAAAATTCCAATCAGCTATCACTCACTCTAAGCGGTTATTCTACAGTGGCCTGAACTTCCTTTGCTTATTGCGAAAGTTCCCTAATTAAAACTCTTACTTCTAAATGTATTACATTTACTTATTTAGGGGGCATGCTCTGCACGAATGTCGATGTCAGAGGACAAGCTATAGGAGTTTGCTCTCCTCTCCTCGTGTGGGTCCAGGGGATTGAACTCAGGTCATCAGGCTAGGCAGCAAACACTTTAAATTGCTGAACCATCTTTCTGGATCATAGCTCTTGGGATTACCTTGACGCCCGTGTAGTTATTTGTTACATTCCCTTCTACTGGACCTTTGCTATTAAGATAGAAACATTGAGTGTTCTGTTCTCCTTTTGTTCCTATCACCTAGAACAGCCCTTGGCACTTAGTAGGGGTTTGGTGTATGTTTACTGAATACATTGAATAGATGTGTCTGCAGTAAATATTTCATTTATCTTTTGCCAAAATACTGTTCTATCCATTAAAAATGATAGTTTGAAGGCTGCAGATATAACTCAGGTGGTAGAGTACTTACCTTCCATGCTGAAATTCCTGGGTTTGAACAGTGGACATGGTGGCTCATGCCTGTAAACTCAGCTTGCAGGAGGTGAAGGCAGGGAGATCAGAAGTTCAAGGCCATCCTTGATTGCATAGCAAGTTTGAGGCCAGCTTCAGATACATGAGACTCAGGAAACAACACAGAATAAAACTTATTTCTCTTATAGCTATTTTAGTCTAAATGTAAGAATTGACAGATGTTGAAAGATGGCCACTGAGACCTTTAGGAGCACAGTCCATGTGGGAGCCTCTTGGATGGCTTGACCAAGAGATATTGCCAATTGTTGTTGCTGCTGGTGGCCTAGAATCACGTGGTCAACGGGGAGGCTGTTGTCTTTTAAGTTTACCACTGGCAATACATATTTGATGCAGGTGCACACCTGCTAAATTGATGCCACATTTTAATATATTGCTAGTTGACCCACTGAAGAGGCACACGGGTTAAATAAGTAATACATGTAATCTGCTAATGTGCTCTGCTGCCCAGTGTGGTAAGCCGATCTTTAAGATCTATTAAGAGAATCAACCTACCTAAGCTTTAGGCATACTCTACAGCAAACTGAGGACAGGGCATTAATAGGTTTCTTCTGAGTTATAAATAATAGATCGACTTTTCTTTTACAAAGTTAAATCTGTAATTCAGCATTAGTCTACCTGTTGCTTAGACAAAGGCTTGCCATGGGTGAAGAAGTCGGCATGCTTGTGACTCATATGATGTGCCTTGCAAAGCAGAGATGAAATAAAGAGATTGGGAGAAATTGCCAGGAAGAAGTTAGAGAGGAATTAGAAAGGGTAGCCTTTTGCTCACATGAGAAATGAAGGTAACGACAGGGGAAGGACATGTAACTCCCTTTCTGAGGGAGAAGTCAGCAACCAGAAAGGGGCCCTAAGCTGTTGGGGTCCATTTTTCTGTACTGCTTCACAACCAAAACCCTGCCCAAAAGAAGACCCAGGACTGATTTTGACATCAAAGAATGGTTTCTGGATTTCATTGAATGTTACAAGATACAGAATCTGAGTTCTGGTGAGCTCAGAGGGCTCTTGAATCTAGCACAATCTATACAAAAGCCAGGGCTTATGTCCATTTCCTGTGTAGTTCTCTTTAACATCACTCTGTCTATTTCTGCAGGCCTTGTGTGACTTTAAATGTATCGCGTTGTTTTTTAGCCCCAGGTGGTTACAAGGGGAACCAGGACAAGTTCCCTTCTTAGCCGCCTGGTTGCAACTGGATATGAAGTCAGAATCCATCCTTCTGCTGCATACAAGAAACACATCTCAATGTCAAAGACAGACGTTCCCTCAGAGTAAAGGGTTGGGAAATAATTGCAGCTTCCTTACAGACATCAGCATGAGGCATGTGGAGTATTGGTCATGTGGCATGTTCTCAGGCCACTCCATCCATATACTGCTAAGCCTCTCTCTTGTTTTGTTTTTGTCCATAAACCTTAATTACTCAAAGTGACTCTTGTCATTACTGGGGACACAGTGACTCACCGACATCAAAGCTTAGAAATGAGAAATACAAGAGTGACGCTGATAGTTTCCTCACGGAGGTGGGAGCCTAGATTCTTCCACTGCCTCCCATTCTAACCTTATACTCCCTGCACCAGACTCAACAAAGACCCATTTCTCTATCTGGAGCACCTTCTTCCCTCTGCCTACGATGTCCCCATCTTGTGTCTGAACTGGCCATCTCCTATAATCAGATTGGTGACTACCCTAACTGTCATCAGAGAACCTTCATCCAGTAACTGATGGAAACAAACACAGAGATCCACAGCCAAGCTCTAGGCCAAGCTTGGGAATCTTGTTGAAGAAAGGGAGGGGGGGTCAAGATCATCACAAGGGAACCCACTGAAACAACTAACCTGGGCTTTTAAGAGCTCACAGACTCTGAACCAACAGCTAGGGAACCTGCATGGGACAGACCTAGGCCCTCTACTTATGTGTGACAATTGTGTAGAATGGTCTATTTGTGGGACTCCTAGCAGTGGGATCAGGGCTTGTCCCTAATGCTTGAGTTGGATCTTTGGAACCTACTCCCTATGTTGGGATGCCTTGTTCAGCTTTGATGCAAGGTGGAATAGCTTGATCCTACCTTAACTTGATATGCCATGTTTTGTTGACACCCATGGGAGGCCTGCCCCTTTCTGAACAGAAACAAAGGAGTGGATGGGGGGGCAGAGGGGAGGTATCAGGGGGGAACAGGAGGAGAGGAGGATGGAGGGGGAGGGGAAACTGAGGTCAAGTATGTAAAATAAATGAAGAATTTGAACAACAACAACAACAACAACAACAACAACAACAACAAGACTGTCTCTAAATCCCTTCTTGATTGGGTCCTACACCTGTGCAGGGAACACAGTGCCCTGCCCACAGCTCTTCTTCAGTCTCAGCATGATCATTTCTACCTTCTGGGAGTTCACCTGTTGCTCCCACTCTCATGGAGACTTGCTCTGGGCCACACAGAGCTTCCTTCCCTAGCTTTCCAAGGAGATGCTGCACAGTCTACAAGCAACTGACTAGGGAAAATAATGACTGCCCTGTCTGTCTGCATGGCAACCTGTTCCAGAATTCTCTGTTAGACTGGTAGGGGTACCTTTGGCAGCTTCATCAAGGACTGGTGTCTCTCCCGGCCCCATTTTGTCTGCCTTATCATGTTAGTTTCTTGAAAATGTTTCATAGCTTCCCATATGCCATACTCCACCTCTGCTTCCTAGAGACACAAGCACAGAAAGTGGTCCTGGGAAGAAGACACTATGATATAATCTTAAGGACCTTATTTATCAGTCATCTGGCAAAGAGAACCTCAAAACTGATGGTAAGTGGGTTGAAGGTCATTCCTGATTTGTGTAGTCCCAAAGCATAGGAGTAAGATGGTATATCAGAGTGGTTTTGATCTGCATTTCCCTGATGGCTAGGGATGTTGAGCACTTTCTCAAGTGTCTTTCAGCCATTTCAGATTCCTCTGTTGAGAATTCTCTATTTAGTTCTACAATCCACTTTATTTGCATTGTTTGGTGTTTTGGTGGCTAGCTTCTTGAGTTCATTGTATATTTTGTTGATCAGCCCTCTGTCAGATGTGGGATTGGTGAATATCTTTTCTCGTTCTGTGGGCTGGCATTTTTGTCTGTTTTTTTTTCTAATTTTTTTATTAGTTCAAATTAGGAACAAGCTTGCTTCACATGTCAATCCCTCCTCCCTCTCCCTTCCCTCACCCAACCCTCCCCCAACCTCCCACCTGCCCCCCACCCTATCCACCCTCCACTCCCCAGGCAGGGTAGGGCCCTCAATGGGGGCTCCCCAAAGTCCACCACATCATCCTGGGTCGGGCCTAGGCCCTCCCCCATGTGTCCAGACCGAGACGTGGGATGGGCTCTCAAAGTCCCTTCTTACACCAGAGAAAAATACTAATCCACTACCAGGGACCCCCTAGAGTGCAGAGGCCTCCTCATTGATATCATGTTCAGGGGTCTGGATCAGTCCCGTGCTGGTCTCCCAGACAGCCATCTGTGGACGATGTGCTCTCCCTTGTTCAGATCAGCTGTTTTTGTGGGTTTCACCAGCCTGGTACTGACCCCTTTGATCTTCATTCCTCCCTCTCTGCAACTGGGTTCCAGAGTTCAGTTCAGTGTATATCTGTGGGTGTCTGCTCTGTTTCTATCAGCCACTGGATGAGGGCTCTAGGATGGCATAAAAAGTAGTCATCAGTCTCATCATAGAGGAAGGGCATTTAGGCTATCCTCTCCACTATTGCCTAGATTGTCAGTTCGTGTCATCCTTGTAGGACTCTGGATATCTCCCCAGTGCCAGACCTCTCCTTGGACCTATAATGGCTCCCTCTGATATGGTATCTCTCATCCTGCTCTCCTCTATTCTTCCCCCAACTCAACATTTCTGCTACTCCATTTCCTCCTCTCCCCTCTTCTCCTCCTCTCATTCTGGCAGCTCCCTCTCCCCTCCCCTCATGCTCCCAATTAGCTCAGGAGATCCTGCCCCTTCCCATTCTCAGGGGTCCATGCATTTTCCCCTTAGAGTCCTTCTTGTTTCCTCGTTTCTTTGGTGAAGAGGATTGTAGGCTGGTAATCCTTTGCTCTATGTCTAAAATTCAATATGAGTGAGTACATACCATGTTTGTCTTTTTGTGACTGGGTTACCTCACTCAGGATGGTTTCTTCTAGTTCCATCCATTTGCCTGCGAATTTCAAGATTCATTGCTTTTTTTCTGGTGAGTAGTACTCCATTGTATAAATGTACCACATTTTCTCTATCCATTTTTCAGTTGAGGGGCATCTAGGTTGCTTCCAAGTGCTGGCACAACTGGATTCGGACATGCAGAAGATTGCAGATAGATACGTATCTGTCACCTTGCACAAAACTTAAATCCAAATGGATCAAAAATCTCAACATAAATCCAGCCACACTGAATCTTCTAGAAGAGAAAGTGGGAGATGCGAATTGGCACAGGAGACCGCTTCCTGAACATTACACCAGTAGCACAGACATTGAGATCTGCAATTAATAAATGGGACCTCCTGAAAATGTGAAGCTTCTGTAAGGCAAAGGACACAGTCAGTAAGACAAATCGACAGCCCACAGAATGGGAAAAGATCTTCACCATCCCTACATCTGACAGAGGGCTGATTTCCAAAATATACAATGAACTCAAGAAGCTAGCCACCAAAACACCAAACAATGAAATTAAAAAGTGGGGTGCAGAACTAAATAGAGAATTCTCAACAGAGGAATCTGAAATGGCTGAAAGACACTTGAGAAAGTGCTCAAAATCCTTGGCCATCAGAGAAATGCAACTCAAAACAACTCTGAGATACCATCTTATACTGGCCAGAATGGCTAAAATCAAAAATACCAAGAACACCAAAAACACCTCTCCATGCTGGAGAGGATGTGGAGAAAAAGGAACAGTCCTCCATTGCTGGTGGGAGTGCAAACTTGTAAGACCACTTTGGAAATCAGTATGGCGGTTGCTCAGAAAAATGGAAATCAATCTACCTCAAGATCCAGCAATTCCTCTCTTGGGCATATACCCAAATAGTGCACGTTCATATGACAAGGACATATGTTCAACCATGTTCATAGCAGCATTATTTATAATGGCATTTTGTCTTGCTGACTGTGTCCTTTGCCTTGCAGAAACTTCTCAGTTTTAAGAGGTCCCATTTATTAGTTGTTGATCTCAATGTTTGTGCTACTGGTGTTATGTTGAGAAAGGAGTCTCCTGTACCAATTTGTTCGAGAGTATCACCTACCTTCTCTTCTAGGAGGCTCAGTGTGGCTGAATTTATGTTGAGGTCTTTGATCCATTTTAACTTAATTTTTGTGCATGGCGATAGATATGGATCTATCTGCAGTCTTCTACATGCCCGCATCCTGTTATGCCAGCACCATTTGTTGAAGATGTTCTCTTTGTTCCATCGTATAAATTTGGATTGTTTGTCAAAAATCAGGTGTTTGTAGGTGTGTGGGTTAATATCAGGGTTTTCAACTCTATTCCATTGGTCTACCTGTCTATTTTTATGTCAATACCAAGCTGTTTTCATTACTATAGCTCTATAGTAGAGCTTGAAGTCAGGGATGGTGATGCTTCCTGAAGTTCCTTTATTGTACAGGGCTGTTTTGGCTATCCTGGGTCTTTTGTTTCTCCATATAAAGTTGAGAATTGTTCTTTCAAGGCCCGTGAAGAATTGTGTTGGGATTTTGATGGGGATTGCATTGAATCTGTAGATTGCTTTTGGCAAGATTGCCATTTTACTGTGTTGATCCTACCTATCCAAGAGCATGGGAGATCTTTCCATTTTCTGGTATCTTCTTTAATTTCTTTCTTTAGAGACTCAAGATTCTTACAGTACAGGTCTTTCACTTTTTTGGTTAGTGTTACCCCAAGGTATTTTATGTTGTTTGTAGCAATTGTAAAGGGTGATGTTTCTCTGATTTCTTTCTCCACCAATGTGTCATCTGTATATAGTAGGGCTACAGATTTTTTGAGTTAATCTTGTATCCTGCCACTTTGCTGAAGGTGTTTATCAGCTGTAGGAGTTCCCTGGTTGAGTTTTTTGGGTCACTTATGTAGACTATTATATCATCTGCAAATAGAGTTTGACTTCTTCCTTTCTGATTTGTATTCCCTTGATCTCCTTTTGTTGTCTTATTGCTGTAGCTAGAACTTCAAGGACAATATTGAAGAGGTATGGAGAGAGTGGACAGCCTTTTCTTGTTCCTGATTTTAGAGGAATTGCATTGAGTTTCTCTCCATGTAATTTGATGTTGGCTGTCGGCTTGCTGTATATTGCTTTTGTTATGTTGAGGTATGTTCCTGTTATCCTTGATTTCTCCAAGACCTTTTTCATGAAGGGGTGTTGGATTTTGTCAAAGGCTTTTTGGGCATCTAGTGAGATGATCATGTGTTTTTTCCCTCAGTTTGTTTATATGGTAGATTACATTGATGGATTTTCATATGTTGAACCATCCTTGCATCCCTGGGATGAAGCCTACTTGATCATGGTTGATGATTTCTCTGATGTGTTCTTGGATTTGATTTGCCAGTAATTTTTTGAGAATTTTTGCATCAATGTTCATGAGGGATATCGGTCTGTAGTTCTCTTTCTTAGTTGTGTCTTTGTGTGGCTTGGGTATCAAGGTTATTGAAGCCTCGTAAAAAGAGTTTGGCAATGACTCTTCTGCTTCTATTGTGTAGAATACTTTGAGGAGAATTGGTATTAGCTCTCCTTTGAATTTCTGGTAGAATTCTGCAGTGAATCATTTGGGCCTGGGCTTTCTTTGGTTGGTAGACTTTTGATGACTGCTTCTATTTCATTAGGGGTTATAGGTCTGTTTAAATTGCTTATCTGTTCTTGATTTAATTTTGGTAAATGATATCTATCCAGAAAATTGTCCATTTCCTTTAGATTTTCAAATTTTGTGGAGTACAGGTTTTCAAAGTATGACCTGAATTATTCACTGGATTTCCTCAGTGTTTGTTGTTATGTCTCCTTTTTCATTTCTGATTTTGTTAATTAGCATGCTCTCTCTCTGCCTTTGGTTAGTTTGGATAAAGGTTTGTCTATCTTGTTGATTTTCTCAAAGAACCAACTCTTTGTTTCATTGAGTCTTTGTAGTGTTTTCCTAGTTTCTACTTTATTGATTTCAGCCCTCAGTTTGATTATTTCCTGGCATCTACTCCTCTGGGGAGAGTTTGCTTCCTTTTGTTCTAGAGTTGCACTGTTAATTTTCTAGTGTGACTATTCTCCAGTTTCTTTGTGTGGGCACTTAGTGTTATGAACTTTCCTCTTAGCACTGCTTTAAAAGTGTCCCATAGATTTGGGTATGTTGTGTCTTTATTCTCATTAAATTCTAGGAAGTCTTTAATTTCTTTTTTTATTTCTTCCTTGACCCAGGAATGGTGCAACTGTGCATTATTCAATTTCCATGAGTTTGTAGGGTTTCTGCAATTTGTGTTGTTGTTGAATTCTAACTTTAAAGCATGGTGGTCTGATAAGATTCAGGGGGTTATTCCAATTTTTTTGTGTCTGTATAGGTTTGCTACGTTGCCGAGTATGTGGTCAATTTTAGAGACGGTTCTATGTGGTGCTGAGAAGAAGGTATATTCTTTTTTGTTTGGATGGAATATTCTATAGATATCTGTTAATCCCATTTGGGTTATAACTTCTGTTAGTTCTTTTGTTTCTTTGTTAAGTTTCTGTCTGGTGGTAGTATCTAGTGGTGAGAGTGGGGTGTTGAAGTCTCCTATTATAAGTGTGTGAGGTTTATGTGTGATTTGAGCTTTAGTAATGTTTCTTTTACAAATGTGGGTGCCTTTGTATTTGGGGCATAGATGTTCAAGATTGAAACTTCATCTTGATGGACTTTTCTGTGATGAGTATGAAGTGCCCATCTTCATCTCTTTTGATTGATTTTAGTTTGAAGTCTAATTTGTTTGATATTAGGATTGCTACACCAGCTTGTTTCTTGGGTCCATTTGAATGGAAAGTCTTTCCCCAACCCTTTACTCTGAGGGAACGTCTGTCTTTGACATTGAGATGTGTTTCTTGTATGCAACAGAAGGATGGATTCTGTCTTCATATCCATTCTGTTAGCCTGTATCTTTTTATAGGCAAGTTAAGATCATTGACATTGAGAGATATTAATGACCATCGATTGTTGATTCTTGTTTGTTTTGGATTTGTTGTTGGTTTTGTTATTGTGTGTGGAGTTCCCCACTTTTTTTTTTGGTGTTTGGTAAAGTGGGATTATCTATTGCCCATGGTTCTTTGAGCGTAGTTATCTTTGTTGCATTGGAGTTTTCCTTCCAGTAATTTCTGTAGGGCTGGATTTGTGGATATGTATTGCTTGAATTTGGTTTTCTCATGGAATATCTTGTTTTCTCCATCTATAGTGATTGAAAGCTTTGCTGGATACAGTAGTCTGGGCTGACATCCATGTTCCCTTAGCGTTTTTAGAACATCTATCCAGGATCTTCTGGATAGGTTTGCCTTTGTATATACTTGGTCTTTTCTTTTGCTGCTCTTAATATTTTTTCTTTATTCTGTAAGTTTGGTGTTTTGATTATTATGTGGACAGGGGACTTCTTTTTGTGGTCCAATCTATTTGGTGTTCTTTAAGCTTCTTGTACTTTCATAGGCATATACATCTTTAGGTTGGGGAATTTTTTTTCTATGATTTTGTTGAATATGTTTTCTGTACCTTTGAGCTGAATTTCTTCACCTTCTTCTATACCTATTATTCTTAGGTTTGGTCTTTTTACGGTGTCCCATATTTCCTGAATATTTTGTGTTAGGGATTTGTTGGACTTGAGATTTTCTTTGGTCGATGATTGTATGTCTCTAGAGAGTCTTCAACACCTAAGATTCTCTCTTTCATTTCTTGTATTCTATTGGTCATGCTTATATCAGTGGTTCCTCATCATTTACCCAGTTTTTCTCTTTCCAGCATCCCCTCATTCTGTGTTTTCCTTATTGTTTCTAATTCTGCTTTCAAACCGTGAACTGTTTGGATTGTTTCCTTCACTTGTTTGGTTGTTTTTTCTTGGCTTTCTTTAGATTCTTTAAGAGATTTGTTTATTTCTTGAATTTTTTGGTTTGTCTTTTCCTCCATTTCATGTAATTTTTTGCTTGTTTTTTTCTTCTATTTCTTTAAGGGATTTTCTCATTTCCTCTTTAATGGTCTCTATCATCATCATAAGATAATTTTTAATGTCCATCTCTTCTTCAGCCTCTGCGTTGGGCTTTTCAGTTCTTGCTGCTGTGGAGTCCCTAGATTCTGGTGGTGTCATATTGGTCTTTCTGTTGTTGTGTGTGTTCTTATTCTGTCGTCTTCCCATCTCTTCTTCCAGTGGGTGCAGGTGGGGTCTCTCCCTCTCTCAGGTGGCAGGTGGAGGGCAGAGGGTGGAGGGGGAACAATGGTGAGGTGTGGCCAGACTCAGGGTGGGCCTTCCAGTCTGGGCAGGTCCACTCTTGTCCAGGGGTAGGTCAGGAAGAAGTGAGCAGGAGTTGATGGGGAAAGGTGGGGGTAGAGCAGTGCCCAGACTCACCTCAGGCGGCAGGCGGACTAAGATGTTTTTGTTAAATAACTTGGAAGTGAAAAAGCCCATGAAGACAATCTAAAGTTTTAGAAAGGCACACAGTTGAGTGAGGAACTCTTTAAGGTCAGAGAACAAGAACAAAGCAGCCCACTTATCGTTGGCTGACATATCTTTCTTGCTAGGTTTGGTTGATGACCAAAGGTGATGATTAATTCCTTATACCCATTCTGCCCTTAATCTCCAGATATAAAAAAAAAACTATTAATAAGTGGGTATGTACCCTAAAAATTTAAAGTAGAGCTGACTGATTCTTTTTCATATACAAAATTTCAGGTTTGTGATTCCTTTAAGATTCTTTATAAGATTATCTTTCAAGATAAGTAATAAAGTAATTGGCCCTTTCTTTGTAACCACAAAATGCAGCCTGTCAGCGATGGACCTGACAAGAGTATCTTGCTTGCCCACACAGTTAACCTGTAACAAGTTGCTTGGGTATGAATGTATGTGGGTTCTTGGGATAATTTGTTTTTTACCTGTAGTGTGTAAAATGTTTAATCATTTAAGGGATATGGAAAACTTGCTGTTTTTTACTGTTTGTTTTGTAGTCATTATAATCATTCACTTGAAAAACAGAATGTAACCACAATGTAATTCCTGTATTGTCTGAAAATCTTTGTTGGGATATAAAAGCTGTAGAAAAAAACTATACAGCAGAGAGAAAGAACATAGAAAGAACGCGAGAGAACAGAGAATAAAGAAGGAAGCCATCAAAAGAGTGTGTGAGGTCTTTTCCCTAAACCCCCTCTGATAGCAGCATCTAGCTTATGCCAACTCTGTGGATTCCTCTCAAAACCCCGGGCTGTTGGAGGCTGGCCCCCCAAGATAGCAGTAAGCCAACATATGGGTATGGGGGACTGAACTGGGCTGAGCCATCTCGTCAGCCATTGAACTCTGATTTTTTAAAAGTAGAAATGTCTAGCTATAAACTTCCTTCATAGGATTGCATTAATTGTATCCCAAGAGTTTTGATATATTGTGTCTTCATTTTCATTCAGTTCTAGGAATATGTTATTTCTTCATTTGATAGCATGCTGCTTAATCTCTCTGAGTTTGTGTTCCATTGTGGTCAGATAGAGTATAAAAAATCAGTTCCGTTTCCTTGAATTTATTGAGAGGCTTGCATTGTGTCTTTTCTTTTTTGTTTTCAAGACAGGGTTTCTCTTTGTAGCCCTGGCTGTTTCAGAACTCAATTTGTAGGCTAGGTTAGCCACATACTTACAGAGATCTGCCTGCCTCTGCTTCCTCAGTGCTGGGATCGAAGGTGTGTACCACAGCCACCTGGCAAAAAGATTTATTTATTTATTTATGTATGTATGTATTTTATATGTATGGATGTTTTGTCTGAACGTATGCACTCTGGAAGAGGGCATCAGATCACTGTGAATTATGGAGCCACTGTGTGAGTTCTAGGAATTGAACTTACAATTGGAAGAGTGGCCAGTACTCTTTTTTTTTTTTTTTTCTTAATTTTAATTTTATTAAATTGTTAATATTTTCACATATACTTTCTCTCCTCCTCCCCCATTCCTTCTCCCCCACCTCCAACCTACCCCCCACCCCATCCACCCGCCACTCCCCAGGCAGGGTAGGGCCCCCAACCAGGGTTCCACCAAGTCCACCAAATCTTCCTGTGCTGGGCCTAGGCCCCTCCCCATGTGTTCAGAGACAGAGCGAATCCCTTCAAGTGGGATGGGCTCTCGAAGTCCCTCCCACCCACCAGGGCAAAACGCCAGTCCACCTCCCTCTGGAGTCATTCATGATTTCTAGTTTCCTTGGGGTAGAGGATTATAGGCTGGTAAACCTTTGCTCTATGTCTAAAAATCCCAGGAGTGCAGGGGCCTCCCCATTGGCATCCATGATCAGGGGGCTGGATTAGTCCTGTACTGTCCTCCCAAAGAGCATCTGGGGTCGATATGCTTTCCCTTTTTCAGGCCAACTGTTTCTGTGGGTTTCTCCAACCAGGTACAGACCCCTTCGTTCTTCATTCCTCCCTCTCTTCAACTGAGTTCCAGATTTCAGCTCAGTGTATTTCTGTGGATGTCTGTCTCTGCTCTCATCAGCCACTGGATGAGGACTCTAGAATAGCATAGAGAGTATTCATCAATCTCATTCTAGGGGAAGGGTTTCTAGGCCAACTTCTCCTCCACTGCCCAGACTGTCAGATCGTGTCATCCTTATAGGTCTCTGGAGATCTTCCTAGTTCCAGATCTCTTCTCGGACCTATAGTGACTCCCTCTGATATGGTATCTCTCATCCTGCTCTCTCTCCTCTATTCTTCCCCCAACTCAATATATCTGCTCCTCCATTTCTTCTCCTCTACTCTTCATCTTGTGCTCTTATTGTGGCAGCACCCACTTCCCTACCCTCATGCTCTCAATTAGCTCGGGAGTTCATGCCATTTCCCATTCCTGGGGTCCATTTATCCCTTAGAGTCATTCATGATTTCTAGTTTCCTTGGGGTAGAGGATTATAGGCTGGTAAACCTTTGCTCTATGTCTAAAAATCATATATGAGTGAGTACATACCATGTTTGTCTTTTTGTGATTGGGTTACCTCACTCAGGATGGTTTCTTCTAGTTCCATCCATTTGCCTGCGAATTTCAAGATTCCATTGCTTTTTTCTGCTGAGTAGTACTCCATTGTATAAATGTACCACATTTTCTCTTTCCATTCTTCAGTTGAGGGGCATCTAGGTTGTTTCCAGGTTCTGGCTATTACAAACAATGCTGCTATGAACATGGTTGAACATATGTCCTTGTTGTATGGACAAGCAGTATTTGGGTATATACCCAAGAGAGGAATGGCTGGATCTTGAGGTAGATTGATTCCCATTTTTCTGAGCAACCGCCATACTGATTTCCAAAGTGGTCTTACAAGTTCACACTCCCACCAGCAATGGAGGAGTGTTCCTTCTTCTCCACAACCTCTCCAGCATAGGTTGTCATTGGTATTTTTGATTTTAGCCATTCTGACAGGTGTGAGGTGGTATCTCAGAGTTGTTTTGAGTTGCATTTCTCTGATGGCCAAGGATTTTGAACACTTTCTTAAGTGTCTTTCAGCCATTTCAGATTCCTCTGTTGAAAAATCTCTGTTTAGTTCTGCACCCCACTTTTTAATTTCATTGTATGGTGTTTTGGTGGCTAGCTTCTTGAGCTCCTTGTATATTTTGGAAATCAGACCTCTGTCAGATGTGGGGCTGGTGAAGATTTTTTCCCATTCTGTGGGTGGTCGTTTTGTCTTACTGACTGTGTCCTTTGCCTTACAGAAGCTTCTCAGTTTCAGAGGTCCCATTTATTAATTGCAGACCTCAGTGTCTGTGCTTCTGGCGTGATGTTCAGGAATCGTTCTCCTGTGCCAATTTGTTCAAGGGTTGTTCCCACTTTCTCTTCTAAAAGATTCAGTGTGGCTGGGTTTATGGAGAGATCTTTGATCCATTTGCACTTAAGTTTCGTGCATGGTGACAAGTATGGATCTATCTGCAATTTTCTGCATGTTCGAATCCAATTGTGCCAGCACCATTTGTTGAAGATGCTATCTTTTTTCCATTGTATGGATTTAGCACCTTTGTCAAAAATAAGGTGTTCGTAGGTGCGTGGGTTAATATCTGGGTCTTCAATTCGATTCCATTGGTCTATCTGTCTATTCTTGTGCCAATACCAAGCTGTTTTCAGAACTATGGCTCTATAGTAGACCTTGAAGTCAGGGATGGTGATGCCTCCAGAGGATCTTTTATTGTAAAGAGTTGTTTTGGCTATCCTAGGTTTTTTATTTTTCCATATAAAGTTGAGTATTGTTCTTTCAATGTCTGTGAAAAACTGTGTTGGGATTTTGATGGGGATTGCATTAAATCTGTAGATTGCTTTTGGTAGAATTGCCATTTTTACTATGTTAATTCTGCCTATCCAAGAGCACGGGAGATCTTTCCACTTTCTGGTATCTTCTTTAATTTCTTTCTTTAAAGTCTCAAAGTTCTTATTGTACAGGTCTTTCACTTTTTTGGTTAGTGTTACCCCCAGATATTTTATGTTGCTTGTGGATATTGTGAAAGGTGATGTTTCCATGATTTCTTTCTCATTGAGTTTATCATCTGTATACAGTAGGGCTACAGATTTATTTAAGTTAATTTTGTATCCTGCTACCTTGCTGAAGGTGTTTATCAGCTGTAGGAGTTTCCTGGTAGAGTTTTTCGGGTCACTTATGTAGACTATCATGTCATCTGCAAATAGTGAAAGTTTGACTTCGTCCTTTCCAATTTGTATCCCTTTGATATCCTGATCTTGTCTTATTGCTCTAGCTAGAACTTCAAGAACAATATTGAAGAGATATGGAGAGAGTGGACATCCTTGTCTTGTTCCTGATTTTAGAGGAAATGCTTTGAGTTTCTCTCCATTTAGTTTGATGTTGGCTATTGGTTTGGTGTATATCGCATTTATCATGTTTAGATATGTTCCTGTTATTCCTGTTCTCTCCAAGATCTTTATCATGAAGGGATGTTGGATTTTGTCAAAGGCCTTTTCAGCATCTAGTGAGATGATCATGTGGTTTTTCTTTTTCAGTTTGTTTATATGGTGGATTACATTGATGGTTTTTCGTATATTGAACCATCCTTGCATCCCTGGGATGAAGCCCACTTGATCGTGGTGGATGATTTTTCTGATATGTTCTTGGATTCGATTAGCCAATATTTTATTGAGTATTTTAGCATCAATGTTCATGAGAGATATTGGTCTGTAGTTCTCTTTCTTATTCTTATCTTTGTGTGGCTTGGGTATCAAAGTGATTGTAGCCTCATAGAAGGAGTTTGGCAATATCCCATCTGCTTCTATTGTGCGGAACAGTTTGAGGAGTATTGGTATCAGCTCTTGTTTGAATTTCTGGTAGAATTCTGCAGTGAAGCCATCTGGTCCTGGGCTTTTTTTGGTTGGGAGGCTTTTGATGACTGCTTCTATTTCATTAGGGGTTATGGGTCGATTTAAATTGTTTATCTGATCTTGATTTAATTTTGGTAAGTGATATTTATCCAGGAAACTGTCCATTTCCATTAGATTTTCGAATTTTGTGGAGTACAGATTTTCAAAGTATGACCTAAAGATTCTCTGGATTTCCACAGTGTCCGTTGTTATATCCCCCTTTTCGTTTCTGATTTTGTTAATTAGTGTGCTCTCTCTCTGCCTTTTGGTTAGTTTGGCTAGAGGTTTGTCTATCTTGTTGATCTTCTCAAAGAACCAACTCTTTGTTTCATTGATTCTTTGTAATGTTTTCCTAGTTTCTACTTTATTGATTTCAGCTCTCAGGTTGATTATTTCCTGGCGTCTACTCCTCCTTGGTGAGTTTGCTTCTTTTTGCTCTAGTGTTTTCAGTTGTTCTGTCAGTTCTCTAATGTGACTTTTTTCTAGTTTCTTCATGTGGGCACTTAGTGCTATGAACTTCCCTCTTAGGACTGCTTTCAGAGTGTCCCATAAGTTTGGGTATGTTGTGTCTGCATTTTCATTAGAATCTAGGAAGTCTTTAATTTGTTTTTTTATTTCTTCCTCAACCCAGGAATGGTGCAATTGGGTGTTATTCATTTTCCAAAAGTTTGCAGGTTTCCTGCCATTTGTATTGTTGCTGAATTCTAGCTTTAATGCATGGTGGTCTGATAAGATACAGGGGGTTATTTCAATTCTTTTGTAATTGTGGAGGTTTGCTTTGTTGCCTACTATGTGGTCAATTTTGGAGAAGGTGCCATGTGGTGCTGAGAAGAAGGTATATTCTTTTGAGTTTGGATGGAATGCTCTATAGATATCCGTTAACCCCAGTTGGGCCATGACTTCTTTCAGATCCTCTGTTTCTTTGTTAAGTTTTTGTCTGGTGGTCCTGTCTAGTGGTGTAAGGGGGGTGTTGAAGTCTCCTACTATAAGTGTGTGTGGTTTTATGTGTGGTTTGAGCTTTAGTAATGTTTCTTTCACAAATGTGGGTGCCTTCGTATTTGGAGCATAGATGTTCAGGATTGAGATTTCATCTTGATGGACTTTTCCTGTGATGAGTATGAAATGCCCTTCTTCATCTCTTTTGATTGATTTTAGTTTAAAGTCCATTTTGTTAGATATTAGGATTGCTACACCTGCTTGTTTCTTGAGGCCATTTGATTGGAAAATCTTTTCCCATCCTTTTACTCTGAGGTATCGTGGCCAGTACTCTTAATTGGTGAGCCATCTCTGCAGCTTGATTTGTGTCTTAGTATGTTCTATTTTAGAGACTGTCCCATGGGCTGCTGAGAAGAATGGGTGCTCAGCAGAATTTGGATGGAATGTGCTGTAGATGCCTGGTAGGTCCATTTCATTTCCTACAGCCTTTACTCAGATGTTTGTGTTTCCTCTTAGGATTATCTGTCTTTTAGTGAGAATCTGATATTGTACTCACCCACTAACTATGGTCTTGGCATTGATCTGAGATTTAATATCTACTAGTTTTGTTTTATAAAATTGGGTTTAAAAATTAAATATTTTGTCTGGGTATATTTAGAATTATAATAGCTTCTTGATATATTGCCCCATTAATTAATATAAAGTGACCGCTATCTCTTCAGAGTAGTTCTGGTTTGAAGTCTACTTTGTCAGGTATTAGAATAATGACACCTGCTTACTTTCCAAGTCCATTTGCTTGGAATATTTTTTCCCTATCTGTTCACTGTAAGGCAATCTTTAGGTGATGGTGAGATGTGTTTCTTGGAGGCAGCATATTGACTGATCCTGTCTAGTCTGTGGGTTTGTTGTTGCTGTTTGGAGTTAGGGTTTAACTGTGTCTCTTTAGAAACTTGCTATGTAAACCATTGCATTTTTGACTCACGAATTGAAGCCATTAATATTCAGAGTTACAATAGAATTATATATCTTTGTTGATTTTGTAGTGTTTTGTGTTTTCCTAATCCTTACTTGCCTAACTACTGTTCTAGCACCACTGCGTTGTTCTTGCATCCTTTTGGTTGTGTTAATCATTCTCCAGAATATTCTTTCCAGTATCCTTTGTAGAGCTGCTTTGGAATGCTTTAAAAAAGATTTTTTTTTTTATTTTTAAATAAGTGTATGTGCCATACTTGAGTGCAGGTACCTGAGGTTAGAGGCACTGGCTCTCCTTGAAGCTGAAGTTACAGGTGTTGGTGAGCCTTCTGATGATGCTAGCAACCCAACCTGGGTCTTCTGCAAAAGCAAAACATACTTTTAAACATTGAACTGTCTTTTCCAACCCCTAGAATGCTTCTATTATTAAATGTTTTCCATTCTTTATTAATTATTACAGATAGTTTTGCTGAGTATTTATGCTGGTTAGTTTTTTTTTCTTTTTAATTTGACAAAGCAAACTGAAAGTGTTGTAATCTAAGTTTACCGACCTTATCTTTCAGAGCTTAAAATACATCATCCCAAACCCTTTGTGAATCGGCTTACAGATACTAGGCATACTTCTGGATGATCTCTCAGAAACCTGATTGTAAACACTAGCTCTGCTGCAGGGCTGCCCTTCCCATTGTTGGGCATGCCACTTGGAACCTGTGAACTTTGGCCCCAAGTAGGTTTTTGTCTCACAGAATACTGTGCTGTCCTGGTGTAAAGTTTTTCCCCCTATTGTAGAACATGGTCCTTTAAGCAAACAGACGTAATTTTCATCAGAACAACTTGACTACTTGCTAGAGACCCTAGAGATCAGGTTTGTTGGCTACTGACAATCCTTCACAGAAGGAAAGTGTAAGGAATGTCATTGGACCCTCATCTAGGATACTGGCTACTGCCTACAGCACTTCCCAGCCATTTTTAATGTCATTCTACCCTAATTACATATGATCTTGTGTCTTTGGAGGTGCTGGAGTCTTTGGGCTGGGGAGGGTTGACTGAAGGGGGTGGGAACTCCATCTATGTAGCTACATCACTTTCAGGCAGGGGTGGGGCTTTCTGGTGGTGAAGCTGCTTTAGTGTCACCCATACTCCTTGAAGTGACTCTTTACCCATGTTCTTCTAAGTAAGACCAATAAACTCCCAGATTCACTAAGTTGGACTATAGTGGAATTGTACTTTGGTTTGTGTTGGAGCCTTATGAGGAGGGAGTAGACTTTTGTTTATGTCTCTCCAGGGAGAAACTTCTCACAACACCTTCCATAGAGAGGAATCCTGTTGGCTTGGCTTCAGGGTTTCAGCAGATATCCTTGTGACACTTGCTTGAGTTCCCCAAGAGTACAGCACTTTGAGGATCTGGGACTCAGTGCGGGGGGGGGGGGGTCTTTTTAAAATGTCACTTTGCAGATGCTCCAGGAGGAAAGGCTTTGTTTGTCTCTGCTGCTGCACACAACTTCATCCCCTGTTATTTTTAATTTCCTCTTTAAAATGTCTTTCTGGGAGTTCAAGAGCACAAACCTTTCTGAGGCTCTCTGCTTAAGTGGCTCCAGTCACTCTCTGTGATGGGGGCTTCCTCAAATTGTCTAATCCCTCCAGGTTACATGTTGTATTTTTCCTGTTCTGCTTTGTTAAATTCTTCATTTACTGGTATCAGACAAGAAATTGTTGGCTACTACTCATTTCTTCTGATAGCTGCTTTCCTCTGTTCCCAGTTCTTTCCCAGAGACTCTGGGAGACCATGCCTGGATTTTGTCTTCCATTTTGGATCTCTTTAACAGCAAATTTCTTAGATGAAGTGACTTCCTGATTTCCATCATAACCACAGAACTTTCAAAAGCCTAGATTCTTCAGAAAGTATCCTGTAAGTCTAATCTGAAAGATACCATATGTCAGAATCCATAACACAATGAAAAGAATAGTAATGTTCGTCACATTAAGGCAGAAGCATCTTAGGATGTAGAACCCCTGTGTAAAATACACAGGGTCTAGGTTTAGTTATCTTGTTCATGAGGGTTGGATTTGGCTTTACATGTGTTGATCATGGGTTGAACACTGTTTGCTTGTAGAAACAGGCTGAAGAGGCTGCAGGATGCCAATTGAGGCTTTAGAAGCTTTGATAATTCATCTTTTTAATTTATTTACCAGTTGCAACATTTTCTTGATCTAGTGTGACCTTCTTTATCTCTTCTAATTTTGATTTGAAGTGTATTTTATGTGCTCTCAGAATAGTTACAACAGCTAGTTTTTTTTGCTTTTGTTTGCTTGATAGACCATTTCCCATCTTTTCACTTCCAGTTTGTGGGTCTCTTTACCAGTAAAGGGCACATCCTGAAAAGAATGGAAGGGTGGATGTAACCCAAGTCATATGGTCTGTGTCTCTTCATTGGTGAGTTGAGATCATGTGCACTCAGAGTTATTATTGACAGATGTGCACTCTTTCCGTTTATTTTGTTGGGTGCTTTTCTAGTTAGTTGGAGTCATCTATGCTCCTGGAAGTCCCTCTTCCATCCTCTGTCTATTTGGAGTTCTAAATATTTCTTGTATTTGGATGTCTATTTTTCTCTCTGAGTTTGAGAAATTTTCTACTGTAATTTCATTGAATAGATTCTGTATGTGTGTAGTGTTTATCTTAGCTCCTTCTTATAGCCCATGGATTTTTGGTTGAATCATTGTTGTTATTTGATATACCATGCCTAGTTGATAACCATGGGAGGCCTGCTGTTTTCTAAGGAGAAACAGAGGAGGAGTGGATTGAGTTGGGGGAGAGGGAAGTTAGAGGGAGAGGAACTGGGAAAAGAGGAAGGAGGGGAAACTGCAGCTGGGTTGTAAAAACAAAGCAAAACAAACAACAACAAAAGACCTAGCAACAATGTAAGGGTATTTTTTAAACTAGTAAGGTAAAATCATAACACAAGATGTACGGGGAGAAAACAGTATGGGGGAGAAAATACTAAGGAAAAGGAAAATATTTCTCAGGAATGGAAAATGCATAAAAAAATTAGATGACTATATTAAGGCAAATAAAAAAATCAAACAAGTTTCAAAGAATTCAATATTGCAAAAACTTCTTAAATGGGCAGAAAAAGAAAAAGAAAAGAGGAATTGCATGGAAATAATAAAGAAAGAAAAGATGACAGTAGCAGGAGGGCAAGGAATTAATGGTCAACTTTTTACCTCTTACCTGATTCTGAGCAAACAACAATTATTCCCTGAAGGGAATATGAAATAAATGCCCCTAGGTTACACTAGGACCCTAGAGATGAAGTCTCTGGGACTGTACTGTGACAAGTCCTCTGAGGATCTCCCATGAAGACTGGGAAGCTAACTGCACTCAAGGACGATCTTCAGGACCCTTGCAATGATCTTCGGTTTACAGACCGGCCCTGAGCCATGATTTGAGAAATGGCAGCAAGAGTCACATTTGTTTCTTATCTCTGGGAAGAAAGTGTTTGTTTCCTTTCCAAAGATCATTTTGTGTGTTGTATACTCATTTATTCCATTTTGTTCAGCGTATTCTGGGCCTTGAGGAGAATCATCACAAATGGTCACTGTCAATCATCCTCTCTAGCAAAAGACCCTCTTCTCCTCTGAGTTCTGGAGAATGCTACACTGTTCCAATCCAGCCCCTGAAGATGGATGGTGTTCTGTTAGTGGCAGCTGGTTTGCTATGTTGACCTAATCAATGTATAGGTACTTCATTTTCAGGGTCCTAAGATGTGCATTTTTTTTTCACATTTATCATCACTGAAGTTGAGATACTTCTCATCATTGATATGCCAAAGTTTAAACTGGAAATAATTTTCCTTCTGAATATTACATAGGATTGCAATGTCTTATAATCAATGGTATCTCAGAGTAATAAAGTGTGAGAGTAAAATGGCACACAGCACCCATGGTTGAAGGGAAGCAAGGAGCTGGACTGGGGATTTCTCATCTCTATTCCTCATGTATGAGATACTTACCTCATGGACAAGAAGATGATTCTGTGAAGGAAGGAATTCCTACCAAATAAAGTCAGGGGGAATGTTGGCACTCCTGAAGTCCTTCCGGCTGCTCTCCACTGGTCAGGGAATGCTAATCCCCATTGAGTTGCAGGACCCTTTCTGGGAAATTCCCTTGGATTCCTTCACTTCTTTCTCCTAAAAAAAAAACATAACCTGCCCTGTTTCCTAACCCCTTGGAATTCCCCTATCCGAGCAGTAAATTCCATGATAACATCCCATAGCAATGGACTTTCATAACTTTCTGTTTTATCTTTGATATTTCCTTCTTCAGTGTCATGTGCACTCTGGGGTCACATTGGGATCATATTGCCTCAGCCCAGAGGAGGGACTTTTGTGGTGGAAATCATAATCTTCCGTGACAAGATGATGTATATGTTTAAAGATGTATTTATTTCATGTGTATGAGTATTTTGCTTGAATGAATTAGTGCACCATGTGCGTGCAGTGTCCGTGAAGGAAAAAAGAGGGTATTGGATCCTCTGGAACTGGAGTTGCAGGCATTTGTGGGTGTTGGGAACCAAACCTGGGTCTTCTGTAAGAGCAGCAAGTGCTCTTAGTCACCAAGCCATTTCTCTAGCTCCCTGATATTTATAGCTTCTCTCTCTCAAATTATAACACTTGGTAGGACAGTTTAAACTTTTTGTTTTGTTTTTTGAGACAGCATTCTCTATGTAGCTTTGGAGCCTGTCCTGGCACTTGCTCTGTAGATCAGGCTGGCCTTGAACTCACAGAGGTAGACTGCCTTTACCCACTGAGTGCTGGGATTAAAGGCATGTGCCACTACCACCAGCCCAGTTTAATTTTTATACTTTTTTTTTTTTAGCTTTCAAAACAGACATTGAAAACATTTTCTTACTAAAACCTCATAAAATCCTGTGAAGTAGGCAAAGCACATTTTATCACAATTTTTTTTTCCAGTGAGGAAGCAGATGTCCAGAGAGACGGAGTGAGTTGGTTAAGATACCCAGATGCTTAGTGGAGGAGGTGGGACCAGAATCCAGGCATTCTTATTCTGGAGCCATTTTTGTTCCTCTTTCTAGGAAAGAGAGACCTTGTCACAGCATTCTTCACTTTCCTGTGACTACAGGGGCTTCAATGAGCAGTGCCAGCTCTATGGGATCCCGGGATAGTTGGTGGCCTCTACTTTCTAGGTAGACATGTGGTATGAACTGGGCCACCACCTCACTTCTGAGAACTGTCATCCTGTAGCTGGGCAGGTGGGGATCAGCAAGACTTCTTGTAGAGACTGTGTGTGTGTGTGTGTGTGTGTGTGTGTGTGTGTGTGTGTGTGTGGCCTGCCACCCAACTGGCTCCTTGGGTGCTATACTTCCCAGGGCTCCTGAAGTCATTGCTATCTTATAGCTGGACCTGCAATCCAGGACAAAAACAGAGCCAAGAGCTCATGAAGGATAACTGGAGGCACTTAGGTATTTTCAATGATCACAGAGCACAGCAAGAACTCCCTGAGAAGAAATTCCTTTGATGATAGCTACTGGAAGAGATAGACATGTATCTTACTTAAAAAACAACAACAAAAAAACATTGCATGTACAAAAGACCTGGAACCAGAAAGCTAAACTAAACCAAACCAAGTAACAGTCTTGATTTTTAAGCTTAAAAATCAAAGAGGAGATGATCATATTGAAAACAAAATTAATGATTTAGAAGTTCACGTGAAAGAAATATTTTAGGACACAGATATTAAAAACAAAAAAGGAAAAAGGAGTCACAAGAGAGAAACAATCAGAGATCTGGATATCAGCAGTCCCTAGAGGAGGTAGGCTGTTGAAGTCTGATGACAGAGGAGGTGGGCAGGTGAGAGACAGAGGTGGGTGGGTGCTGATGGACAGGAAGTGCTGAGGTTGTCTCCCACCTTTGGCCTTTGGAATCTGGGGTATAATGGCACCATTATTTAAAGTGGGCTTCTCTGAAGTGCCAGCAGGTTGTAGGCAAGAGAGTGGGTAGGAAGTGGTGAGTCAGTCTAGAATCGAAGAGACTGAAGGGCTTGTGTACACAGAGTGGAGACATTTAATGGCTGTTGGGTACTTGAGCCTAGCGTTCAGAGCTTCAGAGCAGTGACGTCTGACCAGGAGATAAGTGGACTGGGTATGTTCTACCCTGAGCTAAAGGGCATGGATGAGGCTGCCCCAGGTGAGTGGGAAAAGCAAGACACACTGCAGGGTTGAAGATGCCACTCTGCTCATCCTTTCATCCCTTTTCCCTTTTACAGGCTCAATGCCACCTGCCTGTTTTACATGACATTTCTCACTACTTGGCTTGGGACCTAGAAGGAGGAAGGGCAAGAGAAAAGGAGAGGGGAAATACACGGAGAAGATGACAAGGAAGAGTAGCATGCAGGTATGTTAGGATGGAGTAGCAGCATTGTATCTGGCTGCTGGGTGGACAGCTCCACCCACCAGAGCAGGCATCCACAATGCGGCAATGCAGTCTGAGTGCCCTCAAGGGGCGGTGCTCTGGCTGTCTTTCCTAAGGAGCAAAGGTTGAACTGGCATTTACAAAACCATTTTAATCTCCTTTGGTAATTTTATACATAAGGAAATTGAAGCTTCCCAGGAAAGTTCCCCAAGATTACCCAGGTGGGAAGCGGCAGAGTCAGACGGACCTGGAGAATCACCACACCTTTGCTTTTATTCTATTTCTGGGTGTGGGGGGAGGGGGTTTGTAACAGAGTAGCAGAGCTCTAGCAGCGTCAGCTCAAATCATGTGACTGGTGTTTTCATTAGGCTTTTGCTATCTCAGGAAATTCAAAGATTTATGTGACCTCTTCTGGAGATAACTACACCTTCCAGTCTGACCTTTCAATCCAGGCTGCTCTCCGATTCTTGTAGGTTAGCAGCCAGCTCAGACAAAGGGACAGAAATGAGCTGCCATTCTTCCTGGGCATTGAATGGCTGCTTTCCTGTAAATGCCTAGAAAAAAAAAATCAATCTTCTGTGCATGGAGCTCTTTCATCTGCTATTAGCTGGATTCTAAGTCATTGATAAGAAGGAAAATCCCCCAATTCACAGACCGGTATCTTCAGAGTTTATCAATTCAGAATAAAAGTGGTCGCATCTGGAATGGTACTCAGTTATTAACTTGCAATGAGGGAAAAACAAAAAACAAAAAACAAAACAAAACAAAACAAAACAGATCCTGCTTTCAACCCGACATTGTCAGGGTTAAAGTGAGTGATATTCTCCCAACTTTACTTATCCTTTTTTTAAAAAAGCCACACCAGGGTTGGGGAGATAGCTTATTGGTTAAAGCCCTTGCTTCCCAAGTGTGAGGACAGAGTTCAATACCCATAACTCACACAAATGCTGGATGGGTGTGTTGGCCTGCCTATAATTCCAGTGCTTGGAAGGCAGAGACAAGGAATCACCAGAGCAAGCTGGCTAGCTAGAATCAGTGAGCTCTGGGTTCAACTGAGAGACCTTGCTTCAGTGAATAAGGAGGAGAGCAATCAAGGAAGACTCTCTGTTGTAATTTAAGAAAAGTGGTGTAAGAGAAAGATGCCATGTGACAGAGTTCAAGTGGAGGGTTTTTGGTTTTACTAGGGAAAGGGATCATGAGAAGGGGAAAGGCAAGGGGTGAGACTGGCCTCCAGGGACACGAGCCGCAGGAGAGAGGGGCAGAGAGAGAGAGAGAGAGAGAGAGAGAGAGAGAGAGAGAGAGAGAGAGAGAGAGAGAGAGAGAGAGAGAGAGAGAGAGAGAGAGAGAGAGAGAGAGAGAGAGAGAGAGAGAGGAGAGAGAGAGAGAGAGAGAGAGAGAGAGAGAGAAGAGAGAGGAGAGAGAGAGAGAGAGAGGGAGAGGGAGAGAGAGAGAGGAGAGAGAGGAAGAGAGAGAGAGAGAGAGGAGAGAGAGGAGAGAGAGAGAGAGAGAGAGGGAGAGAGAGAGAGAGGAGAGGGAGAGAGAGAGAGGGAGAGAGAGAGAGAGGGAGAGAGAGAGGGGAGAGAGAGAGAGAGAGAGGGAGAGAGAGAGAGAGGGAGAGAGAGAGAGAGAGAGAGAGAGAGAGAGAGAGAGAGAGGGGGAAGAGAGAGGAAGAGGGAGAGGGAGAGGGAGAGAGAGAGAGGGAAGAGAGAGGAAGAGGGAGAGGGAGAGAGGGAGAGGGGGAGAGAGAGGGGGAAGAGTGAGGAAGAGGGAGAGGGAGAGGGAGAGAGAGAGAGAGAGGAGGATGGGAAGTGGGCAGGGCCCTTTAAAAAGGGAACACAGTGACTGTGCACAGGTGGTGCTCTTAGTGGCTGCAGCTGAGTGTGTATCCTGTCAGAACCCCGAGGACAGGCCAGTACAGATGCCTGAATACTAACACTCTCCATGTCAACCTCGGGCCTTCACACTTGTGCACATACACGGGAACATACATATGCATGGGAGACAGAAAAAGAATTGACACTAACAGAATTTTTATATATGAAGCTGGTGCTGGAGTTACCAGGTGTAGTCTAAATTTCCAGAGCTTTCCACACTGATGTGGTAACTGGCATGGCTCCTACCAAGGGACTAGAATTCATTAGAAATATTATCCTCACTTTGGTTTGGAAACTGGTTATCATAAAACTATCATTACAAGTCTCCTTAAAGATTTGACAGTTACCATAGGGAGAGTGAAGCATACATAGCAGACACTGGGCACTTTGCTGCCTGAGGGTGTACCTAGTGGCAAAGTGTATGTCTGCTGTGTAAAAGGCCACTGGTTCACTGTAACTACCACAGAGAGCATAATAGTTGAATCAGTCTGATAATTCTATTGAATTTAGCAGATGCTTAGCAAGTCATGGCTAGCTATGTATGCATCATGGCACTAAAGTTACACATGAAGAAACACATTGGTCTTTGCTCACTAAGCCACAGTGCACAAATCAATGAGGACCTAAAAGCTCAGTTTCCAAGTAAACTGAGACAGTGAGCACATGGCTGCAGCACCTCTCTCTGCAAGGTAATATAAGATTGACCTGACCTGGGCGTTGGTGGCGCACACCTTTAATTCCAGCACTCAGGAGGCAGAGGCAGGCGGATGTCTGTGAATTCGAGGACAGCCTGGTCTCCAGAGCGAGTGCCAGGATAGGCTCCAAAGAAACACAGAGAAACCCTGTCTCGAAAAACCAAAAAAAAAAAAAAAAAAAAAAAAGATTGACCTGAACTGATATGGCACAATGGCAAAACAGTTATAATCTCTGCAGCACGGGGAACGAGAAATTTCAACAACTTCCTTAGTGATGGGACATGGGTGGTGCAGAGAACCTTGAGGTCAACTCAAGACACCCAAGACCAAGTTCTCAGGACAAAGGAGATTGTTTTGCTCCAGAGGGACAGAGGGCAGGGAACAAGAGACAAAGACAGAGGACAGAGGAGGAGGGAGAAGGGGAAGGAAACAAGGGAAAGGGGACAAAGGACTGCCCCTTGATAGAGAGGAGACAGAGAGTAGATAATGAATATGGGTTAATTTAAAGTGTAAGAGTTAGCTAGTAACAAGCCTGAGCTGGCTGCTGGGACACAGAAACTCTGCCTACAATTAGTTGCATATAAGTCCTCAGGGAGAGATGAGTCTCATCGGACCCTCCTCCTTCCATGACTGGGTGTGATGGGTCTAATCTAGTACAGGCCATCATGGTTGTGAGTTCAAGGTGCAACACATGATTCATGCCGAGAGCTGAGTGTCCACACCACCCCTCCTCTCCCTCTGGTTCTTAGCATCCTTTCTGCCTCTACTCCATGTTTCCTGAGCCTCAGAGGAGGTGATGTAACCGTCTCATCTGTGACTGGGCATTCAACAGACATTGATTCTCGGTATTTTGACCAGCATGCATTTCTGCAGATCACTGCAAAAACTGTTCTCTCACCAAAGACTACAGCACCTCTAACCCATGGCTATAAACATAGTTATTTAAAAGACAATTTAATGGCACATCATTTCAGTTTTCCAAAGCAACACCAGAAGCTTCCTCACTAGGGCCTATGAAATCCCAGCTATGGGTGTTTGACCAGGTTTATAGTAACAGATGTGGATTCTGGCCTATCAAATCCCATAAGAAAATGGTTGGTTAACTCCACAACTCTCCACTATTGTGTGAGTGGTCTCTTTGCCTGACCAGTTGGTATTGTTGGACACAGGGTCCACAGCTGAGCAAGATTGTTGACAGCAATTCTCTTAGCAGCCTGCATAGCACCTTTAGGCACTATGAGCCAGGCTGGCCTCAAACTCACAGAGGTCTGTAGCACGAATTCTCTTTGGTCTTAATAGTAAAAACTCAGAGTTAGCTATCAGGGGGTGAAAGCTGAAGGATCAGAAAAGCAGAGTGGCCAGCTACTAGAGTTCTTATCTCTACCAATGCTCAGACCAAAGGGCGATCCTGTCCTCAGACTGCATCCTCAGACTGCATCGGCAGTCTGACTCCTTCCTCAGACTGACTGCTGCTCGGATTGCACTGAGCTCCTGTCTCCTCCTGTTTTATACTCCTCTCTCTGCCTGCTGTCTCCACCTCCCCAATGCTGGGATTAAAGGCTTGCAATTCCAAGTGCTAGGATCCCCTTTGTGTGAGCTCTGTTTCTCTTTTAGACTGGTTCTTTTTTTTTTTTTTTTTTTTGTAGCCAAGGGTGGCCTTGAACTGACAGAGATCCATCTACCCCTGTCTCCCCATTGCTGGGATTAAAGGTGTGTGCCACCACTGCCTGGCCTCTATTGCTAACTAGTGTGACTAGCTCTGCACTCTGATCTTCAGGCAAGCTTTATGTGCTATAGGATAAACAAAATATCATTGCAGAGGTCTGCCTCCCTCCTTCATCTATTGAGATGGTCATATGTATTCAATATCATTCATTCATTCATTCATTCATTCATTCATTCATATGACTGGAGCTTGAATCTAGGATCTCACGCATTTTAAGAAAGCGCTCTATCACTGAACTATAGCTCCAACCCTAATGTTTTTCCTTTTGTATGTGTATGCATGTATGTATGTGTATGTATGTGTGGGGTTACGGTGGAAGGTAGATAAGTGTGCATATCTTTTAAGCTAAGATTCTATATTTGTCTTGGTTAGGGTTTCTATTGCTGTGAAACCGTGACCACAGCAACTCTTATGAAGGAAAACATTCAATGGGAGCTGGCTTACAGTTACAGAGGTTTAGTCCATTATCATCATGGCAGGAAGCATGGCAGTGTGCAGGCCCACAGGGTTGCTGGAGAAGGAGCTGAGAGTTCTACAGGCAGCAGAAAGAGAGACTGTGTAGCGGGCATAGCTTGAGCATGTAAAGTCCACCCCCACAGTGGCAGACTTCCTCTAACAAGATCGCATCTCCCAGCAGTGCCAGCCCCTATGAGTAAACATTCAAACCCATGAGTCTATGGGGGGCATTCCTATTCAGACCACCACACCCACCAAAGTAATAACTGAAGATACAGATGAGGACTATAGAATATTATTTCTCACACAATGTTTCTCAGAAGCATCTTAAGAATAAACTTCATTTAAATGGAAGATTGTAGTCATAAAAGGAAAAGAAATGAGGTTAGAGATGTAGTAAGCTTGGTCTGGAAGACTGACAAAGTTTATCAGGCTTAGGAATCTGGCTAGGATAAGTGGACTGGCCTTTTGAAGGTAAATGTGGAAATTATAAAGCAGGATTGAGAATTCATGGAGCTTTAGCTTCTTTTCGAATGATGATTTAGGTGGATCCCAGGTAGTAGCTTTAATGATAGTATTTTTATACCACTTAAACTAAACAGTCATTCCTCAGTATCCTCTGGGAATTGGTTGTAGGATCTCTTATGGGTGCTCCAGTCTTTTACATAAAAATGCATATTTTAGGGAGGGGAGGGAGAGGAAGAAGGGATTGACATGTGAAGCAAGCTTGTTCTTAATTTGAACTAATAAAAAATAAAAAATGAATATTTTAATATAGTCTGTGTACATTCCTGTATTGTTTAATAATTTCTAGCTCACTTACAATACCTAATAACAATGCCAATGTTACTGTTTACTGAATAATGAGACAAAAATTTCCTATATAAAATGTAGCATTTTTATATAACCCATGTAGACCCTCTTGTATATGTTAAATAATTTCTAAATTACTTAGAATATGTAATAACAATGCAAATGCTTTTGTTTACCAAATAATGACCCAAAACCCTTATATATGCTCAGTATAGATTAAACCATTGCATTTCTAACTACATTTTTGGACTTTGGATGGCTAAATTTGTGGATGCACAGCCTGAAGAGATGGAAGGTTGACTGTATTCCATTTTCATTGTGATTTCTTTAGTAGGTGTTTAGATGGTGTGTTTCTTAATTTCAAAACATATGGAGATCCTAGTAATCTTTTTTTTATTGATTTCTGGCTTAATTACATGGTAGTTAAAGATAGTCAGTTGATTTCTATCCTTTGAAATTTGTTGAGACTTGCTTTACAGCGCAGCATATGGTTAGTTTTTGAAAAGTGTTCTGAGTGAGCTTGAAATGAATGTGTGATTTGCAGTTGCTGGTACACTGTTCTAAATATGTCAATTAGGTTAGGCTTGTTACACACGTTGCTCAGATTTTCTACTTCCCTGTTATCTTTTCTCCCTCGTTATATCAATTTCGGAGGGAGGTGTATTTAAATCTCCCACTGCTTTTATAGATTTGTTTATTCTTCTAGCCGTTGAGTCAGATTTTGCTTCATTTATTTTTGAGATGAAGTTATTAAGTACATAAAAATTTTAAAGTGTTATGTCTTCCTGGCAAATTAAGTCTTTTATCAAAATGAAGTATCCTCTTAATGCTTTTTGCCTTCAGCTCTGTGACAGGGCTCATGAGCCTTTTCTGTGTTAGCATTTGGGTGACATGAGTTTTCCTATTATTTTACTGTCAACCTCTTCGTGTCCTCATGCTTGCCCTGTGGCTCCCAGGAGGAGCACGTGGCGGTTTTTATGTCCAGGTGGATGGCCTTGTCAATGGGAGGATTCATACTACTTCCATGTGTTATGATCACAATCCATTTTTGGCGTATCTCCACTATCTCATCCTGTTTTTCTTCATCCTACTTGCTTCAAATTCTTATTTCCTTCTCCTTTCTATTAAATTGACTTTAAAATTCTTCTCCCCCATCTATTAGGTTTGAAGTTAACCATTTTTTATTATGTTGTTGTTGATAACTTAAGTGATGGCAACTTTGACTTACAGCCCATTATTAATTGATACTTTTAACCTTGTCCCAGAAAATTCAGGGTGCTTAGAAGCTATTTATCCTTACTGACTTACACACCGTTGTTGTCCTGTTTTGGCTTATGTATGTTTCAAACTCCACAAGACATATTTATTATTAGTTCTGTAGCCAACATTGCACACATACTTTGCTTTTTCCTTCCACTTTTTTTTTCTTGCCACATCTATGTCCATTTGTCTGGGATAATTTCTTTTCTGTTTGAAACACTCCAATATTTAATGCAACTTTTAATGCATGTCTGCATGTGGAAATTTTTCTTGGTTTTATTTATCTGAAAATGTCTTTATTCCAACTCCATTTTTATCCTCCACCTTTAGTGGGACCCTGCACCTGCTCTTTGAAGTACTTGAGCAAACAGAGGATACTTTAGACATCTTTCAGTTGGAGAAAAGTGGAGGTTGAGCTGCTTTCTGCAAGAACTGGGGAAGCCCTTGGTCATTCTTATTGTCCTTTAGGTTCCTAACAGAAGCATTGGTGGACACAGGGTGTTCCTTTCACAAAAGGGGCATTCATATCCGCAAACTGTGCAATGTAGTAGCCACCTGAATACACTGCCCAGAGAACCTCCAAGAAGATTTGCTTCTCTAGATAGACCCTTGCAGCCCCTGCTTAGAGGCTGATCCTTGCAACGTAGTACACACATAGGACAGTCTAAGTGTGTTTGGTCTTATGAGTCTCCAGGAGCACCCACAGGGAGGCACTGGTTCCATTCTGATCCGATGACATCACAAATGGCTTCTTATGTGCCCAGCATGATCAAGTGAGACCACAGGAAGCAAGTGGTCTTGGCATTGTTGTTGTCATTGGTCAAGTCCCCAACATGATGCTTCAGCCTCACCAGAGACTGATGATGGGCTAACCCAGTTAAATCCACTCATTTCATTAGAGGAGAAGACCGTAATGATATCTTAAAACCCATAAGTTAAGAATCATAGTAGTTAAGTAAGTGCAGAGGGCGTCAGAACGTTCAGTAATACGATCAGCTTGGGCTGAGGCAGAAAATGTGGTCCTCTTACTAAAGCTGGCCCTTATTTCTCATTAGTCCTTCCCTATCATTGCCAGAGGAGATGATGCTCTTTCTGTTCCTCCCATTTGGTTCCACAGAGTATGCTATCTATTTCGATACAGTACTATAGAACACACCATAGCCTCTTGGAAGTTAACCTCCTTCCCACTAAACACAAAAACTAAAAACAGTCAACCTCACTTTAACCACGACTAGTGACCAACTTAGAGTTGACAGGATAACCAGTCTCACACCGATGTAGAATTTACAGGACTAGACACAGATTCAAGTCTTCAGATCATTCTTTGTAGTCTGCGTTCCCCTTTACCGTTTACAAACTCTCGTCATGTGTGCTATCTCATTTAGTTTATCCTCACGACAACACTAATTCCCTTTCTCAGGTGTGGAAAACTGGAAGACTTAGAGACAGGTCAGTATTTATTTTCTTAATTCAATTTGTTCTTTGAAAATGCCCTATGTGTATACAATGTTCTTTGATTATTCTCACCCCCACACTCCCTTATCTCCATCTCACTCGTACCAACCCCCTCTCTGCCTTGCAGGTACTTTCCCAGATCTTTGAGCTTTGTTTTATGACTCACTGAGTTTAACCAGGGCTGTCTGAATGACTGTGGGTGCAGTATTATTCAATGGAGCCTTCAATAGTAACCAATAGTTCAGCAGAGAGTGGGTAGGGTTCTATGAGCCCCTCCCTCATCCACCACTGGATGTTGACAAATCCAGTCTTGTGCAGACTCCATGTGGGCATCTGAAACTGCTATGAGTTCAGGACCGCCATGGCTGTGTCTTGACCAGGAGATAGCATTTTGCATCCCACCTCCCTGTCTTTCAGCTCTTGAATCCTTTCCACCCTTCCTTCTATAATATTTCCTTCTGGGCCTAAAGGAGGTGGTATAAATGTCTTGTTCAAAGCTGAGAATTCAAGCATTCCCTTCTCAGCATGTTGAGCAGCATGGGTTTCCGTAGCCATCACTGTTCATTGTAGAGAGGAACTTCTCAGATCAATGCTGATAGTAGCATTTGTTTAAGGGCATAAATAAAGATGTTTATCGGTCCGCCAGACCCATGCCCATTTAACTAAGCAACTGGAGTAACTAAAGTAAGTTCCCATCTAGGACTTCCCCAGCCACAGAGAGAGGGAATACTGGAAGTGAGAAGGTTGAAATGGACTGAGGGTTCGGGGTATGAGAGAGATGAGGGGATATGGATTTCCAAACGGAAGAATATATGAAAATCCCACCAAACCTACTATTTTGTAAGACAAGTATAAGTTAAAAAAAAGTAAAAGTCACAGGGCTGGAGAAATAGCTGAAAGGGTAAGGAGCATTTGTTCTCGGGGAGGACCCTCCACCCTAGACAGCTCACAAACCATGTGTGACTCCAGTTCTGATGCCTTTTTCTGACCTTTGCAAGTAACAAGTATGCACATGATGCGCATGTATATAGGCAGACAAAACACTCATACACATAAAATAAAATAAATATTTATTTAGAAAACATTAGGCAGGAAATGTACTGTTTAGCTAGATAATGCTATTTCTAGAATCCATATGTTATTAAGTAAAAACTCCAGTGCTAACTGTGATGTAGCTTTTTTAAAATATATTTTTAAAAGATTTTGTTTATTTATTATGTATACAACATTCTGTTTCCATGTATATCTACACACCAGAAGAGGGCACCAGATCTCATAACGGATGGTTGTTAGCCACCAAGTGGTTGCTGGGAATTGAACTCAGGACCCTTGGAAGAGCAGTTGGTGCTCTTAACCTCTGAGCCATCTCTCCAGGCCGTGATGTAGCTTTTTATAAGTTGATGGTTAGGGAGGTCCCAAAGCGCCCCCCCACCCTGCAAACAATATAGTCCTTTGCAATTGCTCTTGTTTGTCTACCAGAACTAGACGATAAGAACCTATTGCTGAAGACACCACACACCTTGGTTGTAACATATGAACTCATGAAACTGGAGCTGAGCTGGATGTTTCCTCCTACTGTCTAACTGTTTCGATGCTGGTATGTGCTGTATGGACTTCTGGGAAAGAAGAGGCATCAGGGGTCTTACCCAGCTATGAACCCTGTGAGCTACAATACCAACTGGCCAGACAAGATGAACCCATTAGTGCAAGAGTGGCCTAACTCTTATGAGGGAACCAGATGCTTTCTTGTTCTATTTAAGGCCTCTTTCTCAAGAAAGAATTCATGCCCAGATCTGTAAACCCAGGCAGTCCAGTGTGTGTTGAACATCTATGATCTGTTGTTTAGTGTGTCAGACCAGGGAGGCTGGGCCACGTGATGACTTAAGCCAAGTCATGGATCCAGAAGATGTCAGTGACCAGGATTTGAAACTTGTCCTTCAGCTTCCTGGATCTGTGGCTGACTGTAGCCTTGAAGGCAGAGCAGCCACATCAGTCCCCAGAGATGAGGGGACAGTACAGGAGGTTGTTTCCACAGCTAGTTATATACATGAAACACCCACCTTAAACTGTTTAAGAAATCAATTTTAAAATAAGAGATTTATTCTCTTCTTATTTTTTTCCTCCTCAGAAAAATGAGGAGATTAGAAAGAGGAGCGGGAATGATCTGAAAGAAGGTGAAAATGTCTCATCCTGTCGAGGATCAGAGCACTTCTGTGTTCTACACAGCAAAGCTCTCTGCTCTCTCTAGTAGCGGATGCTCACTGCCTGGCATTTCCTGTTGAGGGACTTAGTTTTCTATAAAGAATAATTCAATCTAACAAACTGTATGTCTGCCAATTATTCTGTTATGTACACATAGAATTATTTTTTGTGAGTTTGTCTCAAACCCAGAAGACCATAAGTTTGGGGCAGCAATTTTGCCCCAAAACAAACACCCAGAGTTCAAGCTCTATACATCTGTGCTTTTTAGTTGTGCTTAAATTATAGACCATTTCTAGGATATTAGGCTTTCCACACTTGAGCAAATTTCTCAGTTAACTTGGAAATACGTTTTTAATTTACTCCAATTGTTCACACAAATCTTTTCTTGCTGTCTTCAGATAAAATCCCTTCCTCTCTGTCCCTATGCATTTTATCTTCACCCTTGGAATGACACAGGTTGTAATCCCTGGCATATCCTAGAGATCTTGCACATTTGTGTGTGTGATTACTGTATCAATTTCATTAAACTTATGTCCATGTCTTTTATTTCATTTACTGTCATAGCACAGAGTATGTAAGAAACAGGAATATAGGAGAAGGAATGAGTAGAGAGAGAGAGAAGAAATGAAAGGAAGGATGACATGGACAAAGGCAATGAGAGAGGAGGGAGAGAAACAATAGTGCCTACTTGAAGTAACAAAACCCCAAGTTCTAGAAGGTTGGAAATGTGTAGAAGTGATCCCATCAGCTTTCCTTTGAGGGGATTCTCTAATTTCAGTTTTGAACACCTCCAGGTAGCAGTTGTTAGTAAATAGTGAGAGCAATGATTCTGGAGTCTTTGGATGGAGCTACCCATCAGTCAGGTTTCTAAATCTGGCAGGAGTTCTATACTCAGGATAAGAAAGAACAAAGTGGGATGGTGGTGAACACAGAGCATCTCTATTCTTTGCGAACTAGCTCCACTTCTGTCTGATTTTCTCAGCTAGAGTAAGAGCACCTGGGCAGGTAGTGTTCATTGCATTGTTTTGAAAAGCTCTGTAAAGAGAATTTCTATTTTCTTCATAAGTTAAATTTCTCAGCTTTTTCAGGGATCTATCTTTCATCTACTCTCTCTATCTATTATTTATCTGTCATCTATAGATCAATCTATCTCATCACCTATCTATCATCTATTGATTAGATATCAATAAATCAATCTATCATCTATTGTCTTTCATCTATCAATTAATCCATATCTATCATATATCTATCCATCTTTTATTTATTTAGATTATTTTGAGACTGTGTTTCTCTGTGTATCCCTGGCTCTTCTGGAACTCATGATGTAGACCAAGGTGGCCTTGAACTCACAGAGATCCACCTGCTTTTGACTCTTGAGTGCTGGCATTAAAGGTGTGTTCCACCACACCCGGCTTCTAGTTGTTTCTTAAGGCCTCCTTGCTATAGTTGAAGCCAGTTCTTCATGAGAGCTGAAGCTAGTGCCAGAGGGAGCTCGTTGAGAAAAACCTACTCTTGAAAGAAGGCAGATGTTATTGATAGTGAGACAGCGTGGTGCTAAAGGGTATTAGAAATATCTGGGACCTTAGAAGGGGTGACTTTGCAGCAGAGAAAATGTGCCTGGGTGATAGGCTGTTTACCCAGCCACAGAGCTGGAGACAGTCCTGTGTTATCTCCAGGGAGGTTCAGCACAGTGGAGGGAAAAGATGGAGCTTTGAAGGTAGACAGGCTGGAGGAGCTAAAGCCTGGTTGGGCATGCCCTTCCTAACTGTGGGAAAAAAGGCCTGGAGACTCAGGAAGCTCAGAAAATGACAAAACTCATAAATCCCGGGTGGGAGACAGGTCACATTGGCAGAGCAGTCTGGGAGCTGGGGAGGCAACTTATAGGGATTTGCAGCTTTCCTGGCTCATCACCCAGGCACGCAGAATGAACTTTTTGGTGATGCAGCTACTGTAGAATAACCCACGCTCCTGTAACTAGCTCTTTACCTGTGTCTCTTGAGTTAACTCTAAACAACTCCAAAGAACCTAAGCTAGAACCTTTTCTTTTGGTCTTTTGTCACTGCACTATTTGGGGTGAAAAGATGCTTGTCGTGGGCTTCCCAGGAAAAGTCATGTGACACTGGCAGACTGGAACTGGTGCTTGTCTGGGGTTTCAGCTCTTGACAACATGGGCCTCTTTGAAGGGCCATCTAGTTACCCCCAGTTAGCCACCCAAAACTCAAATGTGGAAATTGCAAAGCCATTGGTGATCTATCTTTGAAACTTTCACTCTTATATTTTATTACCAAACAGGTTCAACCTCAAATCTACATAATATGCAAATATGGGACACGAGACTGTGGTAGGGGGTGGAGGGGTGGGGATTGCTGGTTGCTAGGGAGTCATGGCCCCTCTAAGTTTTTGTGCGGTTTTTGGTTTTTTTGAGACAGAGTTTCTCTACAAAGCACGCTCTGTCTTTCAATTCCTCCTGCCTCGGCCTCCCGAGTGCTGATCTACAGATGTCTTGAGAGTTGTGCTGGTGGCTTTCAACAGTCACACCTCAATCTTTAGGGCAGACAGGGTGGTTATGTCCCTTAGTATCTGCTTGAGTCTGACAGTGCTGCTTATAATTAGCCAAACAATAATCCCCAATGCTGAGCTAACTCCAAGACTCATCTGCTTGCTTCTCCAGAGAGTTTTAAATAGACAGGGATGTGTTAATGACACAGTGTATTATCTGTCTGTTTCCATTTTGGCAGGCACCGTGGAGACGTGAGTTTCTTAAGGAGGAGTTAATCGGTATGAAAGTGGTGAAACGCCTGTGTCTGTGTCACAGACAGGGAGCATCAGTACCCACATGGCTTGGGAAGGCTGGGGTCCCAGAACACCAGGAGCCTGGTACCATGCTTTTTGAGCAGATATTGAATGAGGATAAGAAATGGATGAGCCCCATGTGAGACCTCAACGTAGCTCCCAGTGCCTTGGTCCAGGTAGTCTAAGTTTTACTGACATCTCAGCTCCATGTCACTCCAAAAGCAGTGAAACTGCATCCAAACTCAGCACCCTTCCAAATGAGGAGCAGGGTGAACTGATTATTGCCTATTTTCAGACCTCTGTCTGTCTAGTGCCGGATGCTCCCCAAATCAGTCTTATGCATTCTACACTCTTGGCTCCTCATTTGCATTTGAATGTCCCTCCCTCGTGCCTTTTCTTCCCACTCACATTCATGAATCTTCCTGTGTGCTGTCCCGCAGTAAATGGTGCCATCATTCTCTCAGCTGCCCAAGCCGGAAACCTCAAAAGTGTGACACGATGATTAAGAGGGAAGGATAAGAGGATTGGTACTTGAGTGCTGGGCTTGCGTCTCAGCTCTGCACTGACAAGCTGGATGGTTCTGCTTGATGTCCCAGCTTCTGCTCAGATAAGAATAGGAACACTCTTAGAGGGTAGGTGGATGGAGAGTTGAAGAAGAGAGTCCATGGATGGCACATGGCAATAGGTCAAGAAATGCTCCAAGATTGTTAGCCTCTTCAGATTCTGTCTCCTAATATTTCCTCAATTCATCGGCTCTGTGACGTTTGCCATCCCTTCGCTTCCCCCAGCCTGAGTTACCATCATGGCTCAGCTGAACAAGTGCTTCCCGGTGAGGATCCTGCAGGCAGAGACATTTCAAAGTTATAAATATAATGATGTCATGCACCGCTTAGCAACCTCCACACCCTCTTGTTCTTAGGCACTGGGTTGAATTTCTGTTATGAACCAAAGGGTCCGGCAGGCTTATCCTGTCTCCTCAATAATGCTGTCTCTCCTCACTTACCTCCTCTTCGTTTCTTTCTGTTCCTCTGATGGACTGCATCTCCTCTTCTCTTTAGGTCTCATACAGACTTTCTTTTCAATGAAAAGTTCCCTCCCATCAAGCTCGTTTGTTCTAGTTGACTTCATCTGTCTACTTGATAGTCAAAAGTCACCTGAGAAGGGAGTCTCAATTGAGGGACTGTCAAGATCATCCTGACATGTGAGCATGTCTGGGGGTATAAAATTATCTTGATTATCAATTGATGTAGGAGGCCCATCCCACTGTGGGCAGCATGATGCTGGGCAGATGGTCCTGGGCTATATAAGAGAGCCAGCTAAGCATGTGCTTGCAACTGAGCCAGCAAAGACCATGCCTTCATATCGTTTCTGCTTCAAGTTCATGCTTGGATTTCTGCCCCGACTCACCTCAATGGTAGACTGTGACCTGGAAGTGGGAGCCAAATAAATCCTTTCCTGCCTAACTTGCTTTGTGGTCAGAGTGTTTTATCAAAGCAACAGGATGAAATTAGAATACACTTCTCAGGGTCTATTATGGATCACATTGAGAAAGAGAGGGAGAGACAAGTAGATAAAAAACTGTCTCAAGATGTTTTGTTTTTTTCTTCCCTTCAGACTTCTCCTAGGCTTTCAACACAAGCATGGAGTCATGTGATGGAGTCATATGACCCCCATGTTTGAGCATAGGCTTTACCCTCTTTGCATGGCTCTCAGCCTTTAGACTCTGTTAAATAACACTCATATTAAATATTATATATTATTTTTGTAATAATGTATTTTATTATCTATAAATTATATATGGCAATATAATAACATATTTTAATAACATATAAATAGTATATATTTTAATAATAACATTATAAATATTCTGGAGAGCTATCTTGAGAACCGAGGGGCATGGTCCACTCCTCACTGTCCCACATGGCTGTGCTATTGGGTCTCCCTTTTCTTCCTTCACTCAGTAATGCTTTGAAGCCAGGTTCAGCTCTGTATGCTCCATGCCAGATTAATACAAGAATGGGTCCCTACAACTTTTCAAGTCTGTGTCCTGCACAAATCAAGGGCCACCGAGGCTGCGTCTCTGCTAGTATTTTACTTCCTTTTGGAATTGACACATAAATCAGGTTCTTAGCTTGAGTGTGTTTGGCATGTCCTTGAAAAGGAAATGGCATGTGGATTTCCCATTTCCATTAAACAAATATTTATTGAGCGTTTTGCACATACTAGGAAATACTGAAGATGCAAAGTTGAGTGTGATGTGGTCCCTGGATTCCATTTTGTCGAAGGAATTAAGTGAGGTATTGAGCAAACATTTGTAAAGATGGATGAATAAATAATGAATAGGAAAATTTAATCTAAAAAATCAAAACGTTTTAACTTCATAATTGTTTAGAGACAGTTGAATGTGCATTGCCTCTGCAAAGTTGGAAACCTATATTCAATTCATTCATTCGCTTATTCATTCATTCAAATTAGAGTTACTGAGCATCTGTTGTATTTCGAGTACATGAATAAATACTGGTTTCTGGATGGCAGCCACTAACCCCGCCCAAACTTTGGAAAAATATTATGGGCCCTTCAAGTCCAAATGAAATGTCAACACAAAAGAGCTATTTGCAATGCAAATGTGAAGTCACCAGCCTTTGTAATAAACAGGCTGAGGAAACAAACCATACAAGCTTCTTGTGAGAAGATGGGCTTGGCAGTTTTGATGAATTACAGAGGCAGTGGAAAAGTCAAAGGACTCCTTCTGATCTGTTTATCTTCTGTACCTAAGGTGACCAGCCTCACCCTATACCTGAGCAGGGCTGCTTGATAATCAGTTTCTGCATGCAGATCACTATTTGCTTATTTACTCAACTTACTGAACCCAGGGCCTCACACATGCTAGGCTTTAGGTGAGTTACAAGCACAGCTTTCTTTTCACTTAGTTTTGGTTGTGTGTGTGTGTGTGTGTGTGTGTGTGTGTGTGTGCGTGTGCGTGTGCGTGTGCGTGTGCGTGTGCGTGTGCGTGTGCGTGTGCGTGTGTGCGTGTGTGCGTGTGCGTGTGCGTGTGCGTGTGCGTGTGCGTGTGCGTGTGCGCGTGTGTGTGTGTGTGTGTGTGTGTGTGTGTGTATTCCATAATTGTATTGAGTGCCAGGTCCATTTGGACACCTGTCATTTTGGTTTCTGTTGTACTTCAGAGGTACCCACTGATAAGGGGGATATCCTTGGATCTATCATTAACCATAAAAATTTCCAATTTGTTTATTAAATTGCAGTTGGGTCTCATGAGTTGGGCATTCTAACCCTTTTAATCTGGACTGAAGTCTTCTTTCAATTATCTGCTTCAAAGCCTCACCATATAATTTAATCAGGGTTGGCAATGTGAAAACCTAGGTTGGGGTTGGGGAAAGGCCAGTAGCCATGGTGACCACTCCTGTTCAGTCATTAGTGTTTCCTCCTACTGTTCTGTTGCTCACTACAAGAGGAGGTGGGGAATGGGAAGATAGTATTTGTGTCAACATCCGCAGAGCTCTCAACACCTCAGATGCTGCAAGCCTTTATTTGTACCCTTTTAATCACAGTCTCCCTCTCCCCTGGAACCTGGCACAGTTTTAAAAAAGGCTGAGCTAGAAGCTAGTCTGTGGGATTCTCCATTCATACTGACACTACCGCCATCATGTGAGTTCCTTCCTCGGTGGCACTGAAGGGTGGGTGTGGGGGGGTGCATTGACCCAGCTCCTGGTGGGGAAGGAAGGTCTTAGCATCACATGGTTAGGTGTCAGCCTACCCTGTTTGGTCACCCTATTCTTCTACTGGGAGACATATATGTAAAGGCATACACGTATGTGCTTATGAAAAGCCAATCTCTGTGTGACTGGTTTGTCTGAGTCCTCCTGATCTTTTTTTGTTCCTAAAGCCCCTTGGAATTTTCCAATCTAACTAAAAATTCATGGTGGATGCAGCAACACACTGCTCCTGGCAGACATTTTGACACTTCACTCCAGGGGGGAGGATTTCAGGCCAGTCTAGTGAATAGCTGGTATCTGATGGAGCTGCCAGGGTCAAGGCTTGTGAACATGTCCACCGGGACCATGCCAGCCCTGGGCAGTCACAATTTACCATTTTAGCTTCTCAGGGTTTGATAGGAAAAAAAAAAAAAAAACCTCCCAGATTTTACAGTACAAGTGTGTGAAACTGGCTGTTTGAAATGTATTAGCATCTGCCGTCATATCCAGCTGGCAGGGAGCCAGAGAAGGAAATTAAACTTTGCATTTCCCACCCCCCCCACCTCCCTTTAACCAATCGATTTTGTTCCATGCGCCTGAGAGTGCTAAGTCTTGCCATTTGCCAGGAGCAAGGCACTTGGCATTCTCAGGGAATTCAGAAGGCTTCTGCCAACTTATTGACAGGCTCTGGGAAGTCTGATGTCACCGGATGGAGAAGGATCATAGCCCTTCCAGTGTCTAACTCCAGAGTGAATGGAACCTATGGAGGGATGGAAAATGAGCGTGATTGCCAGTGCCCCAATTTGACTTCTCCATGACTGAGGGAAAATGATTTGTAAAAGTGACATATGCCAGCAGTTTAAGAAATCAGCATGCACATCCTAAACCCTAGTTCTATGCCACTACAAAACTCTATCTATATTTCAGCTAAAGAGAGTGTGTGACAAACATTCTTTGCTGTCTTAGAGAGACACGGACCACTGCCAGGCTGAAGGAATCATTCTGCCTTTCCAGCCATTTCCTCCAGACTAACTATTGGCCTGGCACTCCTGGGAGAGCTACAGGAGCACAGAAGAAGGGGCTTCATACCTTTACTAGGAGAGAGAAGCCATGTTTATTATGCCTATGCCACTAGGTTGCAATAACTGCTTCATTGAAAACTGTCTTTATTAAACTGTGTTTCCAGAATGATTTTTGTATTTAGGATTCAAAACTTCATATATATATATATAAAAATGTAGTCTCCACACACTAGGAGTTTACAGTGGGTGAAGAGATGGGAAAACAGTACAGCTTCCACAGTGAGCTCTGTTCTGCTCTGAGCCTCCATTTCCCTATCAACAAAATGGAGACTAGAACAACCTGAAAGTAATGTTGAGGAAACAATAGAGTAGGGCATTGCAAGGAATCAGCAAACACCAGGCAAATGGACTCAACCTGGACCACTGGGTGGCTGGAGAGCTGGACAGCTGGGGCTCTGGGCTGCCATCTTTCTGTGGGACCTGACTGCTGCTGCTCCCGGGACCAGGAGATCCTGGAATGTCATAAACTGTAGGGTGGGGTCCTGGGACACTCACCTGTTTCCCTGCCCTGTCCATTTGTCTTTTGGGGAGATGAGTGCTCTCATCTGTGGAGCCCACCTGCCTCTCCTCCCTGCGAAGGCATCTGAATTCTGGGAGAACCCTTCCAAGAGGTGATGTAGAGTCTGCAGGCCTTGTCCTTCATTTATCATTACTTATAACTAGAAAATTTCAGCCATATACAGAAGCGAGAAAACACAGGTTGAATACCCTCTATCAGAAATCTGAGACTGGAAGTGTTTTGAACTTTTTTTTTCCTTCCAGATTTGAGGGCTATTTGTATAACATAGTAAAGTATTTTAGAGATAGGGACTCCCAACTTACCTAGACTTCATTATGCTCTATATACATTTTTGTGATGCTTCTAATTGTCAGCTTGACACATCTAGAGTCATTTAGAAAGAGGGTCTCAGTCGAAAGACTGTCTAGATCAGGTTGGCTGGTGTGGGGATGGGGTGGGATTGATTACATTAATTGCAGTGGGAAAACCCAGCCGCTGTGAGCTGCACCGTTCTCTGGGGTTGGGGATCCAAGACTGGATTCGTGTAGAGTGAGCTGAGCACAAGAGTTAAGCATGCCTTCATTTCTCTCTGTTCTTGGCTGTGGGTGTGATGTGAAGAACTGTTTTAATTTCCTGCAGCCTTGATCTCCCTGTCATCATGGACTGTAACCTGGAACTATGAGCTAAAATAAACCCTGTGATGCTTAAAAAAAAAAAAAAAAAAGGGCCCTGGAGGGAGTGGCATATTAGGAGGTGTGGCTTTGGTGGAGTAGGTGTGGCCTTGTTGGAGGAAGTTCGTCCCCATGGGGGTGGGTTTTGAGGTCTTATATACTCAAGCTATGCTCAGTAAGGCACATAGTTGCTTCTGCTGCCTGCAGATCAAGATGTAGAACTCTCTGCTCCTTCTCCAGTACCATGTCTTCCTGCATGGCACCATGAGGATAATGGGCTAAACCTCTGAACTATAAGCCACCCCAATAAAATGTTTTCTTTTATGAGAGTTGCTACGGTCATGGTGTCTCCACACAGCAATCGAAACCCTAACTAAGACAAAGCCTTTCTTCTATAAGTTGTTTTTAAGAAGAATTTTATCAATGTCAACAGAAATAAAACCAGTACAACTTATACACAAAGCTTGATGGTAATTGTATATAGTATTTTAAATACTTTTTATTAATGAAACAGAACTTCATGGTGTTCAGTTTCCATCTGTGGCAATCATGTTGACACTCAAAGTGTTCTGGGTTTTGGAGCATTCCAGAGTGTGGATGTTCAGATTAAAGGCATCCAGCCTGTGTTGTAACAGAGCACTATGAACCCACCTGTCAAACCTAAGGACTACTGATGCGTGTTCAGCTTGGTTTTGTCTGCATTCACTCATTCCTTCTGTCTTTGAGTTTTGTCTCATTACGTACCCCAGACTGGCCTGGAACTTGTAATCCTCCTGCCTTAGCACACCTACTGCTTCCTTGGATTATTTTAAAGAAAATAATATATGTATATTTTTAAAAATCACCCAGGTGTGGTAGCTCACATTCTGAAATCCAGCACCCAGAAGGCTGAGGTAGGAGGAATTCTCGAGGTAGGAGGATCACTGAATTCTAGGCCGCAAAGCGTGACCTTGTCAAAACCAACCAATCAATCAAACACACAATTAGCTATCACAATAGCATTACCATACCTAGATAAAAAAAAATCCTTAATACTATTAAATACTTAGAATTTACTTTTTTGTTCTGTTTGACAAATACTTTTATAGGGTAGATTTCCAAAAATTGGGGTTTGCATAAGGTTCAAACCTGCTCTCTGTGCATAGTCCAGCTTACCTTTCTCCATAGGGTCCATACATGCTCTGCTTGGCAGCTCTCACGCCTCTGTATTGACTGGATGGTGGACGAGGAGCAAGTTGCTGATACAGGAAGTGAGAAGCTCATCTCAGAACCCACATGCCCTGTCAGACTTGAAGTCCGAGCACACAGAAGGGAGACTCCAGAAGGGATTGTAGATGCTTCTCTATGCTAACAGAGGAGGCAGAGTGTGAACCCCAGGGGCAGGAGGGGAAAGTGAGGTAGTTTTCACCTTATTGCTTCTGTGTTTCCATGAAGTATGAGGAAGTAAGTGAATTGATTGGCTGTGTGGACTGCTTTGCACATTTACTTTATTAGATATCTGTACATAGTGAAGGAGCAGAGAGGATTTACTCAAGACTTCAAAGTTCCTGCTAACAGACTTCAGAGCAGGCCCTGGGCCTCCTGTTTCAGAATCTGGTGTCCTTATTAACCCTGACTGTTAATAAAACAGGAGAAAATGCGGCCTCTCTCTAGTGTGGGGTTTAGGCAGGCTAACAGGGAGAGCATGTCCCCAAAGATTATTTATATTTCCAGGACTAGTACGGTAAGGCTGGATACTGGCTAGTGTAATAGAGCTTGGTCAAAGACAAAACTTGGACTCATAGGACTTTGGCTTTAAAGAGACATCTTCAGGTGACCCCTGAGGTCAAAGCTTACTGGTAGAATATAGCACCCTCCAGTCCTCTAGTAAGAGGCCATCCATCCATTTGCTATTTGTTTTTAGTCCTGTGCAATGCCTGGGCACCCTCCATCTCTTAGACATTATGCCGTACTGTGTGGTATCTCTAATGGCAAGACCACATCAGGGTAAGGTTGTATTGAAATCTTCCTCCCTGTAATTTCTACCCACGGAGCCTAATTCTGCCTCTGGAGTTATACAGTGAGATTCATCCTTCTTTTTTCTGACAGTTATTTGTGACATGGAGCCGCCTCTCAAGTTCCCTGCTGAGAAGTGAGCTGCTTTTGAATTAGAGGAGTGTGAAGAGAGAGAGGGAGGGAGGGATGGGGGAGGGACGAAAGGAGAGAGGGAGAGGAAGAGAGAGCTAGAGAGACACAGAGACATCAGAGAGATGCATAAAGAGACACAGAGAGTCACACACACACACACACACACACACAGAGAGAGAGAGAGAGAGAGAGAGACAGAGAGACAGAGAGACAGAGAGAGTGAGAGAGAGTGAGAGAGAACGAGAACACAAACTGCCCAAAGGACATAGCCTCTTAGTTTTTGCTGCTTGTACTGTGAATTCTGGCAAACACACTTTCTCATTTCATTTCAGAGCTGGGTATAAGAGCTTCATCAAACATCCTACTACATTTCCTTTCTTGTGTAAGAATCTCTCCTGGATCTTTTCAGATGTCCCAGGCCCAGATCATGTCTGCTTTGATGAGACATGATTTTCTGTGTGGGAATCCCCCAGGAAGCTAGGTCATCCATCAAGGCCTGCTCCTAACCCCACCCATCACGGGGAAACCAATAAGGACTCTTTACCCTGGGGGATGCAGAAGGGTATCTTGACTAGCGTCTCTATACTGTCCCTTGGTTTTCACACTCTCTTCACAGGTCAAAGCTTAATCTTGGATTCTCCTTATCCAGAATGTCTCCCTAAACTACCAAAATGGAATCTATATTAACTCCTCCGCTCCTTTTCATTTCTAACTAACAGCAGTGGCTTATGGGGAGAGGGTGTGACAGAGAGGGTGTGGCAAGGCCATCTGTTGATGTGCAGTAGAATAATTTATCATGGACAGTCTTTATAGTTGTGACAATGGTGACAATAAAGAACAGACATACCTTTAGAAGGCTTATTGTTCTTACATCTTCTGAGTATACACCAACCCCCTGTATTCCCTTGGGCTGGGAAGTCGCTCCTGTCTGATAGTCCCTTTGGTGTGCCACTTCTTACCAGTTACTCCTGGCCTGTCAAGTGCATGACAATTCTTTTGTATGCCTTAATTTTCTCTTTCAAAATTGAGAGCTAAGCCATCCATGGCTGGGGAAGACTTCCTGGTTTATCCACTGCTTCTGAGCCTAGCCCAAATCTAGGCACAACTACTGCTTAACACAGGATTGCCTGATTTCCTGAGTGGACAATGGAGTGATCTCTCAGAAATTCCAAAGCTGTACACTGGGATGTTCCTGTTTTATTTTGAAATCCTCATTTCTAGCCAGCTCCAAAGAGGAACTAGAATGTGTGTGTGTCATACGTGCTTGGGAAATGTACCTCTGTCACTCTGCACGTGAGACCACAGAGGTGGGATGTTTTTGTTGGGCTACATCTTCCCAGAGTCCTCTCCGTTTAATTACAGACAGTGTATTATTATTTTGCTTATTGTCATGCTAAAACACCTTACAAAAGCAACTCAGGGAAGGAAGGGGTTCTTTTGGTCCACAGTTTAAAGTCATAGTTCCTCACAGTGGGAAAAACATGGTGGCCAGAGCGTGAAGCAGCTGGTCACAGTGCTGTTACAGTCGGGGAGCAGCCAGTGCCACTTTTAGTGCCACTCACATTTTCGGCAAGTCTTCTAACCTCAAACTTCTTTACAGACTTGCCCAGAGGCTTGTCCACTAGGTGATGCTAGATCCTGTCAAGTTGACAGTCAGTATTTACCACCACAGGAGGGAACCTGACCTTTGCCCTTCTTCTCTCATTCTTCCCCTTTCTCACCCTCCACCATCTTTTCCTAATCACTGTGATGAGAGTTCAGAGACCAGGGCAGCTCTTTTCTGACCTCAGTAGTCAGTATGATTTCATTTGATTCTGTCTGGGCTGAGCTCTTGACCCTGTTATAATTGTTTCCCCAAAGTGTCCATGGTCCCTAGTGCATATAAACTAATTATCTGCTCAGCACATACAGACTGATCTGCCAGCTCCTGATGGGATCTGGGACTCTGATGGCCCTGACTGTTGGTTGTGTCCCAGGAGCTCTGGCCCAGGAGCTTTGAATCTCCCTGCAGGGTTTCTACATGAGCTAGGCTCAATAACTAAGTCCGACTGTCCACTAGCAATGCCTAGGGGTCAAGAGCAAGCACTTAGTGGGGATCTGGACATGGCTATGTGGCTGGCTATGCAAGTGTGAGGACCGGAGTTCACGTTCCCTGCATCCCTGTAGAAAGGGGGAGGATCCAGGTGTGGTAGCACACGCCTTTAATCCCAGCACTTGGAAGGTAGAAATCTCTTTGGGTTCATGGCCAGTCTGGTCAGCACAGAGAGTTCTAGGCCATCCAGGCCTACATAGGGAGACCCTGTCTTAAAAAGCAAGCAAGCAATCAATCAAACAAGAACCCAACTTAACTAAGCGCGTGCGCGCGTGCGTGCGCGCGCTCACACACACACACACACACACACACACACACACACACACACACACACACACACACACAATCCAGGTAGGAGATGAGGGGTTGGCTCAGTTAGTAAAAGTGTTTGCTGAACAAGCATAAGGAAATGAGTTTGAAACCCCAGAACCACTGTAGAGCTGAGCATGGTAAATTGCTTCTATATTCTCACTGTTCCCAAAACATGATGGGAGGCAGAGACAGGAGAATTCCCAGAAACTCCCGGGCCAGCTGGGCTGGAAGATGCAGAGGTAAACGACAGAGACCCTTTCTCTAGCAAGGTAGACTGAGGATCAGCAATGAGATTGTCTTCTGATCTCCACATGTGCACTGTAGTACACACACACAAACATGCATGCACACACATGTACGTGTGCACATATTAAAACACATATGCATGCACACATGCACAGGCACTCTCAACACACATACCGCTCATACACACATGTATTCACATCATAGACATACACATAAAAAATAAGTTCCTTGGGGCAGTCCAGTATAAGCACACAGTGGCAAATCTGCCTTCTGGGAAAGAGCCCATGATGGGAAATAATTTCATTCAACTTATTTTCCCAACAATTCAACATTTCTAGGCCCCTACTACGTGCTAGGTATTATGATGGATGCTATGAGCCATACCTTCTCCCCTTAGGACCTTTGGAATAACAAGCACAGAGGGAGGTGTGATATCAGGGAGGCACAAATGCCGTAGGAGGCTGAAAGATAAGAGGGGAGACCTACTTCTAACGGAAGGAACAGGGAAATCCTGAGGGAAGCGTGTTAAAAGATACCTTTCCCTTGAAGAATGGGTTTGATTGTGCAAGGAAGGATGGGAGAAGCTACTGTTGGAAGCGTGTGCAGGGCTCTTCTGAGGACAGTCAGGGGACCCGGCTTCTCCAAGGCCAGCTAGTAGGCCTCACCAGGAACCTTCACCAGTCTTCCACCTTAATCTCCTCTCCCTCAATGCTGGAGTACTACTTCTCATGAGGCAGATTCTCAAGGAGAGATTCATTGTCATAGGCTCAAAGCTCCCCTTAACTCTTGTTCTGGCCTAGCTCATGAAAGCTGAGAGAGTGCCCCCCTTCCCATCCTAAAGTTCCCTCCCTACAAACTTGGGTGGGGCACTAGGGGGGAACATCAGTGGTGCTTCCATCACAGACCAAAGACCCACAGAAACTCACCTTCCCTGCTCCTGGGCCTGCCACTCATGGGTGTCATTCATCATCGTTCCATTACGGAGGTTGATCTCACTTTCCCACCTTCAAGACTTAGCTCCAGTGTTAGCTCTCCTCAGGCTCCCATCCCTTATCGAGTCCCCATACATGTCAGTGCCTAGAACCTGAATGATATAATGACCTGCTTGTATTTGCCCCTCTGTAGTGTCAATTCCTTGAGGGCAGAGACTCTGGATGTTTGCATGCTTGGTGATACATAGTGAGGACTTAGCTGGTGTCTGTTGGATAAAGAAATGCACCCAGGGCATGTTGAAAATCCTTTGTTGTATATGTGGGAAATTCTGGGGTGAGGGATTTAAAGAAGTACTTTGTAAATTTTTTCAAAGCTGTTTCGGTATTTGAATGGTGTCATTACCTTAACTACATTCTGGTAGGCTAGAGGGCCCTGGGAACAGGTTCAAAAGTGGGAGAAACTTCTGGAATGTAATGAGAGACATTCTGGGATGTGATGAGAGATGATGGGAAATTGAGGCCCAGGGGATCTGAGCTCACAGTACCACTGATTTCCTCAGATGTGTGGCCGTCATCAAAGACAGGCCTTAACAGTGCTCAGAAAAGTGGTGGCTTTAGATTAGCAGATCGCCAAGTGTAGTCTCCAGATCAGAGACCCCCACATCACCCGAGAACTTGCTAGAAATACAGCTTCTCAGATTCCACCTCAAACCCACAGAATCAGAAGTAGGCCCAGTAACCTGCCTTTCACAGGTTGTCTGGGTAACACTAAAACAGGGTAAAGCATCATGGGGCTCAGAGCAACCTGTGTAAGAACTTATGGGGGTATTTATATAAAATGGAAATATCTGGGTTCCATTCCAGAAGCTCTGATTCAGACAGCCAGAGAGGGGCTCAGGGGTCTGTGCCTTGAACTAGGAGGTGGTGGTGGGGAGTGAAGAATCAGGGCTACAGGTAGGCACTTCCTCAGTCTAGCATGCTATAGGAACTGATGTCCCTGTGGCAGGGATAGTGCTTGGTTCTGCCTGGTCAGGAAGTGTTGTCACAATGAGTAGCAGGCAAGCCTGCCTTCCAAGTCAACAGGCCCTCTCGGAACAACAGACTACACTGTGGGACAGGACTTCACCTGAGAGGGGACAGTCTGTTCCCAAAATAGCAGAGTGGTACCAGGGGGTGGGTGTTGGACTTCCACCCCTTTAAACACCCTTGTAATTTACATTTAAAAATAGAAAGAAGCTCATGAATAATTTGTGAGTCATGAGCAAGCCCCTTCAAAATACAGTCATGAATAAAATATCCCGCTTTGCCTCCTCTAATGGTGCTGCCCTTTGATGTTTTATTGATGGGTTGCCTGCACTGAGTGCTGGCAGGCTCCTGGATTAATTCATGTGCTCAGCCCTTGACCCCTCCAGGTCAGCGGGCCTGCCCTTAGTAACACATAAACACATGACCATGTTTTAGACAGTTCAAGAGGCAGGCTCTAGCTCCCCTTGGAACAGAAGCATAATTATAGCATGTGGGAAACCCTGCCTGGACCCATGGTGAGGGCGGGACCCAAGTCACCAGAAGCTTTTGTTTGCAGCCAGGTGAGCATTTAGAGCAGATGGAGTGTGTCTCCTGTTTTATTGCTTCGTAAGAATCCAGGAATGGAAAGCAGACATTAAGGAGGTGTAAATAATAATCTCCCAGAGCCTGAGGAAGAGCAATGCTCTGGGGCTTGTGCCTTACCTGAAGGAGCTTTGTCTGCCTTCAGGGGCTCTATATGTGCACCAAAGGCAGAGACTCCAGGAAGGCTATTGAGGATAGCCCCTAGTGCAGAGGCCCTCTGAATTTGCCTAGGGAGTGTGTATACAGGCTCAGACAGTTGTTGGAGACACTATATACAGGCATAACCCAGAAGGTTCTCTGCACAGGTACATACAAGCGTGTGTGTGTGTGTGTGTGTGTGTGTGTGTGTGTGTGTGTGTGTGTGTATGTGTGTGTGGTAGATGATTGAATGATGCTTTTCTTCATTAAAAAACAGATACAAATTTAGTACATGTACTTGGGATGTAGAGTCCGATGGATCTCTGAGGCCAGCCTGGTAAACATAACAAGACCATTCCTCAATATGTATTTGGTTTGGAGAGTTGGAACATTGGGTTAGGGCACTTTCTGCTCTTGCAGAAGATCTGGGTTTGGTTTCTAGTACTTACATGGTGGCCCTCAAATGCCTGTGATTCCAGTTCCAGGGGATCTGATACCCTTTTCTGCTCTCTGTGAACATCAGTGACATACAACCAAGCAAGGACTCATATATACACACAAAATAAAAATATCTTTAAAATTAAGCTTATATGAAGAAAAGATCCCATGGATTGAAAAGACATACTGAGAGCCAGACTCCACTGGATTGGGTATAGATGTGAGATTGTGAGAGTCAAGACCTCAGCTTCTCAAGTAGGCCTCGGTAGGCTGGTTCACCTTGGAACAAGAGGGAATCGAAGACTTTGAGTCTGTCCTGGTATTCGTAGTGATTTAGATCTTAGTTCATGTCTCAAGTTTGTTGAGGAGAGAGGGGGGGAGGAATATTCAGGAATGCACACTTTGTATACAGCAGGAGTTGTAACAGGTGAAGACATAGCCCTTGAGAATCTCAGTGCTGTCAGTGTTTGTAACTCTGGCTTTCACTATTGATCCAAAGACTATATCACACCTGGGTGTGAATGAAAAGAGCTTAGGACTGTTCTATTCAAGGTGTGTCAGGAGCAGCTAAAGGCATTGAGACCAAAGTAGCTCATGAGAGGTGATACAAGCGGTTCTCACTTTGTCCCTTGGACGTTTCTAGCTTGAAGCTTGATTTCCAATAGTAGTGCATCTTATTGTGAATTACTCTCTGTCATAACTGGGGGAGGAAGGCTGTCTTAACAGAACAATGGTATGACTTCCTTGCTGTGTCTGTTGTTATCCTGTGTCGCCATAGCCATCATCACAGAACGGAAGACTGTTTTACTAAGTGAGCAACACAGTGCTGGAACAGTGCCTACAAGGAAGTCATCTGCTACCAGAGGCGCTGAGCGCTTTGGAGGAAAGTTAAGCATGGTACTAGGGATGAGCTGTAGTTTTGTTGATAGTGATCTGGGTGAGTCTCATTGAGAAGGTAACATTAACCAAAGGCTCAGAGATGTGAGCCATGCTGGGGTTTGTCTGTGAACCAGGGCAATAGGGAAAAAGACACCAGCAGGGAGTGTATTCTAAGACCTGTTAGAAGATGACCTTCTTTAGTAGGCGGGGCCCAGTGCGAGGATATTAGGTCACTGAGGGGTATGTCATTGAAGGGATTGGGATCTCAGGTCCTTCCTCTCCTCCTAGCAACCATTAGGTGAACAGTCCACAGTGTCACAGAGCACAACAAATGACTCCTACCACCACAGGCCCAAAGCAACACATGATCCTAATGATCATGGACTAAAACCTCTGAATTTCTGGGCCAGAAATAAGGCTTCCCCCGTTGTACAGTGACTGTCTCGGGTATTTTATCATAGCAACAGAAAGATGGTCAAAAAGAAAGTTGCTACTGAGAAGTGGGTCATTGATGTGACTGTACCTGAGATGACATGGGAAGCCTTCAGAATGGGTTTGTGGGAGGGATTTGAGAATCAAGCCAGAAAAACTCTAGAACCTTGTAAATGTGGATGAATGGGCAGTCTTAGCAAGGACTAAGAGAATGCTGATAGAAATTCAGACAGTAAAGACTGTGCTATGAAGTTTCCAATAGAAACAAGGAATCTCTGAAGACAAAGGCCACCCCCTGTGGCCAAACTTCAGCTATATTTTTATCCATGCTGTGATGTAGGGACTCTTAACTTCACTGTTGTGCTTTAGTCATTTCAACTGACAAGACTTTTTACTCAACTTCTCTTGCCAGATAGCCAGAGTCATAGGAAACACGGTTGGAATGTGCAACAGAATAAAAGCATTCCCCATGTTTGTCCTACAAAGGGCTTGCTCCCCCTTACTCTGATGCCCTAGAAAACTCCATTCACCTCGCTGCCATCTGGAGTGGCTGCTGGTGTGCTTCTGTGTGGTGGCTGTAAACCAGGTGCTGCTCTGTGAGTTTGGAAGGTCTGAAAGGTGATGTCATGTCAGAACTGACCTGCCTGGGTACTTGTGGGGCACCTGAAATACCCTTGCACCACTGCCTCTTTGCACCAAAGTGTGACTTTCCCTCCCCATTGTCAAACAGCCTTTAGTGCAGGGCACTGGAGATCAGGCCTTTTGAATCTTGTAGTAGCAAATGTCATAGCTCTGGGTTCTCACGTTGGCAAAAGATAATTAAGGCTGAGAACTGTTTGCTCAGAGTCTGTTTGATCCCAGTAACAGTTGGAGTTGACTAGACTGTCACTTATATTTTCTGTGGCCACTGAGTACCACTCTCCCCAAAGAGGCCAGTGGCTCCTGTAGAGTCCTCATGATGGTGAGGGGCTATGAAGAGTCTAGTTGGCATGGTTCTGGGGAAGTCTGCTCCACTGCAACCACCTCATGTTCCAGGCCTCTGAGAAGAACCCCAGTGTAACGAGTCTTTCTCTATCTCACCAGTCAGTTCCCAAATAATGACACAAAGACTTATTATTAATTATGAAAGCTTAGCCTTTAGCTTAGGCTTGTTTTCAACCAGCTCTTATATTAACACATATTTTTATTAATCTATATCTTTCCGAGTGGCTTTTTCCTCTCTTCTTTTCTGTGTGTCCAACTCATTCTGAGTCTTCATGGCATCTTCTGCATGCCTGCCTCATTGATGCCTGCTTCTCTCTCTGCCTGGAAGTCCTGCCTATACCTCCCACTTAGCCATTGGCTGTTTAGCTCTTTATTAAGCCAGTCTTCACACAGTGTACAAATACCCCACTACACCCCAGCACCCTTGCATAGATCATGTTCTCTTCCCATTAAGTCCATAATCCCATTTCTTCCTCCTCCTCCTTTTGGGTTTTCAAGACAGGGTTTCTCTGTGTAGACCAGGCTGGCCTTGAACTCACAGAGATCTACCTGCCTCTGCCTCCGGAGTGCTGGGATTAAAGGCGTGTGCCACCACTGCCCAGCTCCATTCCCTTCTCTTAAGACTAACTCCATCCCACCATTTTAAGGAATCTCCCTGGACCACAATGTTTTAAGCCTTCATCAATATACACTTTCATCTCTGGCTTCACTTTCCTTTCCTCTAGAGCCCCCAACACCAGCATAGCATATATTGTACCAATTTTCTCCAACACTTCACCTTTAAGACCCCCATCTAGAATACAAGCTCCTGAAGAGAGTTTGTTTGCATCCTTTACTCCTGTGCCCTGGCACCCAGACACTTTCTATTGCACAGTACATGTGTCTCACATATTTTTTTTGGATAAAAGAAAGCAATTGATCTTTTGTTTCTAGGACTAAATGATGGGAATGAAGGATCATTCTGTGTTTGCTCACAAGTGTTGTGTAGTTGTTGTACATCAAGGGGAGACTAGCTGGGATATCTTCTGCCTCACCTTTACGCAACATCTCTTAGACGCTAAGACCCATGGTCCTTTCCTAGGGGCATCCCATCCTTCCACCAGATGCTGGTCACAGGCTCCCTTACGTGCTGTCAGACACCTAAGTGGGACACTCCTCTTTTGTTCGCATGTGTTTTGGTAACCTGCTGATGTTTTAAAACTGACTGCCCTTCCCCTCACTGCTCCGTGAGAGCTGTCTTAGGGAGCTCTAAATTTGGTGGTATTTTCCTAGTGTGGCGAAGCAACAAGGTGTTAACCAGAGGCCCAAGATCTCCTTGTTCATAGCCTCTAGTTTCCACCTGCCTGGACTCAGCAGTGAGAAGGCATTATGTTGGCAGGACAGGAAGAGGCAGCACCAGCCTGTGTGCTCCATGAGACTGACCCCTTGAATTCGGGTCATCTGGTTACTGAGTGACTTCCTCCCAGATTCTCAGTCACCTAGGAATGATTTTGATTTTCATTCTATCAACTCGGAGACTTCCCAGCAGTCTCTCCTGCCTTTTGTAGGAAACGAGGATTGCGCTGCAGGAGCATTCCCAGGAACAAACTGTGGAGGGCTAGGCTGGGGAGAAAAAATACCATAGAGACCAGATGGGATTAGGGCTAGGCTAGGCACTTTTCTAAAGATGTATTTCTTTGTAGAGGGCACAAGCTAGCCTGGAATTTCCTTAAAATCAACCATTCTAGGACTGACTCAGGAGAGGGGATTTTTCTTAGGGCTGGGGTCTGGTAGCATATCAACCTCTGCAGGGCTTAGCAGAATACCCAGATACCCTGGAGACCTGCTCCATCTGCAGCACCCACTTCCCACAGCAGAAAGAGCCCTAGTTTCCTGAAAGTCTAAGATAGAAAGGAGCTTGGGTAGGGTAGGGGCTGGGGCTCAGTGTTTGACCACACAACAAGTGGGCATGTGGATGGGTTTGGGAATCTGTTGACTCTGACTTGGGTTGTGACTCAGTGGTGTATCTTTATCTTTAATGGTATTTATGGAGTGGGGTTGGGGGGCAAAGACATCGGAAATTACACATCTAAAACAGGGTGACACCTTTAGATAGCCATTTAACACCTTGGAATTTAGAAGAAGGAGCCAGTGTCAACCCAGAAGTTCTCAGGACTTTGAACTTACCTCTGTGTCTTATGGGCTTTCTGTTCTGGGTGGGAGGAGGGAGTTAGGAAGAGGAAAACTCACATTCTCCACCAGGTACATTTTCTTCACCATCTCAAAACCTTAACAAAAGCCACCAACAGTTTCACTCGGAGCCCATTTCTCTTTGTCTTTCCACAGTGATAAAAAACAACAGAGACAATATCCTGGGAGTGAGTAATTGCCACAGCACAGACTTGGCAGCTGGGTAGAGATAAAGACAAATTCCAGAACTGGGGGGAAAGAGTACTTATAAACGACATTTTGTCTTAGATGGGACATGAATTTCCAATTTGGAAACTCCAGTCCTCTTGACTTTTAGTATCTCTCACGCCTTGTTTGCTTGTTCCTGGAATTCCTTCATCTTCTACCTCCACCCTTTCTCCATCCTGGAGCTCTTCTATTCCTGAGAATGAAACCCATTCACTGTTTTCAGTTTCATCTTTGTTTACGCTGTGCTTGCTTTCTAATTTCTCTTGGAATCATGATCAGAAGGAACCCGAGTGAGGTAGCAAAGACACTTTTGTACGTCACCAAACTGGCAAGATGATGGTGAGGTTGACTTTCCTTGTTGTAGAGTCCCATACTCTGACTTTGGGAAGAAAAGAGCAGGCAGCATTTGGCAGTGCTGTGAAGATGAGGTTTACTCTCTCTCATGGGTTTTGTATAAGTCTGTGTTTTTTCTTTCTTGTTTTTTTTTTATTTTTAGAGTTATAATAAGTTTTTGAAGGCTACAATATCTCTCTCAGAGAAGCTAGCTAAGGACCCTGTCAGAAAGTAGGATTGATTTTTCTTCTTAGAATTTGTTTCTTCTAAGCCTGCCCAGATGTAGGGCTGTCTTATTTGGCAGCTTAGACAAATGGACTTGGTACCAGCTGCCATTCAGAATAATATGACTTCTATGGCTGGAGAAGCAAAGCTGAAGCAGGCTTCTTCTTCTTCTTCTTCTTCTTCTTCTTCTTCTTCTTCTTCTTCTTCTTCTTCTTCTTCTTCTTCTTCTTCTTCAAAAAAAAAAAAAAAAAATACAATGCATCTGATTGGAAGTTCTCAGCTACATTTACTTCCTACGGAATTGTCACATATGAATGTTCTTTGCTTCACTCTTGGGTGCTGTGGAAAGTGCTCAAAGGCTTACAACAAGGGCCATGCACTGGTGCTTCCTCAATATATTTAGGGCAATTATGCACATACTTTTAGAAAATACCTTGGGAGTGGGCTTACTCTGAACCCATGTGAATCAGATAATTAGTTCATAGACAGAAAATATATACTGTTTTAATTTTTCCAGCTTGACTAAGGATTGCTTTGGGAATTGTGTGTAGCATGTTATAAAAACAGCTCCTTTTAATTATATTTATTTGCCTAACGAATCACACCGGCCGTAGGTAAGTGGCATTTTGAGAGAGCCTGCAGAGCTGCCCCAAAGCTTCACATTTGTTCTGTGTCTTATAACTCATATTGGGATATCTCATATTTTGTCTTACCTTATGTTTGCAGGGAGCCCATCGATGTTTTATACACCTAGAAAACACACACACACACACACACACACACACACACACACACACACACACACACACAAACATATCAGACCTCATTTTAGAATGCTAGGCTAGCACTCTACCCACTGAGCTACATGCCTAGCCTGAGTCTCCTAATTCTAGATCTTCTGGAATTGTGTCTTGTGTTCTTTACGACTGCATTGGGGAAAGTCACACACTAGAGTCTCAGCAGCCATATGGGGAACCTTGTTTTGACACTCAGTGGATGTGTGACTTTGACAAAGTCACTTTGTCTCTCTTTCAGCTATAGTAAACAGGTTCTCCATGGGTTGCTGCAACAGTAAAAGGCCATGAACTTGGCTCTGCTCTGGAATATGTAATGTGTAGAGCGCAGGCTTCCATGGAATAGGATGGCCATGCCTGCAGAGATTAAGGGGCTAGAATCATTCAAATAGTAAGTTTATTTGACAACTATTTTTAATAGAATCCAGATAAACTATCGCCTGGGAGTAACTCACCCAGTTCTCTCCCTTCCCTATCTGCCCTTTCTTCCCCTTCCATACTTTCTAGTATACAATTTTCTTACTGTGTTGATTTTCTTTTTCTTCCCACTAGAAAGAAGGGTCTCAGAGGGATAGATTCTGTCTATTTACAGGGCAGTCTTATAGAAACAGGGTCCTTTCACTCCTGCAGAGTCCTTAATTATGCAAACGTAGGATCTCTTGGAGAAGGAGAGCATGTGGGGTGTGGAAGAATGGGATTAATTTGCCAAGGGAACCTGGGGCATTCTGGGAGTCAAGGAACAACAGCTCAATTCATCTTCACAATGTTTGAAATTGGGCTGGACATTAGAGTCTCCCAGAGGCATGGACCTAGGCTTGGAGCCTAGGAAATATGGTGACATCATTGTGTTGGGGAAGGGAAGGTCTCAAGCCTTTGACCTGATGAAATGAAGTCCTGGCCCTTTGAGAATAGTGACTGGCCTTGTTGCACGCTCAGCCAGTGTCCTGGGCATCCTGCCTGCCCTGAACTGCAGTCCTGCATCAGCTTAGAAGGAACAGCTGGCCAGATCCCATGCTTTCTGCTTGTTGTTTTCTTTCTCTAGATAGGTTTAAGGACAAAGGGTTTTGGGGAAAATGATGGTGAGTGGGTAAGACAATGTCAGAAAGGGGCTGATTGTGTTTTCTGCTATGAGAAGGTAGAAGGTTTTCAGTATTGATATGTCCCGTGCTGTGTGTGCCCATATTTGTACCTCAAGATATTTAGGCATGCTATGTCACTCCCTCATCTAGAAAATTCTGTCTTTGAGTGCCCAAGTGTCTTCTTTAAATATATGACAGTTTAGTTTCTTGAAAATCTGAAACATCCATATTCCTTCTCCCAACTCATCACAGAGTTCAACACAAAGCTTCTCAGTTCTTTGAAAATGGGGAACAAATACCACTTTTCTTTTCAGTTTGCTCAACTGTTGCTACATTTCTCTTACAGTAGGACTTTGTATGCATCTACACATATACATTCTGCAGAGGGGCTCTTATCTGGCTGGATCACTGTTTGGTGCTTAAAAAGAATGAACTAAGAAAAAATACAAATATCTTTAAAGTGTGTGTGTGTGTGTGTGTGTGTGTGCGAGTTGGTGTTAGAAATTGAACCCATGGCCTTATTCTTACCTAGCAAGTGTCCTTTCATGGTGCATACTTTAGACCATGCTTTCTGATAGGGATGATGCAGGGCTCCCTTTTCTAAAGTGTCTGTGAAACTGCTTTCTGCAGAGTTGCGAATGTGTTGCTCTGCTGCCTTGGGAGGGTGGGGCTATCTTGCCTTAAAAATACTTAGAGGGGCAGTAAAGGCTTACCCTTTAATCCCATGAATCGGGAGGCAAAGGGAGGTGGGCCTCGGACCTCTGAGTTTGAGGCCAGTCAGGTCTACAGAATGAGTTCCAGGACAGCCAGGGCTATGCAGAGAAACCCTGTCTCAAAAAATAAAACAACAAATGTTTAAAAACTACTCCCTGATCCTCTTTGAGTTCATAATTTGTGTCTGACAGAGGCATGATAGTTGTTAGTGGAAACTGTTATCCTTTCTCTCTCTCTCTCTCTCTCTCTCTCTCTCTCTCTCTCTCTCTCTCTCTCTCTCTCTGTGTCTCCTTGCTATTTTGATGCATGGAGGGAGTTCAGGGAGTGGGGAGGGACAGAGAGAAAGAGAATATTAATTAGTGACTCTCAGTCTTCTTAAAACTGCTGGCCTCAGAGAAGGGTCATGCCTCTTGTGGAAAATAACCATGATAGATTTGACTAGATGAGAGAGCAGCTATTAGCTGAATGATACCAGCCACTTACCAGCCAGAAATGTAGGAACAAGGTGCAGGCATGTAGGACCAAAGTTCGGGTGTGTAGCAACAAGGTGCAGGTGTGCAGGAACAAGGTGCAGGTGTGCAGCAACAAGGTGCAGGTGTGCAGCAACAAGGTGCAGATGGTGGAGAGATGTAGGAGCTAGGCCTGGTAGGGCTAGGGACTTCATTTCCTTCCCAACCAAACTGACTTTGCAGGAACCAATTGTATGTCAAGGCCTCACTCCCAACTCTGCCCTTCCCACTCTTGCTTAGAGGGTATCTGACCTTTTAAAAATTCAACTCTCTGAGAGAGAAGGCAACAGTGAAGAAACTTAACTGCTTGCACAAACTCAATCACTCCAAAGTAACTGGGTTTGGGTTAGCAGTTTGGGTGGCAAAAGTTCAGCTAAACAAAGTGTGGGTGGTGGGGGTGGGCAGTGAGGAACAGGTGAAAGGGCAAGGTTTAGTTTCTGCATTTCTGGGATATTCTTCCAACTTCCCACTGAAGCGGAGACTAAGATAGTGGTATGTGCTGATTGTATGTTCTCCTCCCCAAATTCACATGCTTAAATCCCAAGCACTAAAGTGATGGTGTCTGGGGTGGGGCTTTGGGATTAAGTCATGATAATAGAGTACTTGTGATCTGAATCAGTGCCCAGATGAAGAGGCCTGAAGGAGCCTGTTCACTCTTCTATGTGAAAACAAGAGAAGGCTGTCCATGGGCCAGCAACTGGGTCCTTAGCAGACCCTAAATGTGCAGGGAACTTGATCTTGGACTTCTCAACCTCTAGGTCTGTGAGAAACAAATTGTGTGTGTGTGTGCGTGTGCGTGTGCGTGTGCGTGTGCGTGTGTGTGTGTGTGTGTGTGTGTGTGTGTGCCACCTAGTTAGTGGCATTTTGTTATGGAAGCCTCAGCAGATGAAGACCAATAGTGTAGCATCAGGTAGAAGGGGGAATCTCTTTCTTTTCCTTGCTCACAATATCTGTGTTTATTTCTCATTGTAAAACTTTTCGGTGAACGGGATCTGGTTGTAGGGTGTAGCCTTCATTGGCAGAGCTTTATTAAACATGCAGAACCTGGCTCTTGTGTTTCTCCTGTGTACATCCCAGAGCTTGGATGTGCCTGGAGTCTTCCCTTGGTTTTGTGAAAAATCAGGGACTAAATAATAAAGAGAAAAGATTTATTTTATTTATGAGTATGTGTATCCCCCTCTCTCTCTCTCCTTTCTCTCTCTTTCCTTCTTCCACCTCCCTCTCTGTTCATGTGTCTCCCCCTCTGTTCATGTGTGTGTATGCATGTGTGCCTGTAGAGGTCTGAAAATGGTGGAGGATCCCTTAGAGCTTGAGCTACAGGTAGTTGTGGACCACCTGTCATGGGTGCTGGGAACTGAACTCTGGTCCCCTTCAAGAGTAGCAAGTGCTCTTAAACCCCGAGCCATCCCCCAGCCCTCAAATCCCCCACCTCCTCAGTACTAAATCTTTAAGGACTAAATTAAAGAGAAAATATACTTGTTGTGATTGTTGAATACATACTGTATTTAACTTTTTTTTAATCCCAGAGAAGTGAAATGCAACATCCATTTGAGTTTATGTAACATCCAAAGACTGACAACTCAGAATTTCCTAATTAAAGTCATTTTTAAGGCACTCTGCAGAGCCAGCTTTCATATCTTCCTTTGTGGCATTATTCTTCAAACTGTAGCAGAATACCTGGCTTCTCTGTCTTCAGTGACACACATACATGCTCATGCTCTTAGCCTCCACTTCTGTCCTTGGACAATACCAAAAACAAGACAATTTTAAGAGAGGAAAATACATTTGAGGGAAGCAAGGAGAGAGCAGAGAGGACATGTACACATAAATTAACTGATAGGCCAGTAGCTGAAAAGAGAAGGAGCAGGAAGGAAATGGAACAGGGTGGGGTAGACCAGATGGCTGGTGGCCGGTGAAAAAAATAGGCTACATTTCTCAATGAGGTTTAAATTAATTTAGCTGGTTCCTTTTTAAATTGTTTTATTTTTATTTTTAAAGATGGGGCCAATGCAAGGGAGGTATTCCAAAATTATGGGATGTGGATATAGGTAAGTGTGCTTGCTTATGCTCATGTACTTATGAGCTGACTTTGAAAATAGGTATGGGGGAGAAGAGGCTCTAAAATGCCCTCCTGAGGAAAAAAAAATAATCTCTCTTACTGGCCCACTTCTGCACCTGAAATTCCAGCATTCAAGCTATTCCTTCAAATTAAGGCATTGTCTATAGCTCCAATTAAAAGGTAAATGTCACCTACGAAGTGTAACACTCAATTCTTTAGCACCCACTGACTGAACCATTGCCTATCAGAGAGCAGGACCCTGAGAGATGGGACTTGGTGCAGGACAGTCTGATGAATGGGGCAAGAAGGCATGGTGCTATAAATGCAGGAGAAATCTACTTGCTCTGGGAACCTGCTAAGATGCTGGAGGTGGGGTGGGAAAATGAACTCTTTCTATGCGGGAGCACTCTCTTGTGCATACAACAGACACACTCTCTAACACATCCAACAGTTTTTAGACATTACAGCATTCTTCATGGAGCACTACTGTGGAATTCACTGGGGCCCTTGAGGAAATGAGCGCAGGGAATCCACTGAGTACATGACAACTCAAGTTCTTGATTATTTTCAGGTAAAAGTCTATACTGTAAAGATGAAGTTCAGCATCTCCATAGATCAATGTAGTTTATATGAAGGCAGTACACACACACACACACACACACACACACACACACACACACACACACACACACATATACATACATACACACACACATACATACATACATACATACACACGCACATACGCACCTTCACTTATATTTGTTGTTTGAGAACTTGTCAACATGAGGGGTGAGAAATCTCTTCTAGTCATCTATGATTTGGATGCTGTCATAGAGTGGGGGTTACTGTCACGTCATTGGGTAAAGGGACTGCTTTGGGGACAGTCCTTTCCTTTACCAGTGGGCCCTCACATAATTCATGTTGCTCTGCAGAAACATCCAACCCTTGGGTTATGAAAACTGGAACGAGCCTTGCCTTAAGATTGAGACACAGAGACAGGAATAACTATGTAACTTCTAATGCTGGGAGGGAGGCATGTGTGGTGGGGGTGGTGCAGATGGAAGGTGAACTTGGGCAGGGGATGAGCTTTTGCTTCTGGAGAGGCCAAGTGTAGGCATCAGCTTCAGGTGTGACTTTTGGGACCATTCACATTTTGGGTCTGCTCAGGTTGACGGTGCTGATGGGGAAAGTTTAAGGAGGAAAAGGGACCAGAGGAATTAGGGTTCCAGAGGAAGCTTGTCCAGAGGAAGGGGTCTTGGAGGTAGGTGGGGATGCAGATGACAATAGAAGGGTATTTTTGTTGTTGTTGTTGTTTAAATCAACTGCATTTACAAGTTAGAATCATCTGGGTCACTAAAAAGGCCTCTGCTGCTCAGCCGTTGGAGATTCTGCTATGGATACACTGAGGTGGAAACCAGGCATGTGGTTTTAAGCTCGTGATATAAATTCGAACGTGTACCAGGTGTCAAGTATTCCACAGCACAGCAGACTGAGAAGTCCAGTCTTAAGAGTCAGGCTGGAGTCAGTTGGTCAGTCTTGCATGAGTTTGGGAAGAAATGGAAGGGAAAACAGTGCAAGAGCAAGGGGCTGGAAGACTCTGGGTTTCTGTCTGGCTAGCTGGGCCTGTGCTGACTTGTGTGGCTGGACAGCTTACTACTAACTGGTAGTTTCTGATCCAATTTCTGGTTGAAAATTGGGCTGGGGTAGAAGGATTTGCAATCAGGGAGAAGGATTTCCTTCTTCTTTTGTGGCTTCAAAGAGAAATCATTTACTGTGCTCTGTGGGAGCCAACAAGACACGTTTGGGGCTGGTGTTTGAAAGATGGAAGTAGATTTTTCTGGTGTATAATAAATACAGATTCCATAAATAAATAAATAATTAAATAAATGAGTATACCAATAAATAAAACAATCAGTAAAACAACATATACCACTTTTGCCCTGTTGGGGAAGTTCTGCTCTCATTCCACTGATCCTGGTGACATAAATGCTGCTCTTGGACATCTGAAGGCACCAAGCCTGTCCACGGTAGGGCAAAAGCTGCCTTCCAAAGACCTTAGAGAAACCTCAGGGGATGATTGACATTGGCTATCCACATAGAGAGAGGGGAAGGGGAGATACATATTCTCCCTGTTTCCCACCCAAAAGTGTGGGGTGGGGTGGCAGGCTTGGGAGCCAGGGTTGGGCCGTGTGGGGTCCCTTCAGTCCAGGATGACCAGCCTTGTCCTTGGGAGGCTTCATGTGGAGGGAGGGGATGAGCTGGAGGTGTGGGTGAACTCAATCTTTCCACACCCAAAAGGTGCAGCAGGTGCAACTTCCACTTCAACAAAGCTCCCCCATGAGCCAACCAGCTGGCCTGGCTGGACACAGCAGTGGGGAGAGGAGGTACTGGTCACAGGATGGGAGGGTGGCGAGGAGACAGGCAAGATGGCACTCTTTTTAAAATAGGAAATCAGCTGTCCAGGGTGTCAGCTTCTAGAGCCACCAGCCATTGCTCATATTCTCCTCCTCAATGTCTTGCCATGTGGTTCTGCTTGCTGAGCTTGCTTTGTCCTACTAGGAGACCTGCATGTGGACATAGAAACATGCAAACAGTGCGCATTAAGACAGTGGCTTAGGGAACATCATCCCTTAAAAGCAAATATTCATAATTCAAGCTATGTAAGTAGATTTTCAAAGGGATAATAGCTTAAATTTTGTGCAAAGTTTTGAGCATCTTCAGGCACATTTCTCTACAAAGGAGGTCTATAACTTTCATCTATTCTTAAAAGAATAAAAACTAAAACAATATGAAGGGATTCCAAGTCGTTTGTGTGTTTAGTCCACTAGGAAAGCACAAAAGGATCTACAGGAATGGGTGGAAATTCACACACTGCTCCTTAGTATTCCAGGCACAGAGATTTGCAGAAACTGAACTGGCTGAAGCCCTCTGGTGTAGCCAGGATTTCTATCATTGAGTCATGCCAATATTACCAAAGCTTCCTTCTTCACTATGTATCTGTATCATTCAACCTTAAGTAGTCAATCAAATTTTCATTAGGAAAAAAATATATAGCAACTTTCTTTTGTGGGAACTTATAGATGCTGCTTTATGTAACAGCTGAGTCCAAAAGAGGTGGGTGAACCCACTTTTAAAAATAAAACAAAAAGCATTTTTGAATGCATGAAGGGAATTGGTCTGAGAGAAAGTTAAATGTTGTGAATTCTTTTCTTTCTTTCCTGAATTTCTTAATGTGTGTGTGTGTGTGTGTGTGTGTGTGTGTGTGTGTGTGTGTGTGTGTGTGTGTACATATGTGTGAGTTCATGTTTGCATATATGTGTACATGTGTGTATGTGAATATGTTTGTTATACATGTGTGGGTGCCCGTGCAAGTGTGTGCACCTAAGTGTAGAGGTTGGAGATCTATTTTCAGTGTCTTTCTCAGTAGCTCTACATTATTTTTTGAGACAAGATCTCTCTGTCTGAGCCTGGAGCTCACTAGTCTAACTAAACTATATATATATCCAGGTTTTGGAAGAAGAATCCAAAACATTTATGTAGATAGTTAAATAAACTTGTCTTGATGCTCTAAAATTAGAAGATAAGCCCATTTCGTATACAAACAGGGACTTGGTCTAAGATATATTTTAGAAAACACCCCTCTGTGAACCCTGTTCACCACAACAGTGGCCATGCTCTTTGGCACCTGTAAATGCCAATTTCCATTTCTCTAAGAATGTGATTAGTTGGGAATGTGATTAGCTAGAGGTCCTGACTGTGGCAGACTCTGCCAGCCCTTGGTACCTGGCATGGCATAGAAGAGCAAACATGGTGAGACGGGGAGGAGGCTGGGTATAAGGTTAGCATATGTGAACAGAGGCCTCAGTTGAACTCATGGTCTAGAGATGTTCACAGAGCACACCACATAGGTGCTCATGAACAGAAGTCACATCACCGAGAAAACTGCCTTAAGAATCATGTTTGTATTATTTACTATTGATATTAGTCCTTACATCTTTAGTATAGTAATTCTATGTGCTATATAATAGTGATGCTTTGACAGCATAATTTTTGTATAGGAAATATTTTAACTGTGTGGTTTACTTTTGTCTATTAGTTTTCCTAAGGCAAGACACAAGCAACCCAGCGCTCTCTGTTAAGGGAATTCTTGTAGTTTAAACACTTTGTGGGGTGCAGATGGCACTGAGAAGGGGCGCCTTCTTGTGTTATAGATAAATAAATGAAGGTCAGTATGACATCAATACAAAATCAGGCCTCGGGAGCTCAGTTCCCTGGCTCCTGGGTCCCCTGTATTAATGAATAATATGTCTGGTATACAGAGATCTGGGTAGAAATATCTACTTTACTGAAGACAAAAAGGCAAGATCTCTTTTTTCTCTCAGTGAAAAGCTCATAATTGAACTGACTTTAAAACTGTTTATTCTTTTGTACAAAATATTATAATTTCTTTCTCATGAATGTGCTTAAAGAAGAAATCCTTTGGTTTTGTTAGTGGCTCTTGGGACTAGGATTTTTTTTTTTTGGCTGTTTAAGAAGATCGATGGAATTCTGTATTTTCTCAGGACAGGGTTTCTCTGTGTACCTGGTTGTCCTGGAATTCACTGTGTAGACCACACTGGTCTTGAACTCAAGATATCCACCTGCCTCTGCCTCCTGAATGCTGGGATTAAAGACATGGGCCACCCTGCCTGGCAAGATCCATGGAATTCTTTAGGTGAGAAAGTCCTCAGTTTTCTGGTATGTGTGCCTGTGTGCATGTGCATGTTTGTTTTCTGGTGTGTGTGCCCGTGTGCATGTACACGTGCATGTGCAAACATAAGGAGGTATGTGTGGAAGACCTCTAGCTCCATCCATCTGATATTCACACGTGTAGTCTTTCCCCCTAATTAATTAGAAGTACTAGCTTTCCATAGTTTCTGCTAGGGAGTAAAGTGGGAAATTATTTAATTGGCTGTCTTGCTTTCAAAGCCCAGTTTAATGAAATAGTTCTCACCCTGAAGTGCATGTATTATCTTTCCTGTTATTTTTACAATTAACATTTCATTGGATCACATCTGTGTGGAATATTCTAATTGGTTTCTAGGGTGGGGGCAGATGGAGAGATAGCCCAAGTGCTGGGGTATGTACTGGTGGGACCACAGGGTCTCTCTGGGCTTTTCCTTATGACAGGGTGCTTGAGAAGTCTTGTCCTGTTACTTTATTTACCCTTAGGGACTAGAGAGGGGTCATAACAGTCCCTCTAAAAAGATAGACTGGTTGATGCATCCATCAGATAGAGAGATGACTCTGAGACACTTTACAAGGTCCCGGGCTACCTCGCAATGTACAATGAATGCCTCCTACAGCTTCCTATGAACACTGTCCCATTGAAGGCAAGGGATCTGTTTTGTCAACTACGTAGGAGATTTGCTGTAGAAAGATTTGCTAGAAGAATGGGCATTTGGAGAAATCCCATGATACCTTCCCTGACTTGCCCTTCTGTGTGGAAGCAGAGAATTAGAGGTCGTTGTGAAGTGGGGCAGAGAGTAAGGTGGCAAGCCAGGCACTGCGGCAAACACCAAGAAGCCTTTCTCTTACACGCAAATGCACAGGTGCAAGAGTGGGTGCCTTCTTATGTCTTACTCTAGATGTCCCCTAGCCTGCAACTAGAAAAACATCCTGTCCTCCTTGCTCCAGTAACGCTGGCCCTCAGCCAGCCCAAGATTCAATGATGCTACCATTTAAATATCTCACGGTACTGTCCGTATCCCTCACAATCCCATATGGCATTGGGCCCTGCTTGTGTCTTGGCTCTGTGTCTTGGTTCTTTCATCTTCACTGTACAGTTCTGATATATGTATTTTCCCTATCCCTGGGTATTTCTGAACCAGCACTCAACTGTTTTAAGGACCAACCGGCATTTTATAGGCTGAGAGGTGAAAGACTCTCTGTGCTTGGTCTCCCGCTGCCTAGAGGCCTGGATCCATATTTGACTTGGAAAGAAGAGCTGGTAGGTTGTCTCCGTGAGCATCCTTCAGCTCATCTGGGAGAAACGGATAATTTGAGGCATGGGACAGGGACAGGGGCAGGCTCAAACAAAACTATGTAGCTGATCTAAGAGAGACCACAGAGAAAGGGGTCACTGTAGGCAGACGTAGAAAGAAGCCACAGCCACTCATACCTCCCCCATTGCAAGATAGCCTGGGGTGTGTTGTGTATGTACAGGGTAAGGGGACGTACTTGCTCATTTTATTTGCTTCAAGATGACAGATCTGTAAAGCCACTTGCAAACTGGAAGGTCTTAGCCAAAACTATAGGGACAGATGGGCCAGTAGAGACCCATGCAAAGATTTGAAATATATATATATATATATATATATATATATATATATATTTCCCCTCTGTGTCTGCCATGTGAGCACAGAATGAGGAAAATGCAGCTGTTCTGGGGTGGCTTTCGTGGCCATTTCAACCCAGCAAGTTTTGCTGGGATTCTCCATCTAGTCTTGTCCTGACACTTAGCCACTTTTTTCCTCCTAAAGGCGTCTTGGAATTTTAGCTACATGCAGGACCATGTGGCATTCTTCTGTTGAGAAGGCCTGGGTATAGGCTTCTCTTAGCCAGATGGCTAATGTTGGGGAGAGCTGAGAGAACTTCCCAGAAACCAGGCCTTACTTCACAGGGACTGAATAAGGTTTTGGGTTTCCAAGTTGATGGATCCTGAAGGTCTGCTAACCAGCTCCAGCCCAGTGTGTCTACTGATATGACAATGTCTTGTGTCAAGCAACGCTTAGTTGAGATATTCTCAAGTGTTTCAGAGACCATGCCAAAGTCTTCTGAGGCTAGCGATTGGCTCTGTTACAGGAGAGTATATAGTTGGCCCAGGGATACCACATCTACCCACTCAATTTCTATAGGAGTTCCTATAGAAATGTTTGGGAATGGTCAGATAACATTTGCTGTCACTGAACTGCCAACTCCCTGGGAAGCCTGCTATAGGCAGATGTCATACCAGGGAAATGGGGACCAGATGTACTCAAGATCTCAAAAGAAATTAATGGCAATAAGACTCTGGGGTAAAAATATCTGTGTGCTTGTTCACTGAGCTTGTTCACTCAGCTCCTGTTCTATCTAAGGATCATTTAGGCTTAATTATAGAGTTCAGGCGTTCATTGGGTTTTTGATTAATTTTCTTTTCAGCCCGGAGAGTGTGTGAGTGTGGTAGGTCTTTGTCTGTGCGTGTGCATGTGTGTGAGTGTATGTGTGTGCGTTTTATATCGTTCTTTGCAACTCAGTTGGGAGCTGGCTCTAGCAATGTTTAATTGTGCCCTCCGCTCTTAACAAGAACATTCAATGTGCCAAAAAGGCCTTGGAAAGCCATTGTTTTCACTGCCTCCGCCCCATGGGCTGCTCCTGTGCAGGCATTGAGGGCCTGCGGGTGGTGGGGCACTGCTCAGCTGGGACCTCAGCCTTAGGATGCCTGCTTCCTGCCTGTCTTTGTACTTGGCGTTGTTTAAGGGATTCGGAGACCAGGGAACAGCTTTCCTTACTCCATTAATTACAAGTGACAGCCACCTCCCCCACACCACAGTCCCTGACAGGCATTTTTCTTGGCCAACCTCCCTGGGGATTACAAGGCTCTTTGAGGAAGAAAACAGCTTTCATTCTCTCATTTTTAATGACTCCACTTGGTAGGTAGGGGAGGACTACATGACTGTGCAGGTGACAGTGACCTGCCTTCTCCTTTTCTTTCTTCTCCTTTGTGCTAAGGAGTAAACTAAGGGACAGCACCATACAGAGGGAGAAAATGGGGGTTTGAGTCAAAAAGGCCCAGTTTGAATCCCGGCTCTTGGTATTTTTTTGTTTGTGTTCCTGTGGATATATCATTTAACCTCTTTGGTCTCAATTCGCTATTTGTAAAATGTGGACAATAACACCAACACCGCCACCACCACCACCACCACCACCATTGAATGACCCTTCTTATAAGATGAACTGTGGACGAGAAAACGCATGTGGAGGCCTTTTGTAAAATCTTTTACAAATCATTGCTATTTTATTTTACTATGCAGAGTTGTGTTTTAGACCAGGATTTTGGCCTTTGAGGTATTTGTTGCAGGGGTGGGGGTGGAATCCAAAATGATTCATTGGAAGGAAAGCAGAAAGGGGACCAGCCTCCAGCCTCCGATGTGTTGTGGACTACAGCAATGACCTGAGGATATGGTATGCATACAGCAGAGAACAAAGATTAAGGGTTTAGTATCAAAACAGCTGTCACAGACAGAAAGCAATCTGGAATGTTCATTTTTTCAACATTGTAATGAAAGGGTTCTGGACCCAATTGTTTTTCATTTCTAGGCTAATTGATTTGTGGGTGAATGATTCTGGGACAATGACAGTGTTTCTGGCTGGAGACAAGGGAAGACCCCAGGTCCCAGGTAATGTGCCTGTATTGTAAGCTGGGATCTGGGAGACTCGGGCCTTCTCTTGGCCTGTGCTGATTAGGTTTGTGATCCTGAATAGATGACCTAATTAAAATGGGTCTCAATTTCCTTGGAGATCATGGACTAGAAGATCTCAAAGGTGACCTCATTTAAGATCTGATGAAATGTTGTTTCAAATACAAGAGGTTAAAGCTGTTGTGCCACTAAGAAACCTATACAGAACCCAGATATAGTCTGGAGACCACCACACTAACACCAAAGACACAGAATGAGCCCCCTTTGAAACTGATGTCTGGCAACAGACCATCTGTTCTCAAGGGAATGCAGGCCGATGGGAAGATGTAGGTGACCCTAGCAGAGATCTCAAGGTTAATTCTTGCCCGTAAGAGAGCCCTTTGCTTGACAATATCCTGACTAAGCTAAAAGGCAATGATCCACAGATATCGAGAAAGGGAGTCATCTCCTTGTAAAACAATGATAACTTTAACATAATTGGCTACTGGGAAATTGAGTGTTCTGCCAGATTGACTTCAAACTGAGAGAGAGAGAGAGTTTACAGAAGTAACAAGTGACAATGGTAATGCATATTTGCATAGTGCTTTTACCTTTTATAAGCCCTTTCCCATATTTTTTCATTATAACATTTCCCAGAAAATCACCTGGGGGTAATTTATTTTAAAAATCTGGAGTGATTCTTCTTAAGGAGGAATAAGTCTAGGTAAGCAAATGCTGCACCTTCTTTGTAAGTATAGACAGCTCTTTGAAAAGTTATATTTTATGGAAATATAATTGTGTGAGTCATATCTTAATGTTCTAGGGACATTTAAAGACTGAAACCTTGCACAGGATTTTTAATATAAACTCTTTCTTATTCATCTGTTGTTACAATTTTAGATGTTAAAAAAATCAGGTTTTCTTAAAGTGGTTTGCATTCCAAGATCAGCATCCACCGTCCCAAATCTCATGAAAGTGGCATCTAATTCAACGAGGGAGAGATTGGTGTTTCTGATGTCAGCATGGAAAATAAGCAGCTTTACTCTTCAGCCTGTAGCTCTCTGAGGTCAGCTCTGCCATGAAAAAGTAGGGAAGCATGGGGAAGGGACAGGGGAATCCAAAAGTAATAGCTGAATTATTTCTAAACAGAATTATTTCCAGATAGAGTTTGTGCAAATCACCAATGGGCATTGATGCATTGTTAGAAATGTCTTGCCATTAGTAACTAGTCTATGAAAGAGAAGCTGATGATTGGGGTGTGAAGTTAGTGCTATATAATTATGAGTAGCATCCTCTGGGGCAAGAGCATGAAAGAAATTAGACTGCAGTGCATTTAAAGAAAAAAGCAATGAGCAAGCCTCCGGGGTTAGCATTCTCTGTCCCCAAACTCTGGCAGATTTGGAGACAATGACAGGATCTGTATAATGGCTCCAGACTTGGCATCTCTCATCTCTGAAATTAGTCTTGAAGAATTTACTTATTCAATGTACCACATTGTGAGAATTCTGTAGTTCGTTTGCACGGGGAGTTTCTGAACAAGGAAGGATCTATCTCACAATCTTCACTATTAAGAATAACAAGGAAAACTCTCTTTTTTGTGTGTGGGGAGGATGATTTAGGAAAGGATTGGAAATCTGTAAATACTGGAAACCTTTCAGAGAGTCTTACACTGCCTGACTAAAGGACATTTGGCTTCCCACCTTTCTTGGCTGGGTCTCAGCAACACAAGTTTGTTCAAGGTAAGTGCTCAGATTTTCACTAAACAAGTAGGAAGAATTTTCATCCTACGGCTGAACAAGCAGTTAAAGTTGAATTTTTATAAGTATAGCTGACGTTAACCTATGTGGACTTACAGTGTGTGTACTATGTGTGTTTAAAGGCCATTGATGAATATTCAGGCACTACTGGCAAGACTAGCTGCTATTATCTCTGAATACACAAGTGCATGCACAGATGTGTGCATTTCCCGAGCCCAAACAATTCAGAGACTAAGACTTGAAAGTATTGTTCTCGTTTGTTGAGATGTTCCCGAAGCCCTACATGAATGGGTGGCTATACATCTTTGTAAATTGAGGGTTGGTGAGGAATCTGTAGCTGTAAACGAAGTCACAGATTGAGTCACTAAAATCTCAGGAGGGACCCAGTGCCATCGTTACTACAGAAAAAACGGGAACTACATGTCCAATACCGTGACTGACAACACTTAGAATGAGCCCTCTCTTTGGAAAGAGGGGAGTGGATGGAAGCAGTGTGGCTCCACCAGGGTTGCTGACATCAGCACTTTGGACAGTTCCCAGGACAGTTCTCACTCAGGGCAAAGGGCTCACACCACCACCACCTTTCCAGTTTAAGTGTTCCTCTCGTTCCAGTGGGTGTGTCGACAATCTGATCATCAACTAATAACTGATATTAATCTGCAGCAACAACTTCGTCTTCTCTCTCCCCATCACCCAGTATCTTTCACCCAACTCCCCAACACCCTCCAGTCACACACATGGGGACTGTCTTACGAACACCTGGTGTGGATGTTTCCACTCGGGCTTCTAATTGGTTGGGAAGCAGCATCCGCCACAGGCACTGTTTAGTTTCATTTACATCCCCTGCATCTCACAGGAAAGAAATGGTCAATAGTTCAAATAAAAGAATCATCCCGGTCAGCTGCAAAATATGGCTACTTGCATGGTAATCACAGCAAGTCTGTCAAATCAGTGATTTCTTTATTCCTAAGAAGAAGGGGCTTTTCCTAAGGGATATGGTTCTACCACCCAAGGAGCAGCTGTACTCTTCACAAGTAGCTGCAGAGGCTGGCAAACCAAGAGGTCTGCTTTGGCTCAGAAACTCAGTTTGGCTCCTGCCACCCCTGGCAACCCCACTGCGTGTCTCAATGGCATGTGTTCCACACACAGTTGGGCAGTCTGCTTCTACTTAGGAGGTATCACAACCAGAGGTGGCCCCCGCTTGGGCCTCCACATGAGGACCTGGGCATCGTTGGCATTGGGCTTCACTAGTGCGTTAGGGGGGATGGGTTCCATCCGGCTCAGAATCCGGGGCTGCTCCTGCTGAGTCCTGCCCACGAGCCGGGCCCGCTGCCCCAACAGCTGCAGGGGGTCCACTTCAATGTCCACTCTCATCCTCCACTTGATGGTCTGCAGAATGATCTTCTCCTTTGTGGTGGTGTTCATGGCCACCAGCCAGGTGGTAAAACTTTGGTCCCTCTTGATTCTTGTGAGAAGTGGCACGTTGCTGTCACTCACTGGCACTGCCCATGTCACACTGGGGTAAAAGTTATCATTCATGCTGACGGAGAACCTGGAGATCTTGTTGGTGGGGCCAACCAGGGTCACAGTTTCTGTAGTGTTCCCGTACCAGGGGTAGCTCACCCCATCTGAGTCACTGATGGCTTTTACTCTCCCTTCCCTCAAGTCAGGCAGTTCCCAGCTTGACCTGGCAAAACAAAAGGGATACACAAGAAAAGGCTGAATGATTTTTTTTTTAATTGGACAGGTGCCCACCACTTAACTAACACAGTCAAGTTGGGAAAAATGGGAAGTTGGGAGGGGGAATTTAGATAAAAAATTTCTATGTTAGGCTGTATCAGGACTAAATGAGAAAAAAAATCACAATGAAACACAGTGCCAAAATAAGTTAAATAAAAGCCTAGCTGACCCAATGGAAAACATGCCAAAAGAAACAGTGATGAGACCACAAATAGCTGTCAACTCATTGGAATGATGGCGACGAGCAGTTAAGAAGTAACCCATGACAGGATGCACCTTTTTGGGGAAGAATATGTTTCAATAAGGTTTGACCTCTGGAAGAGGTGATATAAAATTTAATGTACTTGGAAGTGTGTAACAGAAGGAAAGGAAAAGAGGGGTAAAAGAAGTGAAATTCAACATTATATTAATTTCTTAGAAAAGCCACAGTAGTAGAATTTCTATTCTACATTGTATCTTTAAATTCTACCATTAAACCAAACCAGCACTCAGAAAACACAGAAAAAGAAAAGCTGTGATGGAGTACCAGTCACTTTTCCACTAAAGCGAAAATGCTTTGTGGAAATGCTGTAGGCTGGCTCGCATGCTCCCTCACACACTGCTCTCCCCTTGGCTTAGTGTCCTGGCTGGAATCTTCATCACCTTGTTTGTGACCTTGGCATTCTGAATGCTCTCTACTCTTCCTGTCCATCTCCCATCCTTGGACAGAATGATAGGGCAGAACATGTTCTTAGTCCATGTACCTCCTTCCAGAGGATGTTGCGTATAATGACGATAATGGTCATGACTGATAGTTACGGAGCACTTACCCCGCCCCAACCACTGTGGTAAGTACTCTGCTATCGCAGCTCATGTCCAGAAGATACCATGCTATTATAACTGGACTTTTTTTCTATTTTTTTCACACGAGAGGCTTAAAATATTGGTATGTATCAAGTGTCCTACAGATTCTCAGAGGTTAAGGTTAGATTGTTTTACTCCAGAGTCTATGATTTTGACCATTGTATCTTACTGCTTCCAAGTATCCATACATGGTAATGGGAGAAGCCATTGTAAAGGGAACTTATGCTGTACAATGATCTAACCAACAGCCCTTAGCACGGTCATGGGGAAATTGAATGGAGCCTAATAGGGACATTCTACATATTTCTACCCCTGGAACCAGGAATGAAAGCAATGCTTGGTAACGATGCCTATAATTCAATAATTAAAGAGTGGTGAATTTTCCATTTATTAGCTAAGAGGGGTGGTGGCCTTGTTTGATATAAAGTTCTTCCCCTTCAAAGATGACAGAAGATCCTGAAGGCCTTATCCAAATGGTAGAAAAGGGAGTTACATGCTCAAGCTGCTACCGATAATGTCTCAGCATCCCCTGCTAGGGAGCATGAAAACACTTAACTGCTGCTTCTGGCCACCCCCATGGTACTTTCTATGCCAGTCATCCCATCACAAGTGAAGGGAGGGCTGGACTGCCTGGGGGAGGGGAGCCTACAGCTGCAAGAGGCTTTTCTCTTGTCTTCATGCCCTTGATAACTGTTGAGAATAATTGTAGTGTATTATGGTTGGCAGAAGCTAAGTAACAGAAAACTGACCTGATACAAAGTCAGAGTGCTCATCTTACTATGAATGCTGGTGTACTGTGCTGGGCGGAGCTCCCAGATCATGCTGTAGCTGTTGTCCTTCCTTCCTTCCTTCCTTCCTTCCTTCCTTCCTTCCTTCCTTCCTTCCTTCCACCTGCCCTCCCTCTCTTTTTGAGACAGAGTCTCTCTCTATAGCCCTGGCTGGCTTGGAATGTGCTATATAGACCAGGTTGGCTTTGAACTCAGAGATCTGTGTGCTTCTGACTCCCCAGATGCTGGATTTAAAAATATTCATCCTAAAAAAAATTCACCACTATGCCTAGCACCCCCCCACAGATTATAATATTTTCTTCTTTCTTTCCTCTAAACCCTCCCATATATCTCTCCTGGTTCTCCTTGAAATTCATGGCCTCTTTTAAAAATCAACTGTTACTACACACACACACACACACACACACACACACACACACACACACACACACACATATTCATAAATACATATATAAATATACATATATTGCCACTTCTTACTGTATAGAAAGGAGTGCATGTTGTTTGAGTGTAATATAATTATGTATGCCATTGTGGTAGAGAACCAATTGGCTAATCTGCTTTCTGGGTTCATGAAATGACCACATTGAAGTCACTGTGCACCAACTAAGGAGCCAAGTCAATGTCTATCATTGGACATTGTTTCCAAACCTCAGTTTTTATTTTGATTCGTGGCCAAGCACTCTGACACTTTCTGAGTAGCCAGAGGACAGGCCTTCCCAGCAGTGCTAGGTCAGGCTTGCTCCCCTGCCCTTCTCACAGCCAATTGTGCTGTGTCTAGTCTGGAGAATTCTGTTTCCAGTCAATGCATTCCTTGCTTCACTACAGTTCAAGTGGATTCACTCCTTGTTCCACTGCAACGCTGAGCTTTTCAGGACTAGGTATCTTGATGATCAATCCAATTCCTTTGTCCATAGCTGAGTTACCATCCACATTTTGCCGTCATCTTGCTGCCCAGAGACAAGGGCAGAGACCTGAGCCCACGCTCTAGAAGGTCAGTCTGGTTGGGAGATAATAAAACTTAGTTTGGTTCCAGGTTTTCTCATGAATGGAGATGGTGTAATGAGGAGCACAAGCATGCCTGTCTCAGAAATGAAGGAAGAGAATTGTCTCATAGGATGCAGAGAGCTGTCTCACAGGATGCTCTGGAATGCATCAATATCCTAAGCTTCTTAGGTACCACATCCCAGCAAGGATGGATCAGGCTGAGTGTAGTCTTGTGTTTGTGACCTTAGCTAGCTACATATCTGTCTTGTTGTGGCTTCTGTTTTAGAGCTGCTTGAGTTCAAAGCAGGATCTCTCCCACAGCCCCATGGAACCAGTATCTACATTATGGAGAGGCGGCTTAATTTAGTAAATAACAAAATTCATTATGACTTAAGTCTAGTGAAAGGGGAATGGCTTTCTATCAGAAAATTATCATATTTTTATTTCTTCTATGAAAATTAGATATTTATTTCCAGGCAGTGGCTTGAAAGAGCTTTGCCTATAAAATGTTTAACTGGTTTATGTAGATGAGGTGTCACTGGCAATGGTTTTCAGAGAGGTCCTTGCGAAGCTCCAACAACGGTAGCCTGGAGTCCCTTGGTGGCTGATAAGAGGACTTTTGTGATCAGAAGGCACCTCAGATTCCTCAAAGTCCAAACAGAACTCCCCATCTCCACCTTAGAGCTGGACCTTTCCCTCTCTGCCGCATCCAACCTTTTAGGTCAGAAGTGAGGGCCACATTTGAGTCTTCCCACCCCTCACAAGGCCACTACAGCCACTACACATCACCTTGTGACTTTTGACTTACAAATCATGTGTGGATTTATTTCTTTTTCTCTACCCACCCCTCACTGCTTTCATTTAATCCAAGCCTTTAGCATCTCCTAAACGGTGTCCTGTCATGACCCCCCAACTGGCCTCTGCATTCAAAGCCGGCTTCCCTCCACTTCATCTTGTAGGCTGCACAAGTTCTCAAACTTGTTGGCTCTATGCATAAAATGCTTCTATGAGTCCTTTACAGGGAAATCACCGGGTCACTCACAGGATAAAATGTGAGTTCTTCACTGGCACAGACCTGGCTCACTGTGATCTGTCCTCTCTGCCCCCATGTACCACGCTGTTCTTTCCCTCCCTCCTTAGCTCTTGCTCATCCTTTGCTCACACTGCTTATCTTCCTAATAAAACTCCACTATATCTAACCACTCGCCCTTTGGGAATCATCAGAAGCCACAACAGGAAGACCAATATTTCCACCAACCTATGGGTGTGTTCAGATTGATGAGTGCTGGATTATATCTTAACTTTTAGTTTTATGCCTCTTTCTTGATTAGATGTCAATGTCCTTGGAATTATGACTTACTTTTGAATCAGTATCTAGTACATAGCTGGCACACAGCTAACATTTATTATTTCTTGGATGGATCCACCCCTGATTATATGAGCACCACAAACTGGATTCAGTCTGTTTAACACACACACACACACACACACACACACACACACACACACACACACACACACAATGAAGTTAGGAGGAAGAGTGGGAAGGGAGGAGTGGATCTGGGAGGAATTAGGTCCAGGAGGGAGTAGAAAGGGTGAATACAATCAAAATACATTGTATGCACTTCAAAGAATTAATAAACTATATTTTGAAACCTTAATATTTCTCAAAGGACTAAATATTGTGTTGGAGCTCATGCCTTTCAGTGTGGGGTTTGACAGAACTTGTGCACAACAGAGTCTGTTACCACAGCTCTACACTTTATGTATTTGCTCACTCCCAAAACCCTAACATCTATTATTCATTTAGAATCTATTATTAGGATAGCTGCACACCTTGCACTGAATGTTATTTGTCTTCGGGGGAGGCAAGCCACATTTCAAATGAGTGAATTAGTAAGCACAAATGTATTTCAGAGACTATTTTTGCCAGCACATAGCAAACATATGAAAATGAGTAGCACAAACTCCCAAGTGCTACTGGCTCCGGATGTGTAGAGATCCACAAAGGCAAGAGCTGGGGTGGGGGCGCCCTGCAGAGGAAATGGGTTATGGGCGATAAAGACAGAGCTTCTCAGCTGGGAGGTTTCATCAAAGGCCAAAGTAACATCAAGCATGAGAAGGAATGCCCAGGAAGCAGATGGGTTGACTTGGGGAAGTGAATGTAGGCAAGAGTGAGAATGAAGTGGTGGTCTTGGCTTGATGGGTGTCTTTGGCATTCAGACATCATCTTAGAGGTGGAGGGATTTGCAATGGAGGCTCCTGGGCCAGCCATGGTCAGGTTCAAAGGAGAACTTGCTTGTTGGAGGGAGAGAGGGCAAGGATGAACAGAAACTTTTGCAACACTGTAGTTAATAGATACTGATTTTTTTTTTAGGTTTTGTTTGTTTGTTTTGAAAGTCTCATGCAATCCAGGCTAGATGACAATGAGTTGCATGTGAGCTGAGGATATTCCAAAACTGTGGATCGCCCTGCTTCCACTCCTGTCCCAAGTGTTTGGATTACACATGCTTACTATCACTGAACCTGGCTTACAGAATCCTTAATGGGACCTTTGCCCAGGCTGGTGGCAAAGGAAGCATCACATCAAAAAGCTACTACCAAGGTAGACTCTCCGAGCTTTGGGGGCCGATCGAATAGTGCAGATACAAGAAGGGATACAGCCAAAGTGTCACTCAGCTGAGCCAAGCATGCGTATGTTTATAGCGCTCACAGAGGAAACATGCTTGTGGTCTGCTTTTGACATCCTATCCTCATCCTTGAGCTCACTCGTAATGGGGTTTCAGGCTTTAAAGCTCCTGACTTCTTCTAGGAAGAGTGAGACACGGCCATGCTTGCTGTGCCCTTTGCTCAGAATACAGTGCCAGGGACATGGTGTATCTGTGACACTCTTTGTTTCCTGCCTAACTTACTTCTCTTTCCTGGGCTTCTTTGCTGGTTTTGTTGCACCTCTTAACAGTTTAGCTTTGGAAGGCTTGATCGTTTGTTCCTTTCCATCTCTTTACAGTTTCTTAAGACCTAGCTGACTTCAGGCAAGCCATTCTGTCAGCCTCAGGCTCCTCATGTGTAAAATGGGAAGAAAAACAGCTCTGGGCATTCCCTTTATCTGAGAGTTATTGCAAGAATAAAACAAAGTGTTGGTGTATGAGCAAATGCTTTGTAAAGTGTACCATTCCCTGCCAATATTAGTTATTATCTCACTCTCTGCTTCCCACCACAACCTTTCTCTTCACTGTGATAAACAGTGTTTTCATTTTAAACAATCAGCCATTGACCCAAAAGCTCACAGCTAATGCACCCGCCAATGGGCCTAATAATGAAAACATCGATTATTGCAACCTTTGTGCTTTTTGCCTCTCTTTTAGGAAGTAAATCTCAACCCCATAGCTCCTGCCGAACAACCCATTCAAATGAGCTCTCTCTGAGTGAAGGCTCAGGTGCACTCTGACCTGGCCAGTGTCCCTAGTACGAACAAGGGACTGGATATAGCAGCCCTTCTGAGAAGGGCCACTCTATACTTCCTAATCCTGGGAGGCAGGGGTTGGGGGCTGGGTGATAGTGTTGGACAGGAAACTTGTTCAAAGTCATTCAGCTAGGGAGGGTCTGAACTGTATGGAAAAACAGAGGTCTGATTCTATATCATCTTTGGTCTCACATTGCTTCCTTGGTGTTACATGATGGCCCTGGACTCCTGAGGAGTGACAGCAGTAGTCAGTCATGCATGACCTTGTCTCATACACGCTGCTATAACTATATTAGCATTAAAATATCAGAAATTCCTGTACAACTACTAGCTAGTCATTCCTCCTCCTCATAGCTCCTTCACCCCAGGCTTACCTAAGCCTCCTCAGGTAACTCATCAACTTCAAGGGTTAATACAGGCAGAGCGGAGGACTGCCACCATCCTGTTCTCCCTGTGGGGCTGATATCAGCTCTGACAACATCACCCCATCCTAGCTGACTGTAACATCCTCACCACTAGTACTGTGCTGAGAGTTTGTGGTCTAGCCGCCGAAGTGAGCCTGCTCTTTAAAGGGATACCAGCTGCCAAGGTAATTGTGCTGAACTTAGTCGGGGCAGGTGGAGCTCAGACCTCCACTCTTAATCTCAATGGTGGAGCCTAAGGAATTACCATTCTAGAGAAGAGAGTGGCACCTACTCAGAGAACTCAAGCTTTTCTATACCCTGTGCTGAAGAGGGGGAGACATGCTTCCTGCCCAGGAGCCCCAGGCTCTGTAGTACCTCTCCCTTCAAACTCCACCCTGACAGGATCTGGCCAGTCCTTGTTAGGTTTCTGAAGGAGTGGCGTGGAGCAGGTGAGGGCTTGAGTCAGGGCAGAGACAGAGGGGCTATGGTGGTGGCGGCGGCGGTGGTGGCGGTGGGGATCCAGGCCAAGGCCCTGTGTGTCTCCTGATGAGTCACAAATCCCACTGCCTCTGAGCAGTCACACTCAGTTTCTCAGCCACCAGTTTCCAGCCCTGGCCCTGGTCCTGGCCCATGTCCCAGTTGATGGTTTGCACCATGATTGCAGAGTAAGTTTTAAAATTAGGCTTTCCCTCATTCTGCATTGTTTATGTCAGACTCTGAGAAGCCTGTAAACACCATCCACCCACCTCCTGTTCTGCTTCCCTCCTTTCTGACCACATCCGTTTCTCTTTGGCACACAGACAGACATTTTTCTCTCCCTTTTATTGCAGAGAAGAAAACTTCCCATGTTTTCCAAGATTCCACAGTCCTGGCAGGGGCCTCATGTTTAAATGGAGGCTTCTCTCATTTCCCACCCTCATGTTCGGTTTCTCTAGTACCATGACACCTTGGATGTGCTCATACCCTTCAGTATATGGAGGTCATCTGTCCCACCTGGGACTCAGCAGTCTCTGCTGACTTCTCTACTTGACAGCCCTCAGGTCAGTGGCCAGTTTTCTGGGTCATGTCTGAGGATGGTTTGCCTCTCGTTCCATTTATAAGCGTCCTGGAGCAAAGCACCCCTTCTTCTCATCGACCACACAAGCCAGCAGCCTGGCACACAGAAGGGTGCTTAGTCATGCCTGCAGGGCAATGTCGCAGACCACAGGCCACACAACAAGCGCGTTTGGTTTCTTAAATGCACAAAGCCCAGTGGCAGGCAAGAAGCGTTTCTTCCCCAATCCTCAAGGAGCTCAGAGCCTATGGGGTGATGATGGACCAAACACTCTTTCAAAGAACTAGAGTACTGATCATGCATAGGCTCTGTGTGCATCAAGAGGAAACAGTGGTTACTGCATTACAAGTGCTTACTAACATGTATATTGCTCTTTTCAAACTAGTGGTGGTGACTAGCTGTGGCCTCAGAGTCCTGAAAGGGAACTTCCCCTTATGAAGATGGAATTGGAGTATTTCACTTTCACCCAGAGAGGGCAAAAGGAGGGTAAACAAACACTTTAATTATCATTCAGTAGGGATGCCGGAATAGAGAAATGACCTAGTCAGTGACAACACCAACAACACCAAGGAAACACCAAGGAAACACATTTCTCTCTCTCTCTCTCTCTCTCTCTCTCTCTCTCTCTCTCTCTCTCTCTCTCTCTCTCTCTCTCTCTCACACACACACACACACACACCACAAACATCTCACAAGGGAAAGGTTACTATCCTAAAACTACCAGTTCAGGCTGTTGTTCATTTCCTTCTGAGAGACTCTTGGGTGCAGACTCCGTGGCAGGCTCTTTTGCACCTAATTTTCTCACACATTCAACCAAGAGGGTAGAGTACACACCTGAATAGATAAGTCTTGGGCTAGCTCCTCTGTACTTTGGTCTTTGTGCTGACAGAGTTGGGTTCTGAGGACCATAAGGGCAGAAGCTGTGGCTTCAAATAAAGACATGAGGCGTCTGTTTCCAAGAGATAAGGTGGTCATCTCATAAAATAAGATTCCATACAACTGGTTCTCCTGGGCTCTCGGGCCTCTGGGGCTCAGGGGTATGTCCCTGGGCCCAGGTGTCTAGTCACTGTCCTCTCCAGGCTTCTGATTCTTTCCTCGTTTCTGGGACTGTCTGCAGCTGAGATGCTGTGGATTTCTCCAGGTGGTGGATAGAGGTCCCTCTCCTGCCTGCACACTACCTGGATCCCCAAGCTTTTCCTAGAGTCCCTGCCAAAATCTAGAATTCCATAGCTCCTAACTGTGACACTCAGCCTCTTTGAATTTCCTTTTTTTTTTTTTTTTTTTTGTGCCTTGTCATCAACTGGGAGGAGATGTGGCTCTTTATTTGCTTTTACAATATCCAAGTAGGATTCCTAGTATGAAATCTTCTAGTGGGTCCTTACAAGTGGACACTGTGGGGTCTCCCCATTCACCCCACTGTAGTCTGCTGACACAGTCTGGGCCTTTAATCTCATTGCTAGCTGCAGCACAGTATATCTACTGCATAACTATCTACAAAGATATGGCTAGATATTTGTGGCTGAATGAAAAGAGTGCCAGCCATCTGTTGGTGACCATGGACAGTGAGAATGGTTAGATGAGGGCCCTGGGCAGCCCTTGGGTGAAGGAAAACCATTCTGTCTGTCAAGCCTTGATATCCGGACCTAAACTTGTGTTAATTTTAAAAGCTGAGGTCAGAACAGGTTTCTTCAGATTAGTTGGATCAGAAGTCCTTGTCATTTTTTCCCATCTGAATAAGGAGAACAAATCTTCAAGGCCAAGAACATACTAATGAAGACACAGTTGTCAATTCTCCAGGATGCGAAGGGAGTCGTTAGACATTTATCTCCCCCAGTGAACAAAGCAGAGCAGTGTCCTCGGCCCCCAGGTGGCAGCAGGTGAGCAGGGCACCACCAGGTCAGGACAGTGTTTTCACCCTTCTGCTTCAGTGGAGCATCAGTGATCCAGGGGGAAGTGACCATGACCAGAACATGCTCACTGTCACCACATTTAAACCAGCTCCTCTGACCATAGCCACAGGAGGCTCACAGATCCCCTAGCTGCTCCATAACATGGGGGAAGAGGGCTGATGTCCCTTTGTACTCCTGACAACCCCCCTCAGCCAGCCCTAGGAAGGGACAAGAGGGGTCAAGGATGCACTAAGAGACATTTGTTTCTAGGGCAAATAAATGGGGAAAGGATGGACAAAAAGTCTGACGGACCAGAATAGAGCCTGATGAACCCTAGTTCTGGGTCCCTAAGCCAAGGGTGGCCCAGAGAAGGGACAAGATCTGAGGATCTGGGGATGGAGCAGTCTGGGCTGAGGCTCCTTGGCCTCAGTGGTCTAGCAAACTTCCAAAGTCTGGAAGCCAAGAAATGAATTCAAAGTCAGAGAAATCTATTCATTGGCACAAGAACAAGGCCAAGGGAACCACAGAGCTAAATAGCTGTGGTGACTAAGTGGAGATGATCAGGGCAGACAGAGGGTGGGGACCCTCAAAAGTCAGGTATTATGATATTGCCACTACTGATATTTCCTGGAGGCTACTGTGTGCCAAGCATTAGACTAAATGGTCCACACGGCAACCTTTCAGCTGGCATGTTGTTTGTTTTCTTTCACAAGGGGGCTGAAGCTCAGGCAAATCGCTCAATAATGTCACAAAGCAAGGGTGTTGCAGAGCTGGGAGGAGCCTGGCACTGACTCAGCATCCCCTCGTGCACACTGTACCAAATGCTGTCACAGCCAATATAGGTCTGGGTCCTCTAACCTTATTCTTTCCCCCATCCCCAAAGCACTGGTTCTCTTCACTGGTAACATTAGAGCTGAGCCATGTTCCCCAGGGAGGCCAGGGTACCAGAGGACCAGGGCTCAGCCAGTGCAACTGGGAACATTTACTTGTTTCACTGGTACCAAAGGGGGGAAGATGGAAAGTGTTCCAGTTCTGGCCAAATGGCACCCAGGAGGGAAGGAAGGGTGTGGGGAGGGGCCAGGTTCATGGATGCTGAACCGCGGAGGCAGGCAGGCATGGTTAAACAGAAGGATGGAGGTAGGGGTGGTCTAGTGAGATTCCAAAAGCAGGCTTTATTGTTTTCATTAACTTTCCACTTGGTGTTCTCAGCATGCGGCATTTCACTGCCTGCTGGGCAGGGCCGCAGATGTGAGGGGTTTCCAGCTGCAGTTCAGCCTGGGCAGGAACTACTAGGGTGCCCACAGCTGTGCATGCCCTGATGACTGACGTGTGGAAATGTCCTACCAGCACACAGAGTGGGTACATGTCTACAGTGGGCAGATGTGGGGGCCACACGGACATACACACAGGGGCAGAGGAATTCACAAGGCAAACTCTAAACTATGATGGGGAGGGAGACTGCAGGATTTCTCAGGGTGCTTAACAGACACCACACGCGGCATGTTCAGAGGGGAGGCTCTGGCAGCTATTGTGGGTTCAAATGGCTCATGCACTTGCTCTCACTTAATCTACAGTGACACCCTACGTGGCTACTTTAGCACCATCCCCATTTTGCAAAGGAGGAAACAGGGCCTTAGAGAGCTCGCCTGACATCCAGGATGATAGCCAGAGTTGGTTATGGTGGCGGCATCCTCATTCATGCAATTGCAAAGTGCCCAGGGAGGGAAACAGCATTCCTTAAGACCCACTATCCTTCACCCACTGCACCGTGGTGGGTGTTGACTCCACAGTGCTGGTGGAGGAGGCATAGCTGGCCTTGTCTTGCAAATGCTGTAGCTTGGATGGAGGGGCATCAAGTAACTTTTGTCCACTGGCTCAGCTGTGTCAGACTTAGATCCACAAGGGCACCTCCCACGTGACCGATTCAGCTTTCAGTTTCTACAAGTTGCATTATTTATCCGAGTCCTCCCATCCACTATGTATGTGGATCGATCGGCTCAGCCCTTTAACAAGCAATTATTTAAGCCCTATGTGTCTAAGGCGTATTGGAGAGGGACACAAAGATGCCTATGGCCCGATTCCTGGCAGGCATAGGTCCTATATCATTGACCACAGTGAACAGATGAATGAGAGGAGTGCTAGGAAGGCCAGAGGAGGTTGTGGGTGCCAGGCATAGCAGGCTACATCAGTGTGCTGCTTCCCTGCTTGGCTCCCTAGGCAGTGGTTAGAGGTAGGCATCTCTCAGTAAGAGCCAGCTTGCAGGTTCTCTGAACCCATTCTGCTCAGGCTGGTTGTTCCTTTCCTTCAAAGGCTCAGGGCACTGGCTTTTGTCCCTGGATGGATCATCTCTGCTCTGGTGATTCTGGTGTCCCTGTGAGAGCCAGCAGGGGAGCCAGCATGTAACACAGGCCTCCGGAACCTCACTCTTCAAATGTTAAATTGAAATCAGGAGCGCCTTCAGTGGGGGGCCCTTCAAGCTGCTGAGGGAATTTTAGGGACACCAGCACACCTGCAAGGAGATTTTCTCTACTCATGTCTTCCCTGGGGACTGTGTGCAGACCCTTCTGGGTGGGGCAGAAACAAGGCAAGCTTTGGAATCAGTTCTTGGTCTGTGTCTGGCCTGTTACTCAGCTGCACAGCTTTGTCACGGAGGCTCTGTCAGTGTCCTAAGAGGAAAACAGGATAGCAATGTCCTCTTGACACAGGGCACCGTGTGGCACATCTAAGTGTTAGATTACGCGTGTAGTTCTCAGGCTTTATCAAGTGGTGCCCAGCTGCGGACAGGCCATTGCCACCACTTGATTCTTTCTTATGGGCTTCCTGTCTTCCCATCTTCCCGGTCATCCTAGGGTGGGAGACAGAGGGAGTGACAAAGTGCTAATCTGAAATCTGGGTTGTGCTGGGCTGGTGGCCTTCCTGGTGTACATCTCCTGAAAGATTTCTCATTGTCACTACAGCACAACACAAACCCTTAATTTGTTCCCCAGAGACCTGCACAATCTAGTTTCTGAAAACACCCCTGGCTTCATCTCATTTCACTCTCAGCCACTAGCTTCCCATACAGTTCTTATACAAGCCGATCTCTGCCCCAGGGCCTTAGCGTGTGCTCTGAGAGAAGTCCCCCTTTCCCTGTCATTTAATTGGTTAACTCTGTGTAATCCATGGGTAAGTGTGAACTGAAGTGTTGAGAATCACCGCCTCTGGGACACCTTCCTTGATCCACCTACTTCTATCTTCCCACACTGAACTAAATTAGGTCTCTTTTAGAACTCCGTATTTTCCTGATTCATGCACCTTAATGTCATTCTTAGTTACATAGTGTAGTATAAATATGCCCATTTATAGTTTAATGTCCATTTCCTCTGGGGGAAATATGGCAGAGACCAGTGGGGAGGCAGTGGTTACAGTGAGGAAGGGCAGCAAGGTAGGGCAGGCAAGGACGGCAGGGGCTTGGAGGGATTGACAGCTCAGCTACAGCAAGAAGCCCAAGGGTGGGCTGTGTGCATGTAAGGCTTCGGGGTACAGCTATGAAGCTGCTGTGTTGTGAGATTCCGAGAAGAACTCTGAGCAATGCTGAAATGCAGGACAGTCAGTGTTTCCTGGGAATTCAGGAACAGGCAGGAAGTAGAAGGCACCATGGAGGGGTCTGACGTCATCTCTATGGGATGGCTGGTTCTGCATCGCAGTTGTTTGAAAGGATTGGAACCTCAGCAGTCCCCATTGGACTCAGGAGGAGAGAGAGCTGTCTGGGGGAGATAGGACTCTGCTAACAGCAGGGTATGGGGGTGCAGGGTTCATAGCCTCCTTCCTTTTGGAGTCGGCAGCCCTTAGCTAGACTACTAAGATCCCACTCCTGCTGTCCAGGAGCCACACACCAAAACCCTCGTTCTCCTGGCAGCAATTACAAAGTTGAACAGCAGAGGCAGGGGAGGACGGAAAGCCAAACCGGAAGCAGATAATTGCTGACTGCAGAAGCAGCTGGTTAAAATGAAAGAGTTCATACCCACGTTAGTTATATAAAGCCCCTCTCATCCTTCCCTGAGTCCGGTAGTTCTCCTCAATGTCCACTCTAGCTAGGATCCTGAATTCTGGTGTGGGTGGAAAGATACCAATATAAAAGTTGAAAAACAGAGAGCCCTCTTACACACACACACACACACACACACACACACACACACACACACACACACACACACACACCACTTTTTAGGTCTCCTGTGTACACAACCAGAAGTGATTACTCTATATTCTCCAGGCTAGCGCCATCAAGGCCATCTGCTTTTCTTACTGATAGATGAGCCTGCAACTCTGGACAGGCAGAGCAATGCTGCACCCCTGAAAGCAATCCCTTATTCAGCATGAGTACAGGCTGAAAGGTGCAAGGGCAGCAGGGCAGGAGGTGTCATGAAGCCAGTACTCGAATGCCAATGTAGTAAGAGTCATTTAAGATCAAAGGTTGCCAAACCCTTCTTTGGCTACAACCAATTCTATGGGAGAGAATACAGCCCCAGTCAAAATGAGCAATACAGAAAAGCACTTCAGAGAGAGGGTTCATTTGACACCAGCTCACTGATTCTTGATCACCTACAATGGGCTTGGCATCTTGTGTATGTGAGGGACACGAAGACTCATGAGACAGTGTCCCTGTTCTTAGGGAGATTCTCCCTTATCTGGAGAGCAAAGGCTTAGGGAAATCACATAAACACAATGTGGGTCACTTGGAGACAGAGGTATCAGGGTGGATCAGCAGCAAAAGGGCCTGGGCAGTTGGAAGGGCAGGATGTCTGTGACAATCACCACAGTCAGTGTTGACCAAGAGCTCACACTGCACAGGCACTGCCCATACATCTTCAAACAGGGTTCACAGGAGGAACTTTCACAGAGGCCCTACAATGTCTGTACTGCCATTACACCTATTTCTAGAGGGGAGGGGTTTGGGGAGGTAAGGGCACCAGCCTTGGACAACAGACAATTTGAAGACAGTCTGACTGGCTCCTGAGCAAACCTTGAATGAGGAATGAGAAGAGACAAGAGCAATGTGAGTGTTTCTTGCTTGGTGTAGGCAGAGAGAAAGGGTAAAAGAGCTTTCTGTATTAACTGAACATAAATTAGGTTCAAGAAGGAAAGAAGAATGGGCAGAGTGGGAAATAGCGGCGTGGCAATGCCCCAGACTGGCTGGCTGGGTGGTCCAGAAGGTGCATCCAAGCATAAATCTTTTGGGGTTCCGCCATCTTTCCTGCTATGTAGATGCTTCCCCACCCCTCCACTTGGTGACTGAATGAATGCAAAAGGAACTCAAAGCAGACACTCACTTGAACATTTCATAAAACCTTCCCCATTTTCACAATAAGCCCATGAAGTAGCTATTATGTTCTCAATCTAATAGAAGAAGAAAACAAAGCTCAGAAAGTTGAGGATTTTCCCTTTAAGTTCAACAGTTCGTAAGTGATGGTGACAAGGCTTGAACATGTATGTATGTTCTGGTGTGCTTTCCACTGAACCCTCTTGATTTTCACTGAGTTAAGACCACAGAGAACCTGGAAACTGTGGTCTGAACGGCGGAGCCATCACTATTTTCTGCAGAACAAAAGGAGTAGATACCTGATGTGTTTGAGTCTATCTTCCAAAGAATTTTCCAGACCTTGGCTCACAAGGACATAGGTCCAAACTGCCTGTAATACATTTGGTAAATACCAGCCAGAAATAATTAGCTAATATTAGTTGTCTGAGCCAATCCAGGCAAGCACTGATGTACAGAGTGAAAGGCTATGGAAAAGTGTCCCACGGAGAGTGAGCCATCCTGGCCTGGCCAGTGTGTACCTGAACCCTCAGTCCCAACTCACGTTCTCAGTTGCCTTTTTTCATCAAAGGCTTCTTCAAAGTCCTCTGGGCCAGGGCTCTCATCATCCTGCTCCCACAGCAAGGTCGTCCCTTGCTCTTCTGTTCTAGAGACTCCTTCACCTTAGATCCATTTTGGTTCTCTGTCTACTCTCTAGTTATGCCTTCCTTAAATCTGTTCCCATCATCTAGAATACAGACTCTGATCCTTGGTTACTCTGCATGCCTGTGATGCAAGCCATTCTTGCCTACCTACAACTCCAACCTTGACCCTTGGGGCTCCAGGGTATGGGCTCTCCACCTTTCCAGAATGAATTCTGCAATGCACCACAACTCTTACTCCCAATCATTTCCAACATTCTCTCTTAAATTTTGTGACATCTGACCAGCTACTATTATTCTGTATTGATATGATAAGAATAAGAGTTTTAAGAAATGTTATTCTAATACACAGTTTAAAGTGTTATTATCTATTTATGTGTATGTATGTGAGTTTGTGAATGTGCCCATGGAGGCCAGGGAAGTTTTGGCTCCCGGAAACTGGAGTTCCAAGCAGTTATGAGCTGTCTGGTGTGGGTGTTGGGAATCAGGCCTTCTATGAGAACAGTATGTGTTCTTAACCACTGAGCAACTTTGCCAGCCCATAATGTATATTTTTGATGAATGAAGGACTAATCTTATTTCATCCTTTTAAGAATTTTGATTATCCAGTATTACAGACAAGCACCTCAGATCTTGGAGATACTGTATGCTACTAAGTGGTCAGGTTGGACTACACTTGGTTCTGAGTTCCAAATATGTGTTTTTCAAATGTGTTTGTAAACTCAGTAACAGTAAAGGGTATGTGAAGGAACAATTCAATATACACAAACACCATTTCTTAAAAAAGGAGCATGGGGAAGAGCAACACTTCAATGTAATATGTAAATGAGCACACATTCATTTCTCCTGTTTTATATTTTTCTTAATTTATATTAGTTCTTTGAGAATGTCATACGATGCATTTTGATGATACTCTCTCTTCTCCCAGCTCCTCCCAGATCCACCCCCTTCCTTACTCACTCAACTTTGTGTCCCTTTCTTTTTTAATCCATCATGTATAATTTGTGCTGATTACATACTCTTGAAAGTGTGGCCTTTCACTGGCGCATGGTTGACCTACTGAGGGCCACACCATTAGAATATTATATTTAGAGGCTGGGATAGGGCATGGCTCTGTGGTACAGTACTTGCCTAGCATGTCTGTGAGGTCCTGGGTTTGATTCTCAGCACACACACACACACACACACACACACACACACACACACACAAATCAACAAATAAAAATAAAAAAGGATTAAATCTCCTCCCTCTTCCTTTCCATCTGCTTTCCCAAAGTGGAGCATGTCTGTTTGTAGAACTGTCCAGAACAGGTATTAGGCAAATTTGGTAGGATTACATGGACAAGTTGTGCCTTAACTATGGGCATGCAACTATGGTTGTGCATGGCATGAGGAAAATGTGGTGGCCTTAAATTCTCATTTCCAAACATCTGTTTCAAGTGCCTGCTCTTCCCACGGCTTTTAGAAAGACACAGGGGCAGGTAGCAGTCTTGTTTCCTTTATTTCATTTTTTTCTGAGCTAAAGGAGGTAGACAGAGCCCTAACATGTTTGACCCTCCGTGACCCATAGCTCAAAGGCCCCCATTTGAAGGCTTTCTATAACATAAAACATCCTTCTATCCCTTCCTACACTTAAAGGCTCTAAGAGACCGAACCTGTGCTAAATTAATGGAGGACAAATCCACTGGAGAAAAAGTGTGTCAAAGCAATTCTTGGCAGGATAAAAGAGTCCCGATCAGCAGAGGCTTCTCAGGGGCTGTGAATGGCAGTCAAGCAGTCACGTGGGACGCGCTCTTTATTGTATTTTAAAAGAAGGTGACAAAATTAGCAGGTGTAGACTGGGCACTGGGGGAAAGGCAAGTATTGATTTATTTTTTATAGTTTTATTTTTTAGGGAAGATTTGAGTTGTTTCTCAATATTCCCTCACTGGTGGGGATGATCCAGGGCTACCATGAAGGGAACTTAGTTCACACAGGGGTATGGGAAGACCTGGAGAGGGCACCTGTGTGTGGTGTTAGTTCATGTCTTATGGAGCCAGAGGGGGCAGAAAGTGGGGCAGAGGGGCTTATCTCAAACATTAAGAGTCCAGTGCCATCCCAGAGAGAAGCCATCTTGTGGTGATATTTTGTTTATGATCTAACAAATAAAGCTTGCTGAAGATCAGAGGGCAAAGCTAGCCACACTAGTTAGCCATAGAGACCAGGCAGTGGTGGTACACACCTCTAATCCCAGGACTTGGAAGGCAGAGGCAGAGGGATCTCTGTTAGTTCAAGGCCACCCTGGGCTACACAAATTTGATCCGGTCTAAAAGAGAAACAGAGCTTGTGCAAAGGTGATCTCAGAGCTTGGAATCCCACACCTTTAATCCCCCCACTAGAGAGGAATCTAAGGCAGGAGGAGACAGGAGCTCAGTGCAGTCTGAGGTTTGGTGGAGACAGATGCAGTCTGGAGATGCAGTCTGAGGACAGGATCCCCCCTTCGGACTGAGCACCGGTAGAGGTGAGAACTCTCTAGTGGATGCCGCTTTGCTTCTCTGATCTTCAGTTTTAACCCCAATATCTGTCTCTGGGTTTTTATTATTAATACCGACTAGAATCCCTACTACACCATCTGGGTAGGCCTATGCTTAGGATGCCCAAGCTCACAGGCCAGAAGGAAATGGTGTCAAGTGAAGGGCAGGGGAAGGTAGGCAGGGATGATGACCACCACGTGGGCTCCAACAGAGAGGGGAGCTGCAGTCCAGAGAAAAAGATATAAGCAGGTGGCCATCACTCTGCACGGGGACAGGCATGCAGGTTGTGCCCTGTACTTGTACAGAAATAGGCTCTGTGCTATGGTGTGATTCTCCTCAGGCTGTGTGCCTGCGATGCCGACCCCTGCACCCTGGCAGAGTGTCATAGCGTGCATTTTCCAATCCAGGTGGACCCAGAACTGCCCTTGGCCATGCTGCATTTTGTTGAAGTCAGTCTACGAGTTATGCTGTCATGTTTTGTCAGGGAAGGTTTTTCTCAAGACTGATAGTGCAAGACTGTTTTTCTCAAGACTGAGGTGGGTTGTGTCTTAACTTTTTTTTTTTTTTTTTGCAGTGAATATTTTGAACTTGCATTAATGCCCCTGAGAATCAGAATGGCCATATATTCTGGAGGGACTGCTGAGAGGAGCAGGAGAGAGTGTGTGTGTGTGTGGGGGGGGTGAGGGAGCAGTGAGATTGAGCCATGGCCACCCTCACTAGCATTACAGCAGCAGTGAGGTCAACAGCTCCATTCAGTGCCTTGGCTGGAAGGAGCATCTTACATACACACAGCCCCTCACTTCGATCCTGACAACAGCGCTTTTGCATAGTGGGATGGATCAGATCTATTTCCTGTGCAGACAGATCCTACTTACAAAGCATCCTTACAAACTAGGATGCTTTGACTTTATGGTGGTACAAAAGCGATCAGCATTCAGTGGAGACTAAACTTGGAATTCTATCCTTCCTGGGCTAGTGATCCATGAATGATGCTTTCACAATGCCAGGCTGGGCAGTGACAGTGAGCAACCACAAGGGTAAACGCCTGACCATCTCAGGTGTACCGTGCTGCTGAGCTGTGGTGCTCAGTAGGTGAGATGTATTAAGTGCTTTTTAGGAAACTTATGGTAAACTCGGAATGGCTTTATCAGAGGGCGGAGAAGATGGCTCATTTGGTAGCTTGCCATTGGACCTGAGTTTGGATCCCCAGCACCCAAGAAAGAGCTGGCATGGTGCATGCACCTGTAACCTTAGTGACATTCTAGCTCGATCAGCAAGCTTTGGATTTGGTGAGAGACTTTGTCTCAAGAAATAAGGTGGAGGGCTAGCAAGAAGGCACAGTAGGTAAAAGTGTGTACCTGGTGACGTGAGTTTGACTTCTGGAACCCATAGCAAAATTGTTTCTGACTTACACACATCACTGAACATGTGTACAAGCATTTACACACACACACACACACACACACACACACACACACACACACACTGGACAGACTGATACATACACAGTAATAAGTAAGTAAATAAATAAATACACAAGAGGAGAATGATTGAAGGAAGACACCTAACATCCATCTCTGGCCTCTGTGAGCACCTACACACACACACACACACACACACACACACACACACACACACACGCTCGCGCGCGCGCGCGCGCGCGCGCGCGTGCGCGCGCACACACGCGCACACACACGTACACACACACCCAGAACATTAAGCAGACCCTAAGTTGAGGCGCATTGGTAAAAACAGTTCAGGGGGTCAATAGATTTGTCCAAGGTAACTACATCACCAGGTGGCTGAGCAGGCAGGTCTCTGTGACACTCAGACACTCCTGATTCATGTTCAGGCATTTCCAACTCTGCCTGTGCTACACTAGAAAGCCCTTCAGGAGCAAATCTCTTGATATAAAGCATGCAGGGACCAGGAGGCCTGTTCTGGGACCATGGGCATTCACCATTCCCAAAGGGACTGCCTGGGACCTCTGTCCCAGGAGTTTCCTGTTGTGGAATATTAATTTAAGGTGTGTTACATTCATTTATGCTGTGGAATATCTGCTTAATCATGTAAAGAAGTGTTGTACTCTTTTATGTTGCATTTGTTTAACTCTGTGAAGCTGTGTTACTTTGCCTGCCTAAAACATCTGATTGGTCTAATAAAGAGCCTCATGGTCAATATCTAGGCAGGACCAAGGATAGGAGGGGCTGTCAGGCAGAGAGAATAAACTGAAGGAAAGAAGGAGAAGAGGGAGTAGCAAGAAAAGAAGGAGAGGAAGATGCCAGGGGTCAGCCATCCAGCCACACAGCCAGCCACAGAATAAGAATGTAGGGGAAGCTGTAGCCAGCCCCTAAGTAGGCGTGCTTCTTGCTGTACAGACTGCTGCCACGCCGGCTGGCTAGGTCCCTCTGTAAGTAAGGCTTTTCTCTATTAAATACCCTTATATTTCTACCTGACTCCATATTGGTAATTTCTCACTATATAAGAAGGAAAGAAAAGATATACAGAAATAGAGAAAGGTAAAAGCCTGAGTGTAACGTGAAAGTTTTTTGGCCTAGCTAGGTCCTACTGCCCTTCTCTGCCCCAAAGAAACATGCAGACACTATATTAGTTATAGTACTGTTGGCATTTGGCTAAGTTTTTTATTTGCTAGCTCAGTCTTATTAACCCATTTCTAATAATGTAATTATCTCCATGTGGCCTTATTTTACCGGAGAAAAGGTCTGGGCCTTTTACTCCCTTGGAGTCTACATCGTGTCTGCTCAGCGTCTCAGCAGAGGAGAGAAGATAGCGATTTCCTGTTCGTTTTTGCTTATATACTGATATACTGTTTGTTACTGCCTGCGATGTCACTTCTTGCCTGGATCACATGGTGACTTCTCATTTCTACATTTCCCAGAATCCTACTCAACTCCTATCTTGCTCCCTATTGGCTAACAGTGATTTATTCAACAACCAATAAGATAAACATATACACAGAACAACATTCCCCATCACCAGAGGCAAAAGGTAGACAGGATAAGGAGAGCTGGCTAGCAACATGCCAACCTAAGGCCAGGCATTCACAAGAAAGAAAAAGTCGCTGTGTGATTATTTAGGAGCTGGGCCCCCAAAGAATAAAATGAGTAAAAAAAAAAAAAAAAAAAAAAAAAACAACTACACTTTCCCTTCCTTCATGGGGGAAACTTTACACATCAGCCTCTCCCGTCATCCTAGGCCAGAGCAACCCTGACAGGGGCAAGGAGGGGAAGCATGCCAGTTCCAGGAGGCCTTGGACTGTTGAAGAGTACCCAGGTACCCAGAGAAACAAGGGGTCCAGGAGCAGTCAGGACCAGGACAGAATGGAGGACACACATATGGTGGAGCAGGCCTGGTGATGGATGGCCAGAGGCTCAGGTGTATGTGGGGCAAAGGTGTTCTTCATCAGTTCTGGGGTGTGGGCTGTCCAATATCTCCAAGGGAGGGGAAGGAGTACACGGGCACCATTTTCAATAGGCTCAGGATAGCTGGCTCCTCCGCCAGATTCTCAGGCACTGCCCTGCCAGAGAATGCTCACTCTTGCCTTTGTCCCACTTCTGTGAACCCACAGGGTCCCTGGTCCTTTCCTGAGTCCCCTCTTCTCAGTAATGCCTAGATGGCATGGGGGTGAGGGGGCAGGAGAGAAGGGGCAGAAACTTGTCCAAGTGACGGATCCAACCAGTGAGGCACAGACTCTCCCCGGGAGGCCCTCTGGGCCTGGATATAAGATGAGCACACCATTCAGCATTGACACTCCCCTGGGAGAGAGGAGCAAGGTGCCAGCTTCTGAGGTCCCATGGCAGAATAAATGCAGAGGCAATCAGATACTAAATGCAGGAAGCTGCAGGCAGAAGTTACTCCCCAGCCGGAAATGGCAACACCTAAAAATACTGAGCTGTGGTTCTCCCAGGAATGCTCAGCAGCCCACACTCAATCTCAAATGGCTTGGGGATTATGGGTTAGAGTAAATAAAGAAGATCATCTAAGCAACATAACCATAGGTTTTTAGCTTAAAATGACATCTGGTACCAACATATTGTCTGTCTCTGAGAAACTCCAATTGCCACTCGTCCCAGGAGTCTCTGCTGTTCTCAGCAAATTATCCATCCCGAGTTGCTCCAGCTGGTGGGAAAAACACACGTGGGAATTTCAGCTTTCTTTTAGCTCTTGGAGTCCCTGTGGTGACCCTGGAGACACTGCTGGGGACAGGCTGGTCACTGGTCAGTGTACAGTTTGGCCACTCTGCAGGGATGGGGCAGTGAACCAGGTCTGTTCACATTGTGGCAGTCAGTTCACACCTGGCCAGCCATGCGGCCATCAGCTTTCCAAGACAATGGCCTTAGATGTACAATCTCTCCATGGTTGGCAGGTGGGGTTTCCTTCAAGGAGGGAAAATCTTTCCCTGACAAATCTAATCTATCTCTACGGTAACCCACTGGTGTGACCTGGGGTGAGTTGTTTAACATTTCATGTCACTGTTTTCTCATCAGTAAAGCAGGGAATATCTCCAACCACCTAAAAGAGTTAAACAAACAAACAAACAAAAAAAACCAACCAAACAAATAAACAAAAACCATCACCACCACAAAAACACAAAAAACAAAACGGCTCCAACATTTTTTGTTTTCCATTCCTAAACCTGCTACCTGTCCTCACCAGCTGGCCCTGGCCCTGCATATCTACTTCTGGCAGGCAGGTCACTCAATCCCATTCCTTCCCTCTGACCTTTGATTCAGACGCCCAGCTGGTTTCCTGGGGGAGACAGCCTGGAGTCCTGGGATCCAGAGAAGACAAGGAGCTATCTTCAAAGGAAAAAGAACCTGGGTTTATTACTGGCCCTGACCTCATTATTCCCCGAGTATCATGAAATCTAGACTTCAGATCCTCACTTTGTACAGCTGGCCATCTTTGAAAAGTCAGGCAGTAAGAGACTGCAACTGATTTCTTCTGACAATTTGGCATTTATTCATTACCTGATGCCACTGAGAGAGATGAGCAATCACCAGCTTTTCCTTTCATGCAATGCTGCCCAAAGCCCTCCTAGTAGCTAACATCACTGTCTCTATTGATTGCCAACATAGAAGCATCAGCTACACCCCATGTGCATACTCACTGGTGACCAGATAGCAACAGTGACTTTAGTTGCCATGAAACTTGAAACAGAGCCAGCCACACGGGAAAAACTGAAAATCTCTAGCTTTGGAGAGAAGAGTGTGTGGCCCCAGCTATTAGACTCTAGTTCTCACACCTCATCTGGCAGAGCTCAGGGAAGCTGAGCACATCTGGAACTCTGAGGCAGATGGTCCAAGAAGTCAGAGTGATCTTAGGGCAGGTGATGAATTAAGTCCTAAGTGTGAGCGAGTCCTGGCACTATATCTAGCTCTGGAAGGTCCTGTGTCCTACACATCTGCATAGGAGTTAGAGAGACCTCAAAAGTTCCCCTCAACAAATATGACCAAGGATGCAGGAGCTGTGATAGGTGAAATACAGTATGAACTATTACCATCTGTGTGTGCGTACTCGCATGTGCATGTGTGTGTGTGTGTGTGTGTGTGTGTGTGTGTGTGTGTGTGTGTGTGTGTAAGGAGGCCAGAGGTTGATGTCGTATATCTCCCACCCTCTCTCTACACTGCATAGTTTTGATTCAGGGTCTATCATTGGACCCAGAGTGCACTAGTTTGGCTAGTCTAGTTTGGCAGTGAGCTCTGAGCTCTGCTTCTCTCCACCTCCTCTGAAGGCTAGGGTTAGCTTTTACATGGGTACTAGGGATCTGAACTCAGTGTGGCAGGCACTTTACCAAACTAAGCTATCTCTCCAGTCCCTGAAGCATCAGTTTTTAGAAACAAGTTTCCAGGGTGGAAGGTGTGAGGTTTCTCCTGGAAGGAGACAAGAAGAGGGGCCTAGATATACCAGGGTCTCCCAACTATCTTAGAAACACCGCCCCAGATCCTCTCCTGTTGTCTATCTCTCCTAGGTGAAGCAACTATGAGGTCCAGGTGGCTGGGCTCTGGTGGGAATGATAGCCTGTTTTCTTTTTCAAAGGGTCCTCAGAGTCATGGAGTCTGTGAGAACTCTCTCCAAGTCAGTAGGAGGGGCAGAAAAAGTAGTGCTAAGTTGGGGTTCCTATTTATTCTCTACACCCCAATCAGTGGGTCCCTGCTTTCTGAGCCTGGGTATCTGTGTGGTTTCACCAAGTGTGGACAGAAAACCTAGAAATCTCAAATCTCTGCCCCCTGCGGCAGAGATAGAATTTCTGTGTAGCATGTGGACAAGTGGACTACTGTGGTTTGTGGGCAGTGTCAGCCTGGCTAATGATCTGCTGTAGCAATGCAAGAAGTCTCTTGATCTTTTTATAAGTAACTAGGAATACGACTTCTTTTTGGCCACTCCAAATGGAAGAAAAGTCAAACTGCCAAGGTCAAAGAACGTGTCTTCTAACAGAAACGTCTGACTGCAATGGTTTCTGCAGAAGGCTTCTGAGGGTGACTGGTGACTGCGGGTCATCGGTACGCACAGCACAGTTCCTGGCACATCAAATTCGTTCAATAAATGTCCAATATGATCTAATTTCCTCTAACATTTAAAATATACCGAGTCATACAGCAGGGCTCCTGGCTGCTCTCATGCTGCTTCATAACCTGTGGCTCTCCATGCTTTATTACTTTCTGGCTAAATTTCTATCCAGGTCATAGTGATTTTGCCTAAGAGAATATAAATTAAGTGCAATAAGTTGCATGATCCAGGCTCTCAAAGACTTTATTAACATCGGGAGACATTACTCAGTGCTGGGGCCTCCCAGGCTATAATTTTGCAATTTTGTCTTGAGGCAGGTGGGACTCTCTGGCTGTCTCTGTCTAAAATCTTAGGGTGCAGTTCTCTGGTGCTTCTGAATTTGTCTTTCAGTTCATTCATTCCCATTCTTTAAATAGATTTTCTAGACATTCATGTTAGTCGTTTATTACATTTCTATGATAATTGTACTCACAAGCCTGGTCTCTGGATAGACTGACCCAAAACAGCCTATGGCTGAGGGAAAGACAGGTGTGAGTCTGCAGCAGGGTCTATGAGCCCTGCCTATTGCTTTTCTTCTGATCTCCATGTCGCCCATTTATGAAATTGTCTGATGAAGGTTTTGGGGGGTAAACAGTCTACAGTAACTGAGGAGAGAAACCTGGTGTTGTTAGTATTCAGGCATCTGCACTGGCCTGTCCTCGGGGTTCTGACAGTGTACACCCTCAGCTGCAGCCACTAAGAGCACCACCTGTGCACATTCACTATATTCCCCTTAAAAAGGTCCCTGCCCACCTCCTATCCCCCCTCTCTTTCCCCCTCTCTCTGCTTCTCTCTTTCTCCCTCTCCTCCTTTCCTCTCTCTCCCCCCTTTTCTCTCTCTTTTCTCCTGCTGCTCATGTCTCTGGAGGCCAGTTTCCCCACTTCCCTTTCCCCTTTTTATGATCCTTTCCCTAATAAAAAACCTCTGCTTGAACCCTGTCTCATGGCATCTTTCTCCCAAGAGCTGCTTTTCTTAAATTACAACACCTGGGAGCTTGAGACGGTGCTTTCCATCAGTCTACGCTTTCCAGTATGTTGAGGCTCAGCTCCAGCTCTCACGGTATTGCCCTGGCTCGGCTGGATCTCTGAAAGGCCATCCATGAAGCTGTGACTGCCTGGACTCTGCTGAGAACAAAGACAGCATATACTAACTTCCCACACCTGCCACTCCCTTCTCCACTATTCAAAGAGTGGTGCTCCCACCGAAAGAGGCGGGCATTGCCTAAACTCTTGTCCTCAAACAGAGTGCATGTGGTGATGACTACTAGGCCCTGGACCACCCAGGATTCTGTGAGTCTTTGCTACATGCCTGCCATGCGCTAAGCACTCTATAACAATCAAGTTTCACCTTATCAACACTTGTTAGAGGTGTATGTCTAGGTTACAGGCATTTTATAGATGTGGAAACTGAGGCTCACAGGGATTATGTAATTTACTCAAAATCATATCATTAATAAATGCCACAGCTGGGATCCAAACTACCAGATTCTCTCATCTCTAATCTTGGGAAAACCACTTTAAGTGCATTGTTAAATTGGCTAAGTCAGAGACATGAGAGATTTTAAATAACCACTTGCCAATTAAATAAATGAAAATAGATAAATTCCTTAGTAAGCCAGGTTCAACTGTGTCTCCTCTGATGGTCATTCAGTCTTATGATGGTCAGTGTCCTCGAGAACCTAGGCATTCTCTTTTGGGAGGTGGGGATTAGGGGTGGGAAGTGGCCAGTATATGGCCAAGCTGACTCTCACCAAGGCCTCTAGACCACATGGGCTGCCCTTGGCGAGGGCCCACCTTAAGCAGGTCTTCAATTTGGAGCCCTTCCCCTAAGCAGGGAATTGCTTCCTCCAGACTTTCAGACTCCTGGGAGATAGTGTGGTACAGGGCAGAGACATGCTCATGGGGGAGATAAGGCTGTGTTGAATCCCTTCTCTCTGCCTTGGTGCTTCCAGGTTACTGCTCTAGTTTCCTTAGGTGTTAAGACAGACCTCACAGCTACTTCACAGAGTTATAAAGATTAAACGTGTGATGAGAGAACACTGAAGCTTTATAAACCTCAGTAAGCAGTCCATAACTAGATATATTTTCATGAGGGTGTGGATAACAATTAGGATTCCAAGAATACTTGATTGTTGAAAGAGGAATTTAATAAACCATCTTCCAATTAGGTGGGTGTGGAGGCAGAATCAGAAACTCAAGAGTTCTGTTGCTCATCCAGCTGGCTGCAAGGACTGGGAGAGGTCTTGTCTGCCCTGGTTCTCTCCAGCTGCCGTTCTCTGCCCTGAGCAGCCCAGCAGCCAATGACTTGGTGTCGCTGTTCAGTAGGATCGCATATGGATGGACAGGGCTATGAAAACACTAGGCCTTTACTGAGCTCTGTCCCACAATGGGGTGGGAAGATAGGGTTGGGCTGAGGGTGGATGAGGATGAGATGCCACCTCACAACAGTGTCAAACCAGTAAAGACCAAACACAGACCCTAAATACTGCTGACCACATATGATCTCCCACACAGCTTAAAGGCACTAATTCATCATTTTTTCATGTCTATATGTGTATGCGCATGTGTGAAGGCCGTCCATGCACGTGTGTGTATGTAGAGGTCAGAAATAACCTTAGGTTGTGGTTTCTCAGTTGAGATCCACCTTGTGTTTTAAGACAGGGTCTCCCCTTGGCTCACCCATTATTGCCATAGGAGGCCACTTGTCATTTTATCACCTTTTTCGAAGGACTCTCCTCAGCCTAGCAGGACATGCTAAGCATTCAAAAAAGAAGAAACAAAAACAACAAAACAAAACAGAAATAAACAATTTCTTGCTGCTTAGTGGAGGCTAGCCCTGGAACTCACTATGTAGCCTAGGCCGTCTTAGTAGTAGCATTTGCTGTGGCTCTTAGATCAAGTACATAAATTCTTTAAGTAAAAGGACCTAGGACAAGAAATAAACCATCTATTCCTTCACTACTCAGCCATCAGCCCCTTCTGTGTACACTATGCTAGGCACCTCTGGGACATATGTATGATAATAAAATACTATTGCACATTAGAATTTTCAAGGTACTCATGCACACAGAATTTACTGAAGTCTTGAAATAAACTGATGGATTTTAATGCCCACTTAGAGGCTGAGAAACTAATGCTCAGAGAAAGAATGTCTTAAGACACAGTTATCAAATGGCAGAGTTTGGGCCGAAGCCCATTCTAGCTTATTCTCTATTAAATGATTGAGATCTTTCAGAATTTTTTTTTTTGGTGTGTTTGTTTAGCAGAGATTGTCAACTTTTGACAAACACTGGCATTTAGAAAGTTATGTGTGAGTTTTGAACACCATACATATCCCACAAAGTTGAGACAAATTCTGTACCAATTTTCAAATAGAAAAGAAGTCATGACCCTTTAAGCAGGAAAGCCTGGTATCTGGGAAGGTTTTGAGCTAGGAGATTCCCAGCAGGACTTGAAACAGTGTGGTCTGTGGTAGTTTGAATGTCATTGGCCCCATAAGCTCATAGGGAATGGCATTTCTAGGAGGTGTGGCTTTGTTGAAAGTAGGTGTGGCCTTGTGGGAGGAAGTGTGTCACTGTGGGGGAGGGCTTTGAGGTCTCCTATGCTCAGGCTATGCCTAGTTCAGACCACTTCCTGTTGCCTATGGGATCAAGATGTAGCTCCTTCTCCACTCTCAGTTCCTCCTCCAGCACTGTGTTTGCCTGCACACATGTCCTGCCCTGATGATAACGCACTAAACCTCAGAGACTGTAAGCAGGTCACCCTGTTAAATGTTTTCCTTTGTAAGAGTTGCCGTGATCATGGTGTCTCTTCACAACAGTAGAACACTGATTAAGACATGGTTCAGCCTTCTTTTTAACAGAGTTGGGGTGAGGAGGAGGCAGCCATGACACACCCCTTCCAATGTGAGTTACCTCAGAGGGCACAGAAAGGGAACACATGGAGCCAACATAGGAGGGGATGACAACAACATACGGTTCTCTATTTTAGAAGACAACACTATAGTTTAGATTCTTTGTTTTAGGTTTGTTGCTGTTCACTGCCTCCCCAAACTAAGAAACCACAGCTAGGCCAGCAAGCACCTCCCCTGTGACTCAGCATCTCTCAGGGCCTCCCGATGCCAGGGACACAGTCTGGTCTTAAGGGCTTTTTTTTATAATTTTGTTTTTAGTTTTTTGAAATTGAAATACAATTACATCATTTTGCCCTCTCCATTCCTCCCTCCAATGTGCCCTCTTGATTGTTCTCAAGCACATGGTCTCTTTTCCTTTAATTGTTGATATATGTGTATGTATACATATACATACATACACATTTTCTCAAATATATCAATTCTATGTAATGTTATTTGTAGGTATACAATTTCAGGGCTGAGCACTTATCAGTGGGGTTGTGGGTTCTTCCCTAGAGAAGAGTATTTCTCCTGCTCACAGCATTCCTTGGTTGCCTGAGGTTCTTTAAGGGTCATGGGGTCACAGTCTGATCTTGTAGAATGAGTTCCCTTGGCAGCCTCCACTTGACGAGAGAGGTGACTTTTCATATTTCAGGAAGGAGGAGGGACATGGGAACAGTGATACAGCAGTTTCTAGCTACCCAGGATGGAATGGTGTGATCTGGCATCCCCTCTGCAGATGTTTGTTGGGCCCAGACATTGCTCCGAGCTCTAGGGTTGCAACGGTGAATAAAGTAAAGTCCCTTTTCCTCGGGAGGTCTTATCTGCAGACATCAAACATGCAAAGGCAATGAGAAATAGGGCTACTTTCTAGACCTCAAAGATGGCTTCTTTGCCATTTTAAATGAATGCCAATGAAGAGAAGGGGCATCTGATGCCAGATGTTCCTCGTACACGGACAAGGGTAAAAGGCTTGGAGGTGTGAATGTATTTCATGCACCTGAGGCCAGCTTAGGGAAGGGGAGTGGAGGCAGAGAGCACAGTGGTGATGCAGACACTCAGTCCCTGAAGGCATGCTGGTACTTGGGCATTTGTTGTGTATCTTCTATGTGCCTGTCAACTAGTCTTGTGTCTGGGGACACAAAAATGAACAAGCCATGACCCTGACTTCATGCATCTGATGATCCAGCAAGGGATGGTAGGCAAGGAAGGAGCTGGATTGAGGACCTCATGGCAAGTGCTGGAGTGTTTGTGGGGGGGTGTCCTGGCTTGGGAAGGGCTTCCAGAGTCAGCACATTAAACTTTGTAGGGTCAGTAATGGCATGTTACAGAGTGGCTGTGCTTCACATCCAGGGTTGCCATCCTTCCCTCTTGGTCTAATCTTAATTTCCGTGAGGTTCAACTTGCTCGTGCATAAAATGAGAATAAGAAGACTTTTCTCCAGAGAAAATAAGGTCAAGGTGTGAAAATGCTTTGGGGACCGTGAATCCTAGATCACCGTACTACTCTTGTCATTACCTCACTGTTTTCTCCCCTCTCCACCCATGACCCTGTGTGAGCATGCACACAGGCAGATGCACAAGCTCCTCACATGTCTTCATGGATCTATCCAGGCTGGTCACTTGCTCTATAAGGGTCTACAGTCAGGCCCCTTATCTCAGGGCTTGGTGGCTTCTGTGCCCCCTCTAGCTCTCAGTGGGCACAGAAGTGATATTTACCATAATGATTAACTGGAAATGCTCAAACATGTGTGCTTCATCCTCTTTGCTTCTGGCTGCTTCATGATCTCCAACCAGAACCCCAAGCATCCCTCAGGATGCAGGTGTTTGGCTATTTGTATTGCCGTTTGTCCACATTTGGGAGTGGGATGTTGTTTCTATTATAAGCCAGACATGGCTCAGGCCAGAACTGTGTTTCTCTATAGCTATAGGCATTCTGCCAGGGAAAGAAGAATTTTCACTCTCTATACAGAAGGCACATCTCAGGAGTAAATTTCCATCAGCATACTGGCCAGGTCAGAGTGTAAAATGAAACAGCTCCCAACAATGAAGCTGGAATGATGTATGAGCCACCTGCTCTCTTCTGGAGTCCTTCAGGAAAGTCTCCTTCCCCAACCCAAGGCTCATCCATTCCACCCTGCCCCACACTCTCTCTCCATAAGACTTGTCCTGCAGCAAGTCTACTTTCTTGGCAGAAATGCCTACTCTCAGCTTATGGGAAAACAGTGGCTTGGCTCAAGAACCTGAGCACTCTTCAGGTTTCAATGATGATCTGTAAAGAGGAATGCTAGAACGGAAGAGCCCAAGCTCCCTCCTAGCTTGACCCTCTTGAACTTTACAGCCCTTTGTCACTAATGGCAGGGCCCTGTCATCTACCTTGACCATGCCCCTCCTGTTTGACCTTGGCTTTTGCATGCTCTTTTTTTTTTCCTGTCTGTTTTGGGAGACTTGTAACTCCCCGAGTAAGACTTGAGTCTCACTTTGCATTTTGCCTCTTGTGGAGCATGTAGATTGCGGCTGGTGCTCAGTAAATACGGCAGCAGATTAATAGGCTTCCAAACAGCACATTTTCCTTCCTTCATTTAGAGGATCAGCCATTACAGTCTTGGCATTCCCATATCACATTCCCTCATCAGCACAAGCTGCTGTTTCTCTGATAGGCTAATAACAGTAAGTATCCATTTACTCCCATCTGAGAAACGCTACTCCAAGGGCCTCCATTTCATTCCAGTCTTAATGGTATTTATTTTTCTATGGACGCATTCTTGTATTAGCATAGATTTTTGTTGTTGTTGTTGAGAAGCAGCTAGTTGTTTTATTCATGCAGGGATGCCTGAACTATGGGCATACCGTGGGATACATGGGAGTTCTGACTGGTCTGGGAAGAGTGGACTTCAAATACCTAAGGTATATTAAATATTCCAGTCCTCCACTCTGGACAAACTGAGACCCAAAAGAGTAGTTTCTGGGTGTCTGGAAAGAGTACATAAGATGGGTCACTTGGGGTCTAGTAGAAAGGGGTGCAGCTAGAACAAGCAGGCAGTGCTACAATACTGTTCCTCCTACCAGACTCAGCGAAGAGTAAGTGTAGCACAAGGCAAATGGGCAGTGGGGCGGTAACTGGGTTAGCATGAAGGAGGAGACCTGCGGCTTCGTGGGCTCAGCAGGAAAACAGCACCCTATCCATGGTAGGAGGAGAGAGAGGGCCGAAAACAGGAGGCGACGCACATAAGACTGTGAAGAAAAGTCACCAGAGAGCAGGTTCTGTTTTCATTTGGCCCTTGAACAGGTGTGTGTGTGTGTGTGTGTGTGTGTGACGAGAAGCTCACTGCAACAAATGCACACAACCAGTGTCTTGTCCAGGAGCTTCTAGCAGGGAAAGGGCCTGCAACTTCACGACCTATAAGGGCATCGGGGCTCTAACATTTTAGAAAATTCAACACTAAGAAAGCAGTGAATCACATGTCACATTCAAATACTCTTTTTATGACTTCACAAGATAAAATTCATTAACTTTAAGAAAGAATCTTACGGTTATGTAATCTAGAGGTTGGCAAAGTATGGCTTGCTGTCAGTTTTTAATGAATAAAGTTATATCGGTGCACAGCCATGGTCACCCACTTAGCTATCTTGGACTGTTTTTCTGCTGTGTTGACAGGACTGGGTAGTTTATATGGGTCCTGAAGCTTAAGACAGAGTATTATCTGGCTCTTGGGAGAAAATGCTTTTCCCCTTTTGATGGCGTCTAACTCCCTGATTTTGTAGGCAAGAAAACCATCACTGACAGTGTTAAATGAATTAGTTCAGGTGAGCTAGTTGGTGCCTGAGTCAGGTTGGGAGTCAGGGCATTGTCGCTTGGGGCTGTGTGACTCAGCATCAGTCCCCTCCATTCCTGGATCCTTTGTTGATTAGCATCTCTCCACATCATCTACATTGTGAATTTACAGACATAGAGGCCAAGAGGCAGAGGTCAACTGACAGGCTGGGGTAACCACCGCACCTGTCTACTCATAGGACAGTCCCCAACCTCCAGAGCCATCATGTGTGGGCCAAGGAATGGAGGCAGAGGCCAGGAAGGCAGAGTGTGCTTCTGAGAGCTCTGCAGACAAGAACTCCTTTGGCTCCCTGGGCCCCTCTCAGCATTAGCATTCACCTTCTGTTATCCAACAAAAGGACACATTTACAACTGTCTGAAGCTCAACTTGAGAACCCTTTCCACAGGTTTCCAGGGAAATTACTTCAAGCAGCCCTAATGGGTTAACATGATTTTTAACACACCTAGTTGTCTTCAGCTCCTCCAGCAACATCTGCTACAAACAGCAAAACACACAAGAGCATAATATTTACCTTCCTCTGAGACAAGAAGCTCCGATGGGGATGACACGAAGAGGGACTTGGAACCCTCCCTGGCCGTGATTGTATCTAAAGGAACCAATGGCCAACCTGAGGCCCGCATCAGGCTTCTGCCTTCTGAGTGGGAGATTTCCCAGAGTGACGAGAATCAATCAGACCTTCAGAACAATCTACATTTGTCTAGGGAATTGTACACTGAAATCCACCCCTCCTGCTGTAATCCTCTTCCCGGGGGGCTGTTTCATCCTATTCCATAGACACTCACCTTTTCATTGTCTGCGCTCTCCTCACTTCACCAAGCATCTTTCTTAGACAGTCAGGAATGAATATTCACAGAAGAGATGAAAGTGCCTTAACACTCTGAACATACGTGCCTGAGAGAATAAGGCATGTCAGAGGTGCTCACACGAGATCCCCGAAGCCTTGACAAAGCAATGCACTCTACTGACTGTGCCTGTGCTATCCCAGGCCAAAGAGTTCTTGCCCAGCTCAGGCATAAACTTCAATTTCAAGGGTGACATTTTGCAACCACAGGAGAAAGCTGAGGCTGGCAGAGAAGACGCGTTCACAGACGAAGCCCTGCTTAGGGCTCAGCTAGTGAATTTCTTGTTACCTGTTCCTCAGAGCTCAGCCTCTCCCTCCTACAAATCATCCCCTCTCAGTATAAAGACGATGTGAACCAACATGGAGTGTTAGGACCACACTGGGCATAGCGCTGAGGATGGAAGGCAAACAGGGTCCTCGTGTTTACGTTTACTGAAGTCTGTGCCTGGTGCTGTGTCTGGAGCTCTGTGCATGCTGTTTCTTTAACTCCTCACACAGGCACAAAGTCAGCAGTGCTGTTCTCATCTTACATACGTAGCACCCACACATCAGTCAAGTCAGTGCTGCAGACACTGGAGCTGGTGGTGGAATGGGGCATTCCGTCCCATGGCATCCCCTCCAAACACTATAGATGTTTTTTCCCCAGGGCTGCAGGATGACTGTGCCTCCTGCCCATTCACTATGTGGTGCAGCACACTGCAAACGGAACACGTGGAAACTGAAGAGCATTTGTAGAGCCAAGGCAGAGGAACAAGAAGGCACACCTGATTTTCCCAGAGAAACGCTGGTTTATGTTGGTGTGAACTGATCATGGCTGTCATACTGCCGGCTGTGCTCATTTGGGACATGGAGAGGTGTCCCTGAGAGATGTTGCAGGGGAAGCTTAAGATAGCAAAAGCAACAAAGTCCATGATGGGAGGAGCTGAGAGCTGTTTCCTGTGAGCAGGAGTGGGGAGTGCCGCCTGATCTTCAGCTCAGGCTAAGTGAACCAAGGAGAAGGGATGGACACCCAATCCTATCTGCAAAGCATTTCCAACCTTTCCCTCCCTGTCTACTGGAGCACAGTGAGCAGGAGGAGGAAGCGAGAGCACATATAGTGTGGGAACAGGGGCACTTCCAGGTGCTAGGCTTTCTGCTCTCACTTTTCGCCTAGCAAAAGATCAGTCCCCAAAGCTCCCAGGATCTGTGACAAAAATAAAATCAAACCTTCCTATCATGTGACTTCATACTTAAAAGTTGTCAGTTAAGTCCACAAGTTGCTACATTTGTGATAGCCCCCTACCTCAGTAACTATCTTTGTTTCTGACCAGCATTGAAATGTAGCATTCTGAGTCTACAAGGAGCTACACAGAAATGAACAAGGGGATATACCATGAAGTTGCTACACAGAAATGAACAAGTGATACCACCATCCTTAGGAAGTCATGTATTTGCTGTGGTACACAGAAGTCAACAGGATCACACACTGTCCACACCCTGACTTCCTGACACCTTTGGGCTAAGATTGGCAATGATCTTTGCTAATACTCAATGTACATTATGTATTAAAGATGCTTATAGCCTACAGTTGCCCTGAGCAAGTTACATGTGTTAAGTTACCCAAACTAGAGTGGATGTCAAGGAAAATGTCACCCACCTGATATTTACACACATGTGTTAAGTTCATAAAACTCTGTCAGGTAAACTGCTGGTGTTTTCCAGATGAGGAGTTTAAGACTTGCCCAGAATTCTTTAGTGATGGAGCTAGGTCCTCTGGCTGCCGATCCGCCATCCTCTTTACATACTACACTCCTTCTACCTGGGGTATAACCCATCTTTAGGACACACAGTTTCTAGTGCAGCCTCTCAGAGCTCAGGGCTGAAGACAACTCCCAGCCGGATTGCCTGCTGTATAGTTATGGCCTACATTTGTGAATATCCAGAACCTCTCTTTGCCAGAGTGAGTCCCACACTGATTGTTTTGCTGAGTCATGAGTGAATTTCCTGGCTTGGGGCAGCGGATTTGCTGACGAATCACTTGGGAAGCTGGAGGTTAAGTGCTCAGCCAGGGCAAAGCACTGGATCCCCAGGAGGGACACTGGTGGCTGGACGCCATAGCTGATAATCAGAAGGTTGCTCAGTGCAGAGCACTAGACAGTCTGAAGCAAGAGACAAACTTCAGATAAGCAGGGCTTCCAGCAGCTAGTGGTGGAAGTTGCCCTTGTGTTGGGGAGAAGTATGAGCCAAAGAATCAAGTGCCATTGTACCTGAGGTAGGTCCTTCTGGAACCCTAACTTACCCAAGACCAGAGTGGATGGCAAGGAAAATGCCACCCACCTGATATTTACAGACATTTGTGAGGCTCACCATCCAATAACAAACAAGCCAACTCACATCTTAGACATTAACAGACTTCAGAATGGGTACCGGCCGCAACCTATTCATTCAAAAATGGTATGCTGTGGGTTGTTCAGGTTTGGGTTCAAATCCTCATTCACTCCCTCAGCAGGTATGTGGTGTTATGTACAACATCTGCTCTCCTTGAACCCTGGCTTTCTTATGTGTAAATGATACACCATTTGTCTTACAGGATTACTACAAGAAAGAAAAACACCTCTGGTGTATAAAATGGGCATTCCAAATGTCACTTTCTCTCTCTTAGGCCATTTCTAACTTCTGTATCCCCCTCCTTGAGGCTGAACCCTGACCCAGCAAGGTGACAGTGAGCTGTGACAGGAAGGCATGGACTACAAGAAGAGAGCAGACCTTGACTGCCTCTGCCAAATGCCTACCTCTGGGACTTGACCTCACACATGCCCAGACCACCTGCCACGGGCCCTGAGCTTCACAGATGGGAGCACAGCTGCCAATAAATCTTGGCTTGGTCGCCTTACTACAGCCCAAGCACATACTTGACATTTCCCAGATCACCTCCCTTGCTGATTTCTTTCTATATGCTTTTCTCTCCTACCCAGCATCCCCTCCTGCAACCTCTCTTTCTCTTAGTCTTGCTTCACACTGCTGTCAGAGTGACAGCTCTAAAATGTACAGCTGACCCCAATTTAATCCCCTTCCATAGCTCCTCAGTGCATAAAGGGTGGGATCCATAACTCCTTAGTCTATTAGTTAGGACTTTTTCATCCACAGATGTTAAGAAGTCAGATTGAAGAAACTTTGATTTAAAAAAAAAGGGGGGGTTTGTTGGCAGGATACTGGGAACACTCATAGCACAGAAGAAGAGACACAGGGACTTTCCTTGAAGGGATAATCACAGGGCTCTTGGGAGCTCAGGGGCCAGGCCTAGGACAGGGGCAATGGCCTCCCATGGCCCAAACCACTCTTCCCACTAACCTATCATAAGGGGCAGGCTGCACTGTGTTGCCATTCTGACAGAAACTCTGGGGAACATCATGATTGGCCAGCTCAAGCCACATGTTTTCCTTTCCATATTGTGGACAATACAGTGAAGGAATGTGGTTGACGGGTACCTGGGTTCCAAGGCTGGGCCTAGTCCAGAGCCAGGGAGGGGAGTGGGGTCGGGGCTAAAGAGGTCACGAGGCTCTAGATGATAAAGACAAAGCTTGACACGATCTGACCTTGAGACATCTCGGCCACCCACTCACTCACTGCTCTCTACCCTGAATGTGACACCACAGTGGTGTCAGGGCCTTGGCGGTAACTCACCTCCTCTTGCCTATTATGGTTTCCAGCATATTTTCTGCATGTGTTTTGCTTGGACATATGCTAGTCAACCTTAGAGATCCAGTTCACTGTCCTCTTTCAAGAGCTCTTCCTAGGCTCCTAGACTAGATCAAGTATCTCCTTGCAGAGCTCCCAGTACACCTGTGTGCCTTTATGGTAGATGCTACAGGATAACAATGAACTGTGGGGATGAGAATGGTTGTAAAAGCAAACACATGCCACACTGACTATAGTTCAAGCCACACTCTGGACACTTGGTGCACTTTAATTAAAATCCATGTATTTCCCACAATAGTAGATGCTTTTATTAGTCCCACTTTCTTCAGGTAGTGAACTGAGGTCAGCTGGCCCACATAACTTTTCTGAGACCACAAAGCTAACAGTAGAGCCACTGTGGCTCTGAGTCTGTGCTCTGTCAAACTAACTCAGCAGGCCCCAGTCTACCCATTTGGCCTATGAGGAAGGGCCTGTGAAAGCCTGCCTCATACTTTGTGGTGCTGACTGGGGCACTCACACTGCACTGACAGAATGGAATAGAATCTTCACTGGGCAGCAGCAGGAGGAAAAAGAAGCTACCTGAACCCATGGGAATTAGAAGCTCAACCCTAAAGTGGCTGTCCCGGCACACTTGGTATAAGGAGGGGACATAAGACACCAAGTAAGCTATCCAGAGTCCTATGCCCTTCAAGGTCAGCTCTGTGAAATGTCCCTCCCTACTACAGCCACACCTTTCCCCATTCCAACTTGTATTGAGATCCTTAATGCAAAGGTTTTGGAGCCTCCAGTGGCAGCATGAAAATGAAGTTTCTTCAGGAGCTGTTCACTGGAACCCTGGTTTCCCTCGACTCAGTTTCTCTTTCCCTCAGCAACTCAGCAGGTCAACAGCCCCTGCCATGCTATGTTGCTGCAACAAGCTTCTAAATGCTAAGTTGATTTCTCCAGTAGCCATGGAGACTCACTCTAACAACGTAACCTGTCTCAGTATCATTCCTCCATGGACTCTGCATCATTTCCTGCCTCCAGTGCCTGCCCTAACTTCCTTCACGAATAGACTATGATTTGGAAGTGTAAGCAAAGTAAACTCTTTCCTCTCCAAGTCGCTTCGGTCATGGTGTTTTATCACGCCGATAGAAACCCTAACTAAGACAGTGTCCACATGTACATATCTGGAGAGCACGCTAGACAAAATGCTAAGGGTGGGAACACTCCCTGGGTTGCTCAGGAGGAAGGACAGGGGTCAGGTGAGGCCAGGAGGGAACCAAGATGGTGAAAATGAAGATAAGGTGTGATTGGGGCCATATTGTGTAGGGTGTGAAAGGAACCACTGTTCTATTACATGGGACACTACGCAAGTGCCATTACTAGCCCCATTTTGCAGATGAGGAAAATAGGTTAGGGAGAGGTTCTATGTCTCATTTAAGGTGATATGACCTGCACATATCAGAGCAGGAATCGAACTTATGTGGCCTAAGTCCAGACTCATGCTCTCATCCCAATACATGCCTCCTAAGACATGACAAGCCAAGATGTAATGTCTGCCTCCATCAAGCAAGTGAAGCTGCACAGGACACAAGACTCAGAAAGTTTCAAGCTGGAAGGAATCTCAGATATAATTCTGATGTGATGGAAGAAAGACTTCAAGGCTCAAGCGCGGTCTTCCTCCATTGGGTGACATAAGGCATAGGATGCCAGTACTCTTACTGTGCAATAAAGACAATCATTCCAACATTACAGGACCGGGGAGATTAAATTAAATGATCAGTGTGCAAGGACTCTGAAAGTGCTGACAGCCCCTCTTTCACTTCTCATCTCCTTCCCTGGCTTCTTCCAGCTATAGTCCCTGACCATCACCAAGTATCCAGACAGAGACAGGATATACACAGATAGTCTCCATGATCACCACCTTCAATGATGTGCTTGGTCCTGGGGGCAGGTATTTACTGGCGGTTAAGGAGACTCACCTGAGACCAACTTCCTCCAAGACACTCAGAATTTGATACTCCACCTCCCCCTAGCCTTGGGATTTATGGTCTCCCTCTCACCAGGGGGAACTTAACTGCAAATGCTTACAATGCTATCTAAAGAGTTAGAGAACAAGTTTGAAGCTCCATAAATTGTCAGTTGGTAGAACTGGAATTTGTTGCCAAAAAAATAAAATAAAATAAAATAAAAATACAGCCAGTTTGAACAGATGCTGGTAAAGATAACTTGGGTATGGAGGAGAACAACATGTTTAGTTCACAGGACTGTCCGAGCACTCCTCCAGGTTGAGGATGGAAAATAAACTCACCAAGACCAGAAAGCACACAGAGCCCCCGCTGAGTGGACCTGAAGGCTGAGGAATTCCCCAGACCAGACCTAATCCGTGACTGCCCTGGCTATCAGGTGGTAAAGGGACCCACACAGACTTATTTGATTCACAACAAGGATTATTTTAGAAACCATCAGTATCAGATAAGGAATTGTGGGGCTTGATAAAAGCAACCCTTGAAACTGTCCTCAGGAGTAGACTTAATTGTAAACACCGGGAAATTCCCAAGACATAAAAGCTGAGAACACAGGAACTGAAAAATGTGTGCATATTGAGAACCAGAAAGGCTAAACATACAGAAACAAGTTTGACACCTAAACCAGGTCTGTAAATGGGAACTGACCTTTTGCCTTCTGCATTTCACTTCTATCAGATTTATTTATTTATTTATTTATTTATTTATTTATTTATTTATTTATTTTTGTGTGTGTGTGTGTGTGTGTGTTAGTATGCATCACAGTCCACACATGAATGCAGGTCAGAGGATAGTCTGTGGGAGTTAGTTCCCTCCTTCTGCCATGTGGGTCCTGGGGACTGAACACAGGTAGTCATGCTTGGTGGCAAGTGTCTTTATGAGCTGGACCACCTGACTAACCCTGCCTCTCCTTTTATTTGCCTATTACTTCACTCATTTTATTCCTTCATCAATTTTATGCACTTAGTTCACCCTCCGGGGTTTACTTCTCGTCCCATGCAGTCCCTAGTAACAGTGGAGCAGGGCAGAGGGAGCCTGTGGAAAGAGATGGAAAGGAAACACAGGATGAGGCAGTGGTGGGCAGTGGTGAGCAGGTGCAGCCCCAGTCTGATCCTTCACGGTCACCCTCACCCTTTTTGAAGCAGGGAGTTATTACCTGTATCAGGCCCTACTGTCACAGGATGGGCTGGTGTTGTGAAGAGGCCTGCACAGCTGTGGAGAACTACCCACGGAGAAGCCATTTTTTGGATATGAGCCGGAGTAGAGATTTCACACCTGGATCTTACTGTCTCACTCACAGCTGGAGTGGGGCGAGGTGGGGGCAGGTCCTTGGGCTTCTCCTTCTCCCTCTGTCCCACTGGGAGTGAACATGACATGGGGTCTCTAAATAAGCATGGTGAGCACCCCTGGGGCAGGTCCGGTGTTGCACAGAGTACCCCTTGTGCTGCTAGCAGATAAATACCGAGGGTGAATATGTGTATTGGATGGATGGTGGATGGGTGTTCTGGGAGTCACCACGGCGACCGTCCCTCCTTCACTGTGTTTAAGGAGCTCAGCACTGTAATCACATGGAGGGGATGGAGTGTCAGAATGAAATAAGAAAAGACTGGGGGAGGTAAGGCCAGGTTCCTTGGGACAATAATGGGTGAAAGTCAAGTCACCTACTGAGGGGACAGAAGGACAATGTGACCAAGCGATCCCTGGGAAGGATGGGAGCCTTTTGCCAGAATGCAAATGTGGGATCTGCCTCCTGCTCTCTGAAGTCCAGGCCGTATTTGCCACTTGCTGTCTGGCTGTGTGAACATAGAGGGAAGCCCAGCTGTAGTTTAGTGCCAGGAGCCCCTGCTGGGGACACACTCTTGTGTATCCTGACTTAGAGCACCCTGGTGTGCTGCTGGAACATCAGGGACAACCTACGGCAGTCCTGTCCCTGCTGTCACTTCAGTGACATCTGAACTCTGAATGCAGAGCGAGAGAGAACAGGGGAAGGATCCAGATGAGCTGTTTTCCAATTAAAAAACAAAACAAAGCAAAAGGATCCCAAATGCTACTTTCTGAGGATCTCATAACTGATCCCTCCAGGAAAATCAAGTCTCTGAGGAAAACCCTCAGGCTTTCTCACAGGAAGTACAGGTGACCTTTCAGACATGGGTGTGGAAAAGTCCAGAAACCTCCCACTTAAATGCTGCTCCCTGGCTCTTGCCCAAAGCTGGAAGTTCCTGACTCCTGGTTCTTTTTGACTACTGTTGTATGAATGGAAACCTTTCCCAGGGACTCAGATTTGCAGCTTACCCCACTGACGCCACCTCTCCTTTCTCTGCCCTTCTCCAGCCCCGATGCTTCTCTCACACTCCCCGCTCTTAGCTTGTCTTCACTCTCCCTGTCTAATCTGGCACTCATTATGTTGTAACTGACTCCCCTCACCCCTGCTCACTCAGCTCTTCCTACCTAGCAGACAGAATTCTGAGCATGCCACTCCACCACTCACAGACAGTCTCCCATAAGCCCACTGTCCAAACATGGCACTGGCGCATTCATGAACTGGCCACGAGGTCTATCTCCTTCCTGCCTTCATCTCTAATCCTCTAAGCTCTCTACCCGGACCATGCTTCTCTTTTGCCTCAACCACCTTCAGGCTATACTGTCCACCTCTGCCAGCTACAATCCTGCTTGACTCTCAGGACCCACCCCAAACACCACCTTCTGCCATGGAGTCTTTCTTCTCTGCTACCCGAGCCCTCACTTTTGGTCTTACTTTCCTGCATTTTGTATTCTAGTCACTTATGTTTAAATATTCCTCCCATAAGAACGTATCAGCCAGGAAAACGGGCACCATTACTTTGTGACTCTCCACACACGGTGGCTTTTAAATACATTAAAAGGGAGAAGCTTCCTTGAATTGCATAACACAGAGGCTTATCAAGTTACCTTCTAGACCAGGGAAGGATGTGGTGTGAAAAAACGCTTTGCTTGCTTTTACATCTGTGCAGACAAATTGGAGAAAACTAAGATGCTAGAGGAGGAGGAGGAGGAGGAGGAGGAGGAGGAGGAGGAGGAGGAGGAGGAGGAGGAAAACCACTAGGCTGTATTTCCTCATGATGAGAATGAATATATTTCCATAAAGCTATGAGTTAGGACAGTCTACCTGGGGCAGCTTAACTACCAGAGGCACTTGGTAAAGTCTGGAGATGCTTGCTTTGTTACACCTGGAGGGTGCTATTTGCAGTTATGGGGAGAGGGTTGCCGATTACCACCTGACAATGCACAGGCCAGTCTACACAGCAAAAATAAACTTATCAGGCCAAAATATCAATAATGGTACTGGCAAGAAACCTTGAATTAATGTAAAATAGGCATTGACTTCACTCCAGGTGAAGAAACTGAGTCACAACTACACGTCTTCCCCAGGACAACAGGTAACAGGAGAGAGAACTAGGTCTAATCCCTAGTTTTTGATTCTCTGCGTGTTTTTCCTCCTGAGATCATGTATTCACCTGCATAATCAGATGTCACAGCAGAAACTGAGAAGTGTCACACTTGATAAAGACAGCTGTCACTGTTCAGCTTGGTAGATGTTGAAGCGACCACAGGTCACAGGGTGCAGAAAAAATAACTAGGCCTACTAGCTCCTCCTCTAGGTCTTTGTTATAGCTTCTTCCAAGTGAATAGGACAGTGGAGGCAGCCATACTTGAAGGCCAGAGCACAGCTAAGCCTTATTCTAGTGGGCCAGGCACGGATGCTCAAGGGTTGAAGCAACTATACGTGGCCATGTGGAGGAGAGGCCAGAGAAAGGAAAACAACCCCTAAAGAATGGGGCCTGAGCCTCCGGCACAAGTGTCTTTGCTGTAGGGACTGGTATGGGAAGGAAGAGGCTGCCGGGGATGAGCACCTTTTAGTACAGGGCAGCCATGTGGTTCTGGAAGGGGCCCTGAGAGACGCTGGATTTATGCAGCACTTGAGTTTGACAAGAATGAGAACTGTCTAAAATGACACAACACTACAGACCACTGGGGTTCAGGGTGACCTGGATGCCTTCTAAGGGACACTAAAGAAGGTTTCAATCGGAAACTTCCAAGATGGTGTTGTAATTTTTTGAAAGCAAAAAGGAGGTTATGCTGTGTGCTAATTGCAGGGTTTGAGCTGAAAGCACAACAGAAAGCCTCAGTAGGGTGCCTGATGTAACTTAGGACATCCTGTCCCCCAAATGGTAGGGGACTCTGCAGAATGCAGAGGACCCAGGTGCAGCGAAAGAGGCCCTCGGGTGGAAAGATGTCTGTGCTTTCATCTGAGGCTGAATGCCAGCAAAGATGTAAAACCAAAGCAGTTTTTTTCCCAATTAAAAAAAAAACAAAACTTGTCAGAAGCTAGGCATGATGGCACACACCTTTAATTCCTGGACTCTGGAGACAGAGGCAGGCAGAGCTCTGTGAATTTGGGAATAGCCCAGTCTACATAGCAAGGTCCAAGCCATCCAGGGATGCAAGTGAGACTCTGTTTCAACAAAACAAAAATAACAACAAACACAGCCCCCAACTTGTCAGAAAATGTCTCTATAGCAAGAACAGGCTACAGAGTGAGGATGCTGTTTCAGCCATTATCATGAAGCATGATTATCACATAAGGAATACGACAGGCTTGGTGGTACCCTGTCATGGCTGCTGTGTAACAAGCCATTCACATACATAACTTAAGGATACTATGTTCTGTATTTGTTACTCACGAGTCATCCTAAATGTACCCATCTCAATACCCACAGTATGAAGATCAGGCTATACTGAGCTTGACTAACGTTAGTTGGCTAAGTTCAAAATCTGGTGGTATAACTGAACACGACTATACCTGGTATATCATTTAACTTTTTCTGCAGCTCTCTACCTGAATTGCAGCATCGGCTAGGGGTCCAGTGAGATGCTTGTGGAGAATATAAAATAGGGACTACACACAGCACATGTGTGCAGGAAACGACTACTGAAGGCCAGCCATCAGGGCACAGGGCTTCCCCGTCCACTATCCTTGTCCTCAGTGGAGATTCCCCCATCCCCTAATGGATTACTCTCACCCATTGCTGTCTTGCAGCAGATCATCCCACCAAATTAGGCGGAGATTCTCATGTTTGGAATGAAGTCCTAAAGTTCAAAAGCTACTTTCCTCCAGTTGTTTTCTATGAAGGAAGCACCCATTATGTGTTCATTTAGTTCTGTACTACTCTGGATTATTTGGAAATAATTTGCAGTTATACTACCAGCTCAGCACAAAGAAGGAATTGCAACATGGCATGTGATGACTCTCCACAACCATGAGTGGTAAAAGTCGTTTGTAAAAGTAGGGACCTAGGAAGCCTGGAGTCATCCTGCTCTGCAGTAGGATGTCCTGCTGCCACCAGTTTCTTTGAGGAGATGGGAGTCTAGATACAGTGTCCAGTTGGGAATTCATCCTCACTGAACAGGTCTGGGACATCCCGTCTGAGAGCAAGGAGGAGTGGGATGCAAGAATTCAGAAGTCCTACTCAGCTGGAAGTGTTCACCTCCTGACACACCCTTTGACCTGAAACTACACAGAAGCAGACGCCTTGGGGAAAGGAGGATCTGTTTGTGCTGTTAGCCGATTTCCTCCCGGGTTCCTATACACAGGGATGTAGAGTAGAAGCCGGTAGGTCTGTAACAGATACAGTGAGGCCGTCTAGAGCCCTAGATGCCTAACATCGTGTAGTGTAAAGTTGCCACTGTCTTAGTTAAGCTTTCTGGGGCATGGGAGCAATCTCTGCATCCAGTCTCAGGTCATGGAAATCTGTGAAGGACTGGAGCTTCCATTAAAGAAGGAAGGAGTGGTCTGGTCGTTTGTTAAACTGTCGATATCTTGGAGCTGCATTGCTGACTTAGTGAGGATGGCAGAGTGGCTCCTTTGCTTTATGAGAAGGTTTCCACTAGAGGCCGGATCTGTTTCTCCCGTAGGCTTCCTGGGTGGGTACAAGGGCTCAGCATAGCCAGCTGTGTGCTCCAATCTGCAGCTGCATGGCAGTGCCCAAGACTCCTCCTAAGTGCTGCTTTGTGCTTTCCCCGGTGCTGATTAGGAGGGCTCACAGCACGGAGGATGCTTGCTGCTGTGCAGGTTTTAGGTTAACACTTTCTGAGATGAACCTCAGAGGCACTTTTTAAAAAGAACCTGCAATTTGCATACTCCACCAGCAGGCGGCTGCAATACAAACCAAACTGCAAGACTGTTTCATGTAAAGATCATCCCAAGATTCCACAAATGTGTAACGATGTCCAGTGATTAATTAAAACTCAGGCAACTTTTGAAGAGCAATCTTGAAAAAGTCGAACCTAGACATAGTATGGAACACTGCATCTGATGTTCAGGGGTTAGAATGTTTTACAACGGACTACGGCTGACTTAATTAGAAGGTGTCCCTGCCTGGCTACGGGATGTAGGCTGTGACCCTCCCATGCTACTTTCTTCAGCTATGCTGCCCACTAGGTGACAATCCTTTCATCTCAGGGATCCCCAAACAAGTGCATGTAACATTTGCTGACTGAGTCAGACTTTAGTCGCCAATGGGACCCCTAATCTATACACACTCTCCCATCCCCACCTGTAAAAAGTAAAATAAAGTGGTAGGAAGGTGTAATGAGTAGTGACGCCCAGACGGGAATGGCTACTAATCAGGCAACTAGTTAGTAGCAGAGTCGGAATTTGAGCTTGAGTTTCCTGTCTTATGGTTAGGCTGACGATATTAAAGTCACTTCAGAGTTCTGAAGAAGCTCCCATTTAAAAGATCAGCACACTGAGGTGAACGGGCGGGGGGGGCAGCAAGAGTAAGTTAAGTGATAAATAGGCTTAAAAACAACGGAGCATGGATATCTTGAAGTAGCTCAGTAGGTCAGACAGCAGTCACTGTCTTCAATTCTGTCCCAGAAGGCAGCATCAAGATGGTCCTGGGAGAACACGGGTGACTTATCTACAATGTTAGCTTTAAAAATTTAGGAAATGTCCCCTGAGTCTCCTTTAATAACCCAGTTTATAGCTGTTATCCGTGACTTTCTCTGAAAGTTCATTCCTGGGATCTATTTATAACTCCAGCCCATACTGTTTCTTAGAGTAACGATTTTCACACATTGACTACCTGCGGCGTAAAGTACTACTTCCTTCTATTTGGCCTTAAAACTATCGAGCTCTCTGGCTTTGCGCAGCAGGGCAGGATGAGAAGCCATTAACATCCTTCACCTGAAGAATTATTTTTAAAGAAGCTAATTAAGCCAACAATGAAAACAGGCATAATACTATGCAAACACACTAATTAGGCCAATTTTGAGGTTCCAACAAGTGTCCTGGAAAAGTTCAGTCCATTTACACTGTCTAACTTTCCCCAGCTGGAACCCTGCTTCAGTAAGAATTTTCTTTAGACACCTGTATGGGCCTGGTTTATCTCTGAACCAGAAGAAAAATGAAAAACAAAACAAAACACCAAAAAAAAAAAAAAAAACCAAAAACCCAAAACATCAAAAGACCAAACCAAACCAACCAAACAAACAAACAAAAAACCACTAGGTAACACTGTGTGGGGCAGCTATATTCCAAAGAATATAGCTAAAATATACCAGCGGTGACTCCTGAAAATGAATGTTTGTTTTCAAAGTTCAGTGCTCACAAAACAACTCCACTTTGGTCCATAGTGGGTAGAGCTATTTCAAAAGGCAGATGGAATGCCAGGAGCCACCCTCCCGAGGGAAGGCCCATTGTATTACAAGATTCTCTCTTCAACAAGCTTTGTTTCTCATGCGGAGGAATAAGTCTTGGGTGTTGGTCTGCTCAGCCCAATAGCAAGGGGCATGCTGGGTGGGGATGTTCTCTTTATTGTAGCCAGGGGAGGAAAGGGATGGAAGAAGATCCAAGTCAGAGAGAATTCCTAATGGAACAGTTTCCACCAAGGTCTGGTTCTGATTCCCTGCCTCACCCAACACAAATGCAGGAACAGGGTGTGAAACTCTGCACTATGACTTTGCCAAGTGAAGAAGGGTAGCCAAGGCCTAGATGAGCTTTCTCTCCACCAAACAGATATGTTCTGGGGTGTGTGTGTGTGTGTGTGTGTGTGTGTGTGTGTGTGTGTGTGTGCGAGAGAGAGAGAGAGAGAGAGAGAAGAGAGAGAGAGAGAGAGAGAGAGGGAGGGAGGGAGGAGAGAGGGGGGAGACAGAGAGAGAGAGAGAGGGAGGGAGAGAGAGAGGGAGGGGGGGAGAGAGGGGGAGACAGAGAGACAAAGGGAGAGAGAGAGGGGGGGGGAGAGAGGGGGGAGAGAGAGGGAGAGAGAAAGGGAGAGAGAGAGGGGGGAGAGAACAAGAGATCACAAAGGTTAACATCCAAGTATTTTAGAATCAGCATAGAGAAAGCCTATTATTATCTAAGGTTGGTTTTTGATACATTAAGAGATCTAGTCTCCCAAGACCTATAAAATCCCAAGAGGTCCCTGCATTCTCAAGATGGAGCAGAAGGGGTGTAGGGATGAGGCAAGTCTCTTTTCAAACAGCTTTTTAAAAGGAGCCTTGTCACTCACCAGTACTCTAGGTGTGCTAAGTACAGTGTCTTAAGCAGAGCTTGCCAGTAATTTGCTTGTCTATGGGACCAGCTGGGAACTAACCCAGGACACTGGAGATGTAACAGCAAAGGCTGTAAGAATTCTGATGCATGCAGGGTGTCGGAAACTTAATAAGAGTTCAATCTTTTAGCAATGCCTGAATTCACAGCATGGCTTTTCCCAAGGAGCGCCAAGTGCTTTAAAGATGACACGTTAATCTTCACAGAGCCTGGTAATGGAAAGCTTGAGCCTGCAGGGACAGGGTGAGGGCTGGGGAAGCTGACTTCGTGCTGTGTGCTGGCTTCTGTGAGCAGAGCAGTGATGTGGGGAGCAGGACAGCTGTCTCCAGATGCTCCATCTCTCTGCCCTCTCAGCTGCCACTGTCCCTGCCAAATCTGTCCCAGAGTTAGGAAGCATCGGACCGCTTCTTTTCTCCCCTTTTAAGCTGCATCACTTTAGCGGTAAGCAAAGTAAAGAATAAAAAAGTCAAAGAGCAGATAAGAAAGTGAAGGGAGCAAGAGGCTCTGCCAAAGGAATGACAATGAACAGGGCACAATATGGTCTGCCCAGTGGTCCATACTTTAGGCACCCGCTCAGCCTCAGAGACAGCAGGAGATCTGGATCTAGAGGCTTGGTGAGAATCCTAAGTCCCTGCGTATTAGTGCAGAGCCTGGCACAGAATGGGCACACAGCCAGATCTGCCAAGGGAATAACCAGCACAGCATTTTACAGTTTAGAAAACTATCCCTCCAACTAGAAGTCAATAAATTCCTATTCTCTGTAAAAAAACAAAAAGGAAAAGTATCCCTCCACTGTAACTGTGTACTTTCCCCAACTATATCCACCGAAAAATAAGGAAACAAGTTTATGATGGCCAGAAAGGGGGTCTGTCCTGAGGCTGCCTCATTCCCAGGCTGTTTATTATATTTCCTACTGATCTATAGGAAAGGAGCATTCCAGAATGACCTGGAGAAAGTGTGAGACTGAAAAGGAAGAAACTAGCTGTCTAAGACAAGAATGTTAGCCTGAAAGGGGGTGTGGACAGCTAGCTGAGGTACGGCAAGCATTTGCACCCCATGTGACCATGTGATAGTTAATGTTCAGCAAGGACTGCTGGCTCCTGCAAGGTATGCACTGAGGACTTGGGGATATATCGGACGTGGTGGGATAGTGTGTGGTGACTGATTATTCATGTCTGACCCAGACAAGGAAAGGACAAGTAATTCCATAGATGCTGTCCATTTAACACACTTCCCTTTTCTAGACAATATTTTATAGACAATAGACTCGGGCATGGATTCAAAAGGACGTAGCTGTGTATTAAGGGAGCTGAGCTTTGAACCCACCACTCTGGGAAAGTAAGCACTTTCCTATTGTGTTATGGTATCCTGGGCCTAATACCAGTTACTAGTTATAGGTGTGGATAAAGGAGTTATTCGTGATTGAGTTCTGTTACTTGAAGATTAGAGAGAATAATTCCACTTTACCTATCACTCTGAAGAGCTGAAAATCAAACATCAGAGTTTCCTAAATGGCCTTCCAGCCCATGTCCATGGTGCTGTCCCATGACATTATCAGTAGATGGAAAAATAATAAACACAGGCAGCCGTACAAGATGCAGGGCATCACAGGATGTTTGTTACAGGGCATTACAGGATGTTACAGGACATTACAGGATGTTATGGGCATTACAGGATGTTATAGGACATTACAAGAAGTTAGGGCTCTAGACTGCCTCATTGTATCTGTTACAGACCTACCGGCTTCTACTCTACATCCCTGTGTATAGGAACCCGGGAGGAAATCGGCTAACAGCACAAACAGATCCTCCTTTCCCCAAGGCGTCTGCTTCTGTGTAGTTTCAGGTCAAAGGGTGTGTCAGGAGGTGAACACTTCCAGCTGAGTAGGACTTCTGAATTCTTGCATCCCACTCCTCCTTGCTCTCAGACAGGATGTCCCAGACCTGTTCAGTGAGGATGAATTCCCAACTGGACACTGTATCTAGACTCCCATCTCCTCAAAGAAGAAACTGGTGGTAGCAGGACATCCTACTGCAGAGCAGGATGACTCCTGGCTTCCTAGGTCTCTAGTTGGTGGTTCTCCCTTGGCCACCAGTTCTGTCTTCCAGTTCTGTCCCTGTCTTTATTCTTTTTGCCAGAAGCTCCACTTGCCTGCTCACTTGTGTTGGTTCATCACTCCTGTGGTTTTTTTTTCTTCAGCTTTAGACTCACAATGACTTAAAATAAAATCAGTCTCTTCAAGTCAGGCATGGTAGCACAAAACTTTTGATCCCCAAAGAGATAAATGGATCTCTGTGAATTCCAGGCCAGCCTTGTCTACATAGAGTGCACACACTCTGTCTACCACAATGAATTATTTATTATTGTTATTAGTATTATTATTTGAGACAGGGTTTATTTGTGTAGTCTAGGCTGTCCTGGAAGTTGCTCTGTAGACCAGGCTGGCCTCGAACTCAGAGATCCTCCTGCCTCTACTACCCAAGTGCTGGAATTAAAGGTGTGCACCTCCACCTTCCAGCCAGTGAATGGTTTTTAAAGGATTATTTCTTGATGCTTTTCACAACTACATTTACCTTGATGAGATGCTGCCCAGAGTGGAGATCATGATTTGAGTTAGAAATGTTAGAACTTAAAATACCGTCCATCTTCACTAGACTTATACTCATGCAATTATAGGACTAAAAGGAACTAGCAGGATTGTTTGATCTAATCAGCCACTACAAATGGGTCATCACAGTAGGTATATGTTTGAATACTGTCATTGTTTGAATAGAAACTATCCCTGTGCTCCCAAGATTTGTGAAGTGAAGACTTGCCCCTGGAGGGTCTGGAGGGTTGTCTGGAGAAAGAATTAAACTCATCAATAGGCTCAATGAGTTGAGTTCATAGCTAACGGAAAGGAAGTAGATACTTCAAAGGAGGTATACGTTTGAAGGGTATGTTTTGCTTGCTCTGTTACTCTGTCTCTATGTCTCTCTATCTCTGTCTCTCTCCTTTCTAGATACCATCAACTAATCCTTCTGCATTACAAACTTCTACCACCATGATGTCCAATCTTGTCTCATGACCAAAGCAACAATCAGCCAGCTGTGGGTGGAAACTTCTGAAATCATGAGCCCAAATTAAATGGTTAATCTCTTACATGATGCTCCTAGATCCCCCCTCCCCACACTGAGAGGAAGCTAATACAGAAAGTTGATATCAGGAATGGGATGGTTGCTGTGATATTATTACCTGATGATGTGGTTAGGAAGCCTTTGGAACTGGTTTGTAGGAGACATTTGGAAAGGTTTGAAGAAGGTGGCTAAAAAAATGTTAAAATTCCATCATCAGAACTTAACAGTCTATTCTGATGGCACTCAGATTAAAATTCTTATATGAATATAAGCAATAATGGCTATACTCATAAGGCGTCAGAAAGAAATATGGGCTTTATTAGAAATTAGACCAGAGGACATTTGTTTCATAGTCTGAAAGACATTTATGTACATTTTGTTTGAGTCCTCAGACTTTGCAGGATACAGAACTTAAGATGATGGACTAGCCTGATAGAGGAAATTTCAAGACATCAAAGCATTTAGGCCGTGACATGGTTACTGCTAGCTGCTTTTAGTCAGATTTACAGTGTAACTGAAAGCAAAATCAGAGCACAAAAATTTGAAAACCTTACAGTTTGGTCAGAGGAGAAATATCACTAATGTTGGTGCCAAAGAAATAGTTCCATTGGGAGGAAGCCCAGAAACTGTGTGCCAGGACACGAAGGCATGGCACCCAAGAGCATCTCAGCAACTGCTAAGCCAGTCGCTGGTGCCAGGGTATACAAGTATAAACTCTTGAGAAAGATTTTTGTGAGAAAAGTGCTTCAGTACTTCCCTTAGACAGGATTGCCTAAGAAGATGCTACTCTAGGATCCATCTTAACATGTTGTCATTCCAGCACTTGTAGGCTCCTATAGCTCTGGTCCAAGCAGGCCCAGATCCTTCATGGAATGGAGGCAGACTGATGTTGTCCCACTCATGCTTGTTTGGCAGGAAAGCAGAATGCAAGGCTTACAGGATAATGGAGGTTCACACCCAGATTTCTAAGTAAGGCATCATGCAGCATGATTAGAGTCCTTGATTGTGGTTCCTGAGTAGGCAACACAGAATAGAATACGAGTGAAGCTGGAGCTGCAGGGAAGACCCCAGGAAGTTAAGAGACGCCAGGAGCATTTCTATTGAGAAAAGCCACAGGAAGCAAGTGGAGCCAGCCCAAAGGGAATGGACATCTGGGCTATAGCTAGCAAGGTCATATGGGTGTGGCTGATCAAGCACTTTGCAGCTTATGTCACAACTAAATGTTAAAGATGGAACTACAGGATGTATTGTTTGCTCTGTGTGGTCTAGTCTTGCTTTGGCCTGACCTCACCTTGCTATCTTCATTCTTTCCTTTGGAATGGAAACATTTACCTTGTATCTACTGGGTCTATCTGTAATGGTTTGAATGAGAATAGCCCCCATCGGCCTATATATTTGAATGCTTGGTCCACAGTTGGTGCAATTGTTTGGAAAGGATGAGGAGGTGTGGCTTTGTTGGAAGAGGGGAGTCACTAGCTGCAAGCTTGGAGGTTTCAAAAGATCATGCCATTTCTAGTCAGTTCTCTCTCTGCCTTGTGGTTGCCCTCAGCTACTGCTCTAGCACCATGCCTGCCTGTCTGCTGCCATGCTCCCATTACAGTTTTTTTGAAACTATAAACCCAAGAAACCATTTCTTCCTTAAGTTGTGTTGGTCATGGTGTCTTAGCACGGCAATAGAAAAGCTACAGGCTCAAAGGTAATAGTCGCCATGAATCTCTCAGAAGCCTCTGACTTTTGAGCAGTGCTGGGACTGTTACACTTTTAGGGACCCTTGGATATAGGATCAGTGAATTTTGCATTATGAGATGTCAAGAGTCTTTGGAGGCCAAGAGCAGATGGTATAGTTTGGATATAGAATATTCCCCCAAACAGGTAATCGAGGGCTTGGTTTTTGATGCAGCAATGTTCAGAGGTAAGACTTTGAAAGGAGATTGGATCATGAAAGCACTGACTTCATCATGGTATTAATCTATTGGGACCAGAGTCCCAAACTGGATTGGCTATTATTTTATAGGGACTAGCTTGAGGAAGCAGGCCACTGGCATCATGCCTTTGAGGGGTGTATTTTCCCCCAGATTCATTTTCTTTTTCATTTTACTGCTTCCTGGCTGCCATGAGGTGAGCAGCCTCTTCCAGCTAAAGCTTTCACCACCATGATATTCCACATTGCCTCAGGCCCAGAGCGATGAAACCAACTGATAGTGGGCCAAGCCTGAGAAACCATGAGCCAAAATAAAATTTGATTAATAAAAGTAGATTTTTCTCAGGCTACAGTGACAGAACATTGACTAATGAGCTCACAGAAAGCTCACATTGAGGATCTGTGAAGCTCCTTTCCACTGGGTTCATTTATTTTTGGGTAATCTCTTTTCAATAAAATGTAAATTCCTAAAAGGCAAGGATTTTTTTTTTTGGTGGTTTTCCTCGTAACTGCCTTGCTATTGCCCAGAATAGTGCATGACATATGGCATCCACTCAAAAAAATATTTGTTGAATGAATTAATAATTGGTCTTGTATGTAGTCCTTGGGGCCTTTCAAAAAATCTAATCCTTTTCATCTTCTACATGACAGGCCCTGAAATAATGTGAGACAGCTGTCATGCTCCCCAAGTCATCTCCTTCCCTGACAAAACATTTATAGTTCTCTGAAAACTATGTGAAGAAAATCCAGACCCTCTGTCTTATAAGAGCTTCGGAACCACAGAGCACCAGGGGACACTGGGAATTTTCCTCTCTCACCAACATTCTCACTCTGAAGAGAAGAAAATGGAGGCACATCTGATACAATAGCTATATTTGAAGGAGAAGCCTAGGCTGACTGTTCAGGAATAGACAGAGCAATATAAGAAACGGCTGTGATAAGCTCCACATTGCAGAAACTTTGTAGGAAAAACAAATCTGAGATCCATGTATTTACAATCTTTTTTGATGCTGTTCATGAGAGTAGCAGAATTCTTTAATACAGCTCAAACCAAACCACTAGAGATTCAGATGCAGTCAGGCGTGCGTGCGTGTGTGTGTGTGTGTGTGTGTGTGTGTGTGTGTGTGTGTGTGTGTAGAGAGAGAGAGAGATAGAGATAGAGATAGATAGATAGATAGATAGATAGATAGAGAGAGAGAGAGAGAGAACAGAGAACGAGAACCCAGGACCCTGCACATGCTTAGCACATGTCCCATCACTGAGTTACACTCCTAGTTCAACACTAGGATTCGCTATTTATGCAACAGACACAAAGACCCTGTACTACGAACCACCCTGGACTTTCAGAATGCTGAGTTGAAAAACAAATGTCTCTACAATTTGGTACTTATATTCCACAATCCCACAAACTGACCATAATGAGAGGATTTTGCCAGAAGGTAAGATAGGCGAAATCCCTATGTCAAATAATGTTTCCTGGTGGAGGCAACAGCATTTGAACATTTGACTTTTGCCTAGGTTAGTGTGCTGGCTAGTTTTCTGTCAACTTGATGCAAGCTAGGGTCATCTGAAAGGAGGGAAAGTCAATTGATAAGATGCCTTCATAAGACTCAGCTGTAGCTGGGCATTGGTGGCCCACACCTTTAATCCCAGCACTCAGGAGGCAGAGGCAGGCGGATCTCTGTGAGTTTGAGGCCAGCCTGGTCTCCAGAGCGAGTGCCAGGATAGGCTCCAAAGCTACACAGAGAAACCCTGTCTCAAAAACCCAAAAGAAAAAAAAAAGACTCAGCTGTAAAGAATTTTCTTTATTAGTGATTGATGGGGTAGAGCCTGGCCCATGACAGATAGTGCCATCCCTGGACTGATGGTCCTGGATGCTATAAGAGAGCAGGCTGAGCAAAGCTCCCAGGATCAAGTCAGTAAGAAGCCCTCCTCCATGGACTCTGCATCAGTTCCTGCCTCCAGGTTCCTATCCTTGTTGAGTTCCTGTCCTGGTTTCCTTCTATGTCAAATAAACCCTTCCCTCCCAAACTTGCTTCACTGTAGCAATGGAAACCCTAACTAAGACAGTTGGGTTTGCAAATTGCTTTTGTCTGCGTGTATCTGGTGTGCAGCTGGCAGAGGAGGCTGCCTGCTGGCCTTAACCAGACTGGTGAATCCAAGAGGGTACTCTTTCTGTGGACACCACCAGCCAAGTCTGTGCCTCCTCAGAAGTAGCAAAGTGTGTTCTCTCTGAAGAGGTTTATGAGGATCTTCCCTCTGGGTTACATCTTCATGAAACGTTGGGCTGCTCTGTTCTGGGCATGGAGTAGGGAGGATGGTCATTTTTAGATATGAATCTTTACCATTGCCAGGGGCCCCATGGGGGTGGGATATGCAGAAGGTCATGCAGGATGAGGAGGGAGGTAGAAACAGGCTTCTGCCGTTGTCTTTGGAAGACTGCTTTAAGTAAATAGGAAAGAGTTTAGAGCATGCATACTCCCGACACATTCTGGTGGGGCTGGACTCTTCTAAGTCATGAGAGAACCTTTCTAGTGGCAGTGTGGACGCTCCAGGAGCACAAGAGCCACTCTCTCCCCCGGCAAGTCCTCCAGTGTGCAAGTTGAATGTTGAGTCTTTCCCACAGCCCTATCCACTGTCAACCTATGGCTCACCACGCTGCAGGACAAAGAAAGCTGCTTACTTGCTGGGAAAGGGCCACCTCTGGCATGACAGCCACTCGGATGGATGTAGATTGAACAGGGAAGGTGGACATGCAAATCAAACTGCAGACATCATTAGTGGCTAGAAATGGTGATTATAAATCTCAGGAGCCAGACAGCCACTGAAAAAGCTCAGGGCTTCCAAGGGAAACAGCAGTTAGGGCCACTAATAAATCTGAAACTTGTCTTCTTAACTAAGCCGGAAGACAGACAGAGGAGCCACCATCTACACACGGGAGGAGTGATGGGACTGATCTTCAGGAACCCTCTGTCTTTGTTCCCCTAGCTGATGTTAAGTTGTCAAGGCAGGCATCAGTATCTTTAAGTGCAAGAGCTGGGACAATGACTAACTAAAGTATGTGGAGGGTCTCTCAGGAAATAATGATAAAACACAATGAAAGAGCTGCATGGACCTGGGTGGTACCTACCCTAACCACTGGGCTTCTGCTTGTCTGTACTACGGAGAGGAAAGGTCTACACAATGGCTTGTTATAGTTATGTTCATGTTTAAAACAGCCTTGTGAGGGAGGTATTACCACCATGCATCCATTTTCTTTTTTTTTCAAATTAAGAGACCATGGCTTAGAGGAACCAAGAAGTTTGTTCGCAGCTCACAGGCAACTAAGAGGCTACCTGTGACTATAATCTGCTTTTCAGAAAGCAAACCCTCTGTAAGCAAAATGAATTAGAGGAACATTAAAAGTCTACAAAATGTGTGCCCTTTCAATCGTCAGGCATGCTCCCCTGACACAAACAGCTGGTGAGGAGGTAAACGTGAACAAGGGAGGCCCCTGCCTGCTCCCACCAGGATGGCCTACAGAAGGGTAATAAAACAGCTGTCTACAAGGGACACAGATCTGATGATCTCTCACAGCAGACACAGTCAACACAAAATTGTGTCACAGGCAGCCAAACAATCAATGGGACAAATGGTGACGCTGAGCACTCTGGTAGTCTGGGGACATGATGTCATAGGAGTTTTACACACCTCCTTCCATGTTCCAGTCACACAGGTCATCCAACCAGCAAGAAGACAGAACATCTTTCCCTGTGTGCTTTCATACTGGGGGACAGCCTTCATCTAAGGGAGACTTTATCAATACCACTCTTAATTACTGACTTTATGTTGGGAGCTGGGCTCGTAACAGGTACCTAACATGCGTCTTTCTGGTTTGTAAATGTAGGATCTTTATTCCCACTTTATCCAGCAGAAAAGTTCTAGTGTGGAGATGTTATGGTGGTGTACATCAAGGTGAAGTGTGACTGACAGACACTGGACAGCTACCTCTGACTGTTCTGGCTGTTACCTGGATGCACAATTTGGGACAACTTGCATTGTCCTCTGTGCACACTTGATGGGCACAGGTATTCATGCCAGGGCCGTCCAGCTCTGGAGGAGGGCTACTGCTCTGGGGAGAGTGGGGAGAAGGGGAGGAGGCAGGTGAGCAGGGGCTGGTTGGTTGTGAAAAGTTGCACTGCTCTCTGCATGTCCCAGCAGAACAGGTCAACAGTGACAGGTCCTGAGTTTCCTTCTCCTTAAAAGGTCAGACTGGCTGTGAGGATGACCAGCTCTGCTCTGATCTGAGGCATGTCACAAGGAAGAGCTAAGTTACTCTGTGCATGTGTATATCTATGTAGGTCACTACAGGGCACTGTGCCATGAATGGAAACATAAATAGGCAAGGACTAGACTTCACTTAAGGGAAGTTCTGTGGCTGCTCTTGGCCACTAAGTCCGAGTATTGGGCGAAAGCCTGGAGATTGGGATGAACCACAAGACTCCTGGTCCTTTTCTGAGAGAATGTCTCTCTTCTTTATTGTGGAGCAGCCTTATATACAAACTTACTAAAACCCCAGGTCAGAGGGTTCACAACAGGATATTGATCCTAGTGGGGTGAGGTCAGGAAAACAGGAGATACCTGTGGTTATGCTGGAAAACAACATAGCTCATGGGGGCTGGGTTCCAACAAAGTCCCAATACTCCGAACAACTCAGGTCCATCGGAGTGATATGGCACCTGGCTGGAAGCAGCGGGTCGGCCTTACGATCTACTGAGTATGACAATCCTGCGAAGATGGGAGAAGAAAGGGATTAGTTCTGAAAATGATCATGTTTGTGGCCCACACCAGGCTCCAGAATCCAACCTGGATAGCAGTGCATGTTTTCTCAGTTCAGGAGACCTGGAATAGTTGTGGTTTGGTTTATGGCACAATAGTGTATGTGGGTACAGAGCCCAGGAACTCCAAGTGTAGACTTTGGAGCCAGATCATTGGAAGCCACAGCTCTTAAAAGCTGAGAAGTCTTAGGCAAATAATTGTGTGTGTGTGTGTGTGTGTGTGTGTGTGTGTGTGTGTGTGTTCACCCTGTGCTCAGTACAATTCACGGAGCACCTCTGCAGTCCCTATCCAAACCTTTCATTGTTTGTGGCTGGGAATGATGGAGGGGAGCAGCATTCTGAGGAGACGAAGAACACAGATGGGCCACAGTCTGCCCCTGCCCTGCCCTTTGATAAAAATGCAAAGGGTGCAGTTTCATTAAGAGGTAATGTCGAGGCAGACCAAACAGCTGACAAATGGCACAGAAGAAATCCTCCACTCAAACAGAAGGTTCCAGAAACGAGGTTTCTCAAGGGATAAAAGAGAGAGATGGCACATACCCCCAAACTCAAGATTGCCTGACAGCCCATCAAAGAGAGAGAGGGTGTGGAAGGGAGGGAGAGAGAGATTGAGAGAATTTTAACAGATCTGGTCTCAGCTGTTTGAATGGGAGCGAGCTGTGTGTAAGGGAGGGGTCTAGGAGTGGTCTAATTCTCCTTATGAATGATCTTGATGTGGGTGTCACTAAAATGAAATCAACAGATGGCAATAAATTAGTAAGGAATGAAAGTGATTTAAACCTAGAGCCACAGGAACCCTTAAACTGCTTCTAGGTAAGGTGGGAACAGGACCATGCAGCATTTCTGAAAGGATTATCCCAAGTCTCATCTGCCTCTCTCCAAAGGTGAGTGGCAGGGATGGGGAGGAGCTGGCTGGCTGTCCTCCTGATGGAGCAGGAAGCATCAGAGAGTGATGGAGTGGGCGGGGAGCAGAGAGGAAAGAGGTCTCCATTCATCTTAAACAGCTTCTCTCCTGATAGACAGGGAGTGGGTGGCTGTTTATCTTTGAAATCCCAGCTATTTTCTTCAGTAAAGAGGTGTAAACTAACTTCCTTCCGGGCACATCTTCAGTTACAGTAGGGCACATCAAAGGTACACAGCACGCGGAGAGGCCTGCCACTCCTTCCTACAAGGCATCTCTCTCTTCCTCCCGTATCGACCTGGAGGCTTCTGTGAATTCATTCATCTTCCCACAAAAGGCAACCCCTCTTCTTGTCCTTTTTCATGAAGAAGTTTGGGGTTTCTGTGAAAGCTCAGGAGTGGGGTGGAGTGTGGGAGAACGAGACTTAACTCCATTTTGAAGGTATTCACCTGCCCTCATACCCACTTCTTAGCATCTCAAACCATAATGGTTAATTTTAACTGTCAACTCGTCAGGATTTAGAATTGCTATGGAAATAAACCCCTGGGCATTCTGTGAGGGAGTTTATACTGGGTTAACTGACATGGGAAGACTTATCCTAAGTGTGGGTGCTGCTGTCCATGGGCTGGGGCCCTGGACTGAAGAGAAGGATAGGGCGAGCTGATCAGCCACACTCAGCACTTCCTTGTTACGATAAATCTTTCCACCAAAAGCTGCCTGAGCCCAACCGCCACGTGTGAGCTTTATGCCAGCTGCCCACCCGAGTTAGGCCCAAATGAATACACAGAAACTTGTATTAGGTTCAATGCTGCTTGGCCAATGACTAGGACTTCTCATCTGCTAACTCAGTCTTAACTATCATAAATCTATATATTTTATAAGACTTATCTTATCGGACGCCTTATTGGTGTCCCTCCTTGCTGGTGCATCACATTGTGCTGCTGGAGGAGCAAGGGGAAAAGAGGGAACTTCCTGTATCTCCTTCCCTTAAATATGAGTCTCCTTGCTATGTCACTTCCTGTCTGGATCAGCACTTCTCTACTACATTTCCCAGAATCCTCTTTGACTCCTAGTCCTGCCTAACCTGCCGTTTCATTGGCCAAACAGTATTTTATTTAACAATTAATAAGATAAACATACACAGAAGTACTTCCCCCATCACTTCCTGTTTGTTGGTTAGTTTTTTTTATTTTTTAATCTACTTGACACAAGCTAGAGACATCTGAAAAGAGGGAATCTCAACTGAGAAAATGTCCCCAACAAATCAGCCTACAAGTAAGCCTGTGGGGGCATTTTCTTGACTAATGATTGATGGGGGAGGCTTAATTTACTGTGGGTGGTACCATCCCTGGGCAGATGCTCCTGGGTTGTAAAAGAAAGCAGGCTGAGCAAGCAATGAGGAGCAAGCCAGCAAGCAGCATCCTTCCACGGTTTCTGCTCTGGTTCCTCCCTCCGAGTTCCTACTTTTGAGTTCCTGCCTTGGCCTCCCTCAGCAGACTGAGACTTGGGACACGTAGACCAAACTGCCTTGGGCCAAGTTGCCTTTGGCCATGGCCTTAATCACAGAAAGGAAAGAAAACCAAAAGCCTCTGCTTCCTGACTATAGGTGCAAAGTGACCAGCTGTCTCCATCTCCTGTTCCATGATCTCCCTGCCATGATAGACTGTGGGCCCAGCAAAACCTTCCTTCCTTAAGATGCTTTTCTCAGGCATTTTGTTACCAACAAGAAAAGTAACCAAAACACAAGCTATGCCAAAGACAGCAGATTAGGGGGCCGGGAAGATGCTCTTTAACTGAAAGAGTCCACTGCAGGCACCACGGCTAAGGCTAGTCCTGGGATGCCGAAGCTGAACTCCTCTCTGATACACACAGATGCAGGAATCACTGTCTGTTTCAGACTCCTATCGCTTCCATCAAATCTGCTCCAGACTCATCTATACAATTTAGAGCCCCCCAACACAGACCCAAGGGCGGGGAATTTTACATTGAGAAACCTCTGTTATCTCACGCCCCTGTCCAATCCAGCCTCCAGAGTATGCCTGGTGTCTTCCATCCAAGTATTCCGCAAGCTGATGCCTGAGGTCATCCGTGCACTTTGTCTAAGCTTTCAACAGGGAAGAAGGCTTCTCAGTAGACACCAGGAACACAGACCCACAGGGTAGAGGCATTTACTTGCCTCCGGGTGGCAGGGAGGAAGGGAAGACATGAGTCAGATATTTCTCCACAGTCCCTTCTAGCTGCTTTATGACTCAAAGGTAGGCCAAAGTCAGCAAAATGTCCACTCTTGGAACTTCTACAGCAGATTCAGAGACAAGCTCAAGTGAGACACCTTCTTGGCATTCAGCAGAGCCCATTCAAGCTTTCCAAAGGAAAGGTGACTAACGCTTTTTTTCTTGTTGGCTGCCTACTAAGCTGGTATTCAAATTCAGAACCTGAAGGCCAGTGGGATGATAATGTAGACAAGCAGTGGGCAGTGAGTCAGAGACACATTTTTAGTCTTTTTATCTGCTCCCCCTGGTCTAGGACAAATCATAAAATTTCCCAGAGTCTCGGTTTCTTTACGTGCAATAGAGAAGACACCTTCTCTGCTGTCCTCATATAGCCACTGGGAGGAGCAAAAAGTAGATGAAAGGGTGCTAGCACGTAGGAACTAGACGAAGGATGAGTACCAGCACAGCTTGGCTGGCTCAGTGTCTTCCCTGAGGATGATGTGGGGGAGGCGGGTTAGCCCTCAAAGTTAGCTATGACCACCATTTTTTCAAAGGCTTTTGACCCTAAGTATTAATTTCTGCTCTTCATGCAAGGCTTATCGATGGCTGGACCACTGATGTGTCTGTCTCTTCTTTATAAACGTTTAACAAAGCATCACGTCTTCAGTGTACCTGGTACTGTTTGAAGAACTTTATAAATGTTAACTCATTTAATCTTGCCAACAAGCTCATGAAGTAGGACCATTACTATTCACTCTTCTAGACAGGGAAACAGGCCGAGGCGTTAGTAAGCAGTCAGGGACAGGCAGGGTTGCCAAGGATAATTCTGTACTGAGATTCCTTGGCCCATGCTTTCTATATGATGTTCCCATGAGAGGACAGTCAGGAGTGATAACTTCTTGGCTGTTGGTTTCTGGATCTCATGCTCCTCTCTACTGAGCCACACCTTTCTGTTAAGTTAGACCTTTAACTTTAACAGCAGTGGATATTCAGCACTGTGTTCTACCCATCAGGAAACCTCAGAGGGATCCATAGGATGCTATGAGGGGCCCAGAAAGCTGAAAACTTAACGAACTCAATGCCTTGGTGTATTCTGGAGCTTTTGGCTTATAGATGAATCTTGAACACATTTTGTACAGTTTCAATTTAGGAAGAGTATAATGGTTTTGTTTGAAATGTTCAACTATTTGCTGTTCACAGTGTTTTCAAATCTTACAATTTGATATTTACTTTTTTTAAAAAAACAAAAAAAGATAAACACCCATATGCTTGGTGGTCCGGTGTTCATTTAGAATTCTTTGTACAACAAGCTTTCAAAGGCCCCAATTTCTTTGCATATGGAATGGAGGTAATATGAATTTGAATGAGCTTTAAATGAGTTAAAATTTGTGTAAACAGCATCTCATACACTTCTTATTTTTCTCCCTTCTCCTCCTTCCCATCCTTCTGAATTTTACGTGTTACTAGGTATCAGTGACAGATCCTTGACAGCTCAGATTCTTTTAATGGAGACTAAATGGGAGGAGACAACCCATTCTGTGTCTTTGAACCAAGAGGCACGGGTGAAAATGAAAATGGAGCCTGAAATCCTTTCTTCCTATACAATCAATTGTCTATTAGGCTGGGACATTCCTATAGACTGTCATTCCGTGATAGAGTGGGTTTCTTAGAGACATGTTAAACATTCATTAAAAATGAGATTAACTGAATTAAAATATTTTGAAATACAGACTTTTAAAATATAAGCTCCATTACTGAAGAACTCTTAAGTTTTTTATAGACCTTGGGCAGTTCCCCTTCTTTTAAATCTGTTTCATTACCTGTGAGATAAAGGAATCACTTTATCTAAAATCTCTGGTCCTTTAGCTTCTGAACTGTTCCCCACATTCCACCCCAATCCACCACTAGCTATTTAAGGGAACAATCAGTGTGGAATTAGATGAGGACTGTAAGCACTTCTTAACTGTGTAAACCTGTCTGTTTGGTTCTGCTGAACTCTGGGTTGCCCACTTGTTCTATAGAGAAGGATAATTCTGTATCTAGCCTCCAACAGTGAGTAGGGGCTCCACAGAAGGAACACACATAAGCATTTCTGAGTCCTGGGTACAGCCTGGCCTTTTAGCTTGTTTCTTTGCCTGTTTGTTCATTTGTTTATGGGAGTGTAAGTTTATATGGCTTCAACAAATCTGATATTGCTGCACCCCAGAATAACCCAGCACAGGAGTCCTGTGCTTTACCCCTTGCCCCCCATCTAGAGTTAGACCATCAAGTGCAGGCTGACTTTAGGCATCTGTGCCTCCTCAGGGGTCCCTAGCTGCATCTTTCAAATGGCAGGCATTTTGCCTCCTGGTCCTATTTTCTATCCCCACCCCACCTCCCTCCTCTGCTGGTCTTTCTCAGAGCCATCTGGAATAGAAGGAAGCAGACAAGCTCCAGCCTGCCCAAAGCCAAATGCCAGTGCAAAATGAGCCCTTGGGGCAAGGCCAGAGAACAGGTGCAATAAAACTTGGAGCCAGCTGCTTGTATCTCTGACACTCCGGGGAGACATTGAGGGCTGCTGGGCTTCAGGAGAGCCTGGAGGCATCTTAGGAATGCAGATTCCTTTCTAGAAGAATCTTCTGGCTTGTCATGGGGGGGGGGGTCTGAGCCTTACAGTGTGAACAGCTGCGTGACCAAACCCACTGTCATTCATCAGAGTCCTTTGTAATACTTCAGAAACTTCGATCTGCTGAGGCATCAGTAAGCCTCTGTGGGTTGTGTCACAGTGGGGTAAATTTGCTGGGTTTCCTTGACCTTGGCCTCAGTCAGAAGTCTCTTGGTACCTTGGCTGTCATCTCAATTCTGAATACAGAATGCTGAGAAACAGTACTTCTTCTAAGAGTGCTGCCAAATACAAATTTATTTGGAAAATATTCACTCAAACCAGACAGTAATCACTAAAAGCTAACTTCTGTCCATAACTAGTAAGCAAATCATAATAAGCTAAACATCTTGGAAAAATCTCCCCATTATGAATTTCTTCTCAGTGCATGGCTAAGTTTGCAAAATAAATTCGCTGGAGTCAAAAATGAAGCAAAAGCTGGGCGTTGGTGGCGCACACCTTTAATCCCAGCACTTGGGAGGCAGAGGCAGGTGGATCTCTGTGAGTTCGAGGCCAGCCTGGTCTCCAGAGTGAGTTCCTGAACAACCTCTAAAGCAATACAAAGAAACCATGTCTTGAAAAAAAACAAACAAACAAACAAAATGAAGCAAAAACTGAAAACTCAAAACATAAGACCCATTCTAAACAATAATGTAAAAACAGAAAGAGCAGCCATGAACTATTTGGAATGGGGGGACACTTCACCAGACCTCCATAACTGGCAGTCCAAGAAGATAGAGTATCATCTAGAACACAGAACACCCCTGCATCATTTTCAAGATAGAATCATCTAGAACACAGAACACCCCTGCATCATTTTCAACAAGTTGGATCTTACACAACTTCTTTGAAAATGTTTACAGAAACAAATCAAAACCATGTAGAAGGTTGGTGGTGTAACCCAGACGTAAGACTGTGAGCTGGTTTGGAACCTGCAGGCCAGGGAGCTCTGTCAGCTCTGCTTTGGGTCATGTGGGTCAGCTTCAGAGAAACAGAACACTCAAGGCAGGAAGCACTCAGGTTTTAAAAGCCCTAGAGTTTAAATGCTACCCTGGAAGCCTGTCTATGCTCTTAAACTCCAGATACCTCTGGCTCTTGACCTGTCCCTACAGACAAAAAAATGAGTGTTTCATCCATGTCTTTCTATCTGGGCATTTTAACTCAGTTTAACCAGCGATATTATACTGGAATATTGTCCAGTGTTTGTGCTTATGGGAGAAGGCAAAAAATGAAACAATAACAACAACAACAAAAAAAAAAACATTGCAGGAAACTTTCTCCTTTGTGGAAATTGTAATTCTGGGATGCATGTAATTCTGGGTGCTGATGCAAGTGACCCACCACTTCAGAAAATAGGTTCTGAAGGTGAAATCTCTCAATATCCACATAAGGGGTTTTCCTCTCAAGGTATAGACCTAGACCCGGTTGCATTCGGATCTGAGAACACATCTGTTCTTGTCTAACCACCAACAGTGTATCCACTTATGGGGATATCTGACTGATAAGTACCTGAGATTTCACTTGGAGTCTGAGGTCACTTGGTAAAATGTAGAATAAGTGGAAAAGAAACCATTTAGGCTCTGGGTGTTCAAAAAACAATCTCCAATATGGCTGTTCTCTAGTGACCTTACCTCAAGTGCTACTCGAGGTAAGGTCACTCTACTATTCAACCATTTGGCTAAAGAGAATTTTCTGCTTCATGAAAAAGTAACTATGTGCAGACCCTAAGGTTAAAGGTCAACAGGAAAAGTTTTCAATAAAACTTTACTATATAAACAGAGACTATTCCCCCCTTCTACTCAACTCTGCAGGTCTGGCAGTTACTGTGGTGGAGAGCATCCTGCCAGCACTAAGTCCACACCACCATCCCTTTGAGTCAGCCTTCCTTCAGGTCCAACTCTCAGGCTAATTATTCCTCAGTTCATCTCTGAAAGTTTCTGAAACTTAAGCAAGGCCACAGACAACCTAAAGATTTTTTGGAGATTCAGGATTTTAAAAGAGGCTGCCACAGAGACACAAGAGAATCCCAGAAGCTGAGTCACTGGCCAGCTCACTAGGTCCCCTGGCTGTAGATGGGCCACTTCCGTGCTCTGGTTTCTGTTCTCCCTTGCCTCTCATGGATTTTAAAAAAAGATTTATTAACTTTTATTTTATGTGCATGAGTGTTTTGCCTACATACATGTATGTATGTGCACCATGTGCATGCCTGGTATCCTTGGGGGCCAGATGAGAATTCTGGATCCCCTGGAGCTGGAGTTACACATGGCTGTGAGCTGTGGTGTGGAAGTTGGGAACCAAACCAGTGTCCTCTGAAAGAGTAGTAAGTGCTCTTAATTGCTGGTTCAGCTCTTAAGCCCCCCAGGAGTCTTTAAAGAATGTACAGCTCAGGCACCTGGCTGGAGGCTATTCCTTCAGGGATCTGTGCTGTAGAGGAGGCCATGGCAGATGGCTGCTCTTAAGTACAGGGTTAGGGATGGCCACACCTACAAACCTTGCTTGTAGCTTTCCAGTTTCACACTTAGATAGGACAAGGCAAGGCAGTTGAGTTGAGTTGTGAGGCACTGTCAGGAAGGAACAAGGCCCACTGTGGCTTCCCTGGGCCCTAGCTACCCTACATTTGTTTCCTTTTTACATCTTAAGAGGCTGCTTTTGATGTTCAGGGCTTTCTGATGGTTACCAAGGAAAAGGGATGCAAACCAGGTTCTTCAACTTCTTTCCTATCACTCTCTTTGCCAGGTGTTTGTGGAAAGGATTGGTTCTTAAAGGTTGGCTTAATACACCTCCTCCTCTCTGCATTCTCCTTAGATTCCAAACCCTTCCTACTCTGACTCCTCAACACCATGGTCCCATCTGTGGGATTCACAGTTATAGTTTCAAAGGTAAATTTCTTTAAAGAGCATCCAGGAGTGGTTTTCTTCTTCTGGAAAGAAGCTGCCCACCAAGGCTGTGAGGGACCATGGAGGACTCAGTAGTTCATGGGCTCCCAGAAGGTTGGGAGTTCCTGCTTTTAGGGTGTATAGTATTGCTGCTCCGGTTGTAGCCCCCTCTGAATTTATTTCTTAACTTCAGGTGGGTGAGCCCAAGGGAGGGAACCAGTTAAAAGTCAGAGGATTCAAAAGACCCATCAAATGAGGCCTAACAGTCTGAAAAGGTGGCAGGCCCAAAGAAAGCAGTAGGTAGGAACGAGACAGAAGTTTCGACACACACACACACACACACACACACACACACACACAAAACACATCAAGCAGATCTTGACAAAAAAACAAGCATGAGGGGCTGGAGAGATGGCACAGAGGTTAAGAGCACTGGCTGCTCTTCCAGAGGTCCTGAGTTCAATTCCCAGTACCCACATGGTGGCTCACAACCATCTGTAATGGGATCTGATACCCTCTTCTGGTGTGCATGAAGATAGAGCATTCATGTATATAAAATACATAAGTAAATAAATCCAAAACCAAACCAAACCAAACCATCAACAAAAAGCAGGCAAGCAGGCGCATGGCAGCAAATGCTAACAAGTGACAGGCTTTGAGAGTGGATCTAAGGCTGGAATAGGGCCGAGAAAGGGAGGCAGATCACCTGACATGGCCCTGGATTTCTAGGGTCCGTGGGAGATGTGGTCTGGAAAGGTACAGATGACAGGGTTGTGACATCTGCTGGGAGGTCTGCACTTTCCCCTCCAAAGGGTAGTTCCTCTACACTCACCTTAGGTCCCCAAAAGACCACAGTGCAGCAGAGTGGCATAGACCCGTTCTCCCCTGTTCCCTCCCAGCCCTCCTGCATTAGAATAAGCAGACACAGCAGTAATAGGTTCCTGTGCTAAAAGCCCTTAACATAAAAAGAAAATGTTAAAAAAAATGAATGAAACCCAACTAAAAGCCACAACAGAGACAGAGTCCCCAGGCTGCTAGGATATCCCTGTCAGACTCCCCCCATCTGTTGTGCTCTCCAGGGCCTCCCAGCTGAGCCCTGCTGTCAGAGGAGGGCCCTTGGCCCCCTCACAATCTGTCATCTTTGACACCACTTGGATCTTGTTTCTGTTGGAGCTGCCAGGGGACATGAAGACACCATGCCTGTCTGTGGGCAGGGAGCCAGGAGGAGCAAGCTTGCCATCAGCACCTGGGATGGGTGGGGTAGGTGTGGGGAGGCTGGAGAACAGGGGTTCTGAGTTGCTGGGCATCCCAGCTGAATCCTAGTTTCTCCACCCGTCCAGTCTCTCTTGGCTGCCAGGGCCTCCTATTTCCTGCCATCTGTGATGGGTATCTCTGGGGAGACCCTCTCCTTTCTAGCTTGCTAATCACTGTGTACAGACACTGGCGATGGGCTGGTCTCTGCTCCTGGCAATTGTACAGACATCCCTTGGGCTGATCTGAGTTTCCTTCTGTGCTGCCAAGGGACTTGACTCTTCCTATGTTCTGTCTGCTTCCTCTCTGATACAGGTGATTGCTTCTGCAGCTGACCAGACTCTCAGCAAACAAGAGTGTGTGTGTGTGTGTGTGTGTGTGTGTGTCTAAAATTAGAAGGTTAAAAACCCGTTTACTGATTTTCAAACTAAAAGATTAGGAATGTTTGCATCCTTGACCCACAGAGTAAGGCAGTGGGAAGAGCCCAGGGTTGGGAAACATTAGCAATGGCATCAGATAGACCTGGGCCTGAATCCTGGCTCTGCCATTCACTCACACACACACACACGCATTCTCACCCTGCTCCTCTCTGGGCCTCAGTGTGCATGTCTGCAAAGTGTGCTTCCGGTCATATAATTTACCATCTGGGGAGGCAAAGAAGATTCTGCTGAACCATCACTTTCATGTTTTCTAGCTACCTCACTGTCAGTTCACTTGCTATGAACCAGAGATGGCTGGGCACAGTTACTGGTGAGGGAGCTGGAAGGGCAAAGAGTACTGACTCAGTTGCTCACATTCATTCTTGGGTCTCTTCCTAAGACCTTGGTCTCATTAGCACCAGATCCTGACCAGCTGGATGGATTAGGCAGCTGGGAGGTGAGAACACTAGGATTAAACCTTTTGTTTCCCTGGTTTCCTCACAAGGACAAAAGCAAGTAATGAGACGATGTCCAGAATATCCAATGTTCATTCAACCATTCACCCATTTACTCATCCGTCCATCTGTCTGTCCGTCCGTCCGTCCGTCTGTCCGAACGTCCATCCAATCTATCCACCCATTTATTCAACTCTTCTGAGGCAGCTCATCACAGTCATTATAATTATCTGTTCCTAAATCTGCCCTTTTTATTAGTTGCCTAATGCTAGACATGACAAACCTCTTTATTCCTATTTCATTATTTTATACTGGAGGAAAACAATGGCGGTACCTACTTCAGAGGCAATGCATACAAAACACTTGACAGTATTTAAGCCTTAAACAAATAGCTTTGTAATCATTAAGTTGGGTAAGTTGGTTATGGTTGCACAGGGATACATGCTAAGTAGATACCTGTCAATCACTCAAAGTGTACAGGTGTCTATATAAAAGACTGGCTCCGTGGTTCCAAAGGCCAAGAAGATATCTTCAGCAGGAGCTTTGGGTTTATCTCTAAACAATGTGAAGATGGTTCATGGAAATTTGGAAGAGTTGAGTCACTTAAAACAATCAGTTCTTGAGTTGATTTTCCTAACTCAGGCGTGGAGGCTGCCATTTTGGAATGGAGACTCATGGTATGACTCTCATGGTTAAAAAAAAAGGAATGAGCGAGTCTGATCCTGTTTCCTCACAGAACCAGCACTCTGCATCCTTTGAAGCTTCTCCCTCTTCACATATCCAGTTCCTGACATCCCTCCCCCCACCCCCATGGCAGAGGGCAAGATCTAATTTACCGGTTTCTGGTGGCTCTCAGCTTTGCCAGAGCCTGTTCCCCACACTACTCACTCCCTGGCAGCCCTGGCCTGTCTGCCCCTTCAGGATGCTGCTGTGGCTGCTGACTGAGAATGTCGATTTACTGTTTCCCATTAGCCAGACCTCTGATGGCCTTTGAGTGCTGTGGCCTGACAGAGGTTCACAAGCCAGCTGGGGAAGGTCAGGCCCCAGGAGGTTAAGCCAGTGGAGGCTCCAGAGACAGGACTGACACAGTCACCCCACTCATGGACCTCATGGACCGTCAGACCATCAGACAACCTTATTTACTCTGTGTTTATCTGACAGCCTGAAATTTCTCATTGAGATTGCTGAACACATTTAGATGTTCCTGTTTTCTGCTCTCTGGTTTTCAGAGGCTATAAATGATGTCTCCAAACATGCCCACAACAAGCAACACACATACACATAGCTCTGATGACAGTTTCTCCCAAGCCTAACTCCTGTGTACTTGTGGGAGGACACTGGGGAAGGGAGTGGGGGGATCACACACCGGGCCTGATTCCACCAGCACTTGCCAAGATGACATTGGACACATTATTGAATCTCCTTGAGCCTCTACTTGCTTGTCTAAAATAGGGAATAACTGTTGTCCTAAAATCTGTTTTGTGATTATTGTAAGATTAATTATGGGACATCCCCTTCAGAGAGATGAAATTGTGCAAAGGGTTTGGAAAGAATGAAGAATATTAAAAATTGTTTTGGATATAAATGATTTCAAATGCTGGTTTCTGTCTTCTCTAAAATGGAAACCCTGTGATTTTATAGGCTATGAAAAGCAGGGCACTGTCCCTAACTCCTTGCATGGTGTACACTGTAACTTCTTAAACATAAGTGATACTGTGATCAAGGGAGGGTTCCAGGTAGGGCAGGTGGTACCCTTGAGGATGTGACTAAGCTTCAGGAATTCAAAGCACAGTCCTGAGTGCAGCCCAGAGCACAGCTGGGAAGTGTCATGGTGGTGATGGAATGGCGGTGCCTCCCCCTCTTTCCTCTCTACATGAGTGGAAAACATGGCCTTCAAGGTACGAAATGTATCTTTCCCCTCTCCTCTAGATCTGGAGAGAATTGTTGGGCAGCTGCCATGTCAGGGATCCCCTTGAAGGTCTGAGTGACTCTCTGCCAAGGGAGGACACAGGGCCACAGTTCCTTAAGGGTTTTCTGGAGTCACCAAATAGTAACACTAACCGATAAGCTCTATAATAACCAGACTAACGTGTACACAGCACATCACTGTTTGGAATGCCTCCTCACAGTTTTCATTTCAGCTGCTTCCTAACTCTAGACATGATTGCTCATTTATGTACGGGCAGACTAGACACTGAACTTTGAGGACCCTGCCAAAGGTCTCAGAGCTGGCACTGGAACCCAGTTCTTCTGACTCGGGCTCTGTGCTGGGGAGCCAGCAGCTAGATCTTCAACTGGCATGGTGAATAAGTGCAATTGGTGTGTCTCCCAGAAGTTAATTAGAAGCAGGGTCCACCCACTAGCACTGGTCTGATGGGCTTTAATGAAAGGAATAGCCCAAGAATTGCAGGAGCCAGAAACATGTCTGAATGTCTAAGGGTAGAGTCACCAGAAAACACTCCCCAGAGCTAAAATGTGCAGCTGGGCCACTGTGAGGAGTCTGGGAGCTGGAGATGATGTCTCTGTTCCCAGAAAATGAGCTCTGGCATGGATACTGCTCAGTCCCTACTGTTTTTGATCCCACCCTCCTACAAAGACACGATTTTCTTACTGTTAATCACAACTTTCTCTCTGGGAGGGGGCGAGCATGAGGTGGAGACTCAAAGAGGTTTCCTCTCTGAAGTCAATTCCAAAAAATTGAGGAAATGCACAAACCATCCAGGAAATGCACAAATCAGTAAAAACAACAAGACTAAGTTCATTATTTTTATTTAGCAGAGCAAGTCTGGAGAACCTCCTTCCTGGAGGGCAAAGTGGCCCTTTAGAAATGGAGGGGCCAGGGAACACAGGCTTGCTTCCTGGATGGGCCTCCTGCTGGCTATGAAGCCTCGGGCAGGTTGGTGAACCTCCCGGAACCTTACTAGGAGACCCTCCTTTTCAGGGTAAGGTTTCCATGAGGCTACATATGAAGGGCACTCGGCATCGTGGCACATTCACAGGCCTCTAACATGTAGAACATGTGTTATTTTGTGATCCTTCCCTTCTCAAGCAAAGCCACCCAGATTTTCCAGGCATTCCTTCATGTGGACAATTCTCCCCACACATGTCATCACCTGCTTTGTACTGAAATCCATCACAACTATGGAACCAGTCCTTAAACATCATACTGATTTGAACCTGTAAGAATACAAGCGGCAATGTACCCCCATGACACCTCCGTGGATGCTTTGTAACTTTACATTGTATCTCTGCTGTTGGAGTTCAGCCTCCAGCCCCTCCCTCCCAGCGACTCTCAGCTCTAAGTGAGCTCTTCCCCTCTCTAAGTATTCACCCAGATGCTCTTCTGCTTATTTCCTATTGTTTTTTCTTCCTAAAGGGGTCCATAAATAACAACTTCTAAACTGTAGCCACTTCCTGCTTAGAGTTAACAGAAACAGTGGCCCCTGTCATCCCTGGCAACTTTTCCTAATGCAACAATGTAGTCAAGAGAAGGAGATGGAAAGAGGGAACCTGATGCCTCTTCCGACCTGCCCCAAAAGACTTCATGTACTCCTGCTGCCCAGTGGCAGGTCATTTGTATCCTGCAGTCCAGTGCCCTCAAGTTACCCTCTCCCTGCTTCCCCCTTTCCCACCATGCCCATGCAGCAGCCACAGTCTGGCACCCAGCACAAAGCACATCTTGTTTCCTTCCTTCTACCTTTCCCCTAATCATGTGTGTACTCTCCATCCCTTTGGGAGTTGTGCTTTATCTCCAGTGAGCTTAATGCTTTGCTGATAAAACCAGTTAATCCTCTGCTGCTCCTCTTTTGCAGAGATGGAGGAGATTAGAGGAGAAGGGCTAGGCCATCTCCCCTTCAAGGGCACTCAGGACATGCAGCAGGGAATTGGTTCTTGTTTTCCACCTGATGCTCTAGACTAGGGTCCCCAGTGTTTCATGAGCCTCCCGATGAGACTGTAATGGGAAGGGATCATGGGTAATGGTCCAGCAGCATGGAGACTCACTAGATTCCTCTGACAAACGGCTGATCTGGTTTTGAATAGCAAAATCCCAAAAGAAGGCAATGCCTTCAGTGAGGGCCACCCTCTAAACCACCCTGTGCACACAGCGGCGTATGTCCTGTAACAGAAAAAGCAAGCACTAGCTAAGGGGGACACGGCTCAACCAGGCATGACCTTTATGCCATCATTCCCACAAATCCTGGGATTTACAGGATCACAGGTTCAGGTGGAACAAAGGATCCAGGGTTTCTACACCACTGCTTCTTTGAGTGGGCACTGACTGCCACTTTAAAGCAGGTAGGTGACATGAGAGTCACGCTTTGACAAGTGATGAGCAGGACACATACGGGAGATGGAGGAAGTGAAATATACAAGCCACATACTGAGAAGCAAACCTCTCCGTGAGGTCTAGCAGAACAAAATGGACACCAAAGCACGGGGCAGTTAAGCAGGGTGTTAGTGTCAAGCATTCCCTGGGTTGTCCAGAGTTTTGTGGATTAGGCTGAAGGTTCTCACGAATAGCTAATTTTGAAGGGACATGATCTGTTGACACTGGTGATTTAAAGTGATAAAAATGGCTCATGTACTTAACGATATCACATGCTTTCTGAATATCTTTTATGGTCCGGGCAGTTTTCATGGAGGACACAACAGACATAATATCTACTTTCATGATACGTGTAGCAAGTTAAGTGAACCATTACACACCCCTAGCCATAGGTATACGAACAGGGCATTATGGGAGAGCAGAACTGGAGAATCTCACGGAAACTGTAAAGTCAATGGTGGCTTCTGAGGGGCAGCCGAGATTTGAATGATGATGAGCAGGAATTAGGTAGACCAGGGTAGGCAGGAGGAGCATTTCAGACAGAGGCCAGCCTGGGGCGAAGCTCGAGCTTTGTAGAGTCAGTTCCGCTGAAGATCTGGGGACGGCTGACATGGCTTAAGAACAGAAATCCAGAGTGGGAAGTGGTTCATACATTGTTTACCCTCTGTGCCAAAAGTTACTAAAAAGTTTAAGAAGTAGAGTAATAACACCTGTGTTTATAATGTATTGCTCTGCCTCCGCTGCGTAGGAAAAGACTGGTGTAGCAGGGGTGGGTGGGGTGAGGTGGGGGACGTAGGACCGAGTGGCAAGTTCAGGTGGAAAGTACAAGGTGGCAGCCACCAATACACTGAGAGAAATGGCTGCATCACAGACAGGGAGAGCAGGGTCAGTAGGTCTGACCGTAGACTGGATGTGTGGAGGGCCATCTGGAATGATGCAGAGATGTTTTAGCATGTTGTAACTCAGGGAGTGGAGCAAGGATTGTGGATGCAGAAATTTGGTGAATGCTTCAGTGGAGATGAAACATTTATGAGCAAAGCTGGGTGTGGTGAAAGCCCTGTAATCTCAGTGTGCAGGAGGTCAAAGCAGGAGGATTGCCATGAATTCCAGGCTAGCTTGGGCCTCACAGAGAGCGCCAGACCATGTAGGGATACAAGGTACAATATTTCTCAAAAGACTAAACAACAACAACAACATCAAAAGAGGTAAACAGAAAATAACTTAAGTGTGGAAATCTTAAGCCTGAGATACCTTTCCAACAGTCAGGCACAGAGACACACATACCTGGCTGCATACCAGAGAGACAGAGAGAGCATCTGGTGCTATTGGGATGGATGGAATTACCCAGAGAAAGCACAGAATGAGAAAAGAAATATGTATTTTGAATAACATAGAGTAAGATTTATAAGGTGAGACAGAGGCCATAACAGCTGGAAAGAATATGGAAGCTAAAATACGAGTAGTTAACTGATGCAGAAAGCTGTAGGTCACGTGGGAAGGTGCCTTTCAATAGCAGGTCTATTGGAGTTAACAACATGGAAATTAAAAACTCAAAATGGGTAGGTTTCTCAATGGAATGGGAGCAGCTTGGATGGGAGTGAACAGGTCTCAGAGGTGAGAGGCTAATCAGACGCTCACCAGATGCAGCAATGATGAAGTAGAGAGCCAGCAGACTCTCTCTTGAAAGTGAGGAGTGAAATATGACTCCTAAATTTCCCCCAAGCCAAAGTTCTCCAGATTGGCAGGTCTGAGCTGATCATGGAAGATTTCCTTTACAGCCCGAGAAGACAGTATGGATGAGAGGTTCTCTAGCCACAGCCTTTCGCCTCATCACCTCAGCTTCACCTCACCCATTCCTGGCAAGAGAGCTCCATTCCTGCTCAAACCTCACCCAGGAAATCTCTTGGGCGTTGTGTTGAGCACTTGGGGCTGTTCTTCTGCCTCTGCTGGACACCCAAGAGGTATGAAGAAGTCACAGAGAACTCGGAACACCCTGTGGTGATGAAGAGCTGACATTAACTTTCCCTTTTCTACACGCTATGTGACGCCTCCCAATAGGCCCCACCTCCCCATTAGACTACTGTTCTCTGGGCACATTCCACATGTCCTAGTCCTTGGGGTTTAAAATGTTTTCTTTCCCTCTCCCCCTAAACCTCCGGTTTTGGAATTGCCCCTGCCCCCCCCTCCCCTTCGCTTCTCCATATTGTAGCGACCAACTAGAAACATTGTACCTTCAGAAAGCCCTTCCTGGTTCCTCTTCTCCAGACACTTCTCTTTCTTGCTTTACAGTACTGGTGTGAGGAAGTGAGACTACTACAGATCCCATTGTTTCCTGTGTGGTGCTTGTGTATTAGGGCACTTGGTAAGTATGTGTTCACTGCAGGCTGAGTGAGAAACCAGTGACTCTTCTTGATGGAGGAGGAAGATTTTTGAACTTCTGCTGAAGACTGTATTACCCAGATTCACCAGACCCAAGTTAAAAATAAGGAAATGAGGCAAGTAGTCACCAGTGTGGCTCCACATAGTCACTTAGAGTTCAAGTTCAAACTACAGCACCATGGCCATCAATGATTTAAAATATTCCTTTAGAAGCTTTCCCTTCAAAACGGAAATTAAATCCACTTTGGGATTTCATTCCACTCCCATAGGAATGGCTATGATCAAGGGGGAAAAAATGACAATAAATGCTGGCAGGGATATGGGGAAAGAGGAACCCTTATTCAGTATTGGGAGTGTAAACCCAATATATGTTATGGAAACCAGTATGGCGCTGTCTAAAAGGAATTAAAATAAACTACTATACAATACCATACCATACCACACCATACCATAGAACTACCACATCAGTCCTAGGCATATGCCCAAAGGATTCTATATCCAACTACAGAGCTATCTGCATAACCATGTTTGTTGCTACATTATTCACAAGAAGGAAATGGAACCAGCCCAGAAGCCCACCAATAGAAGAATGGAGAATGAGAACGTGGCACATATATCCAGTGGGATTTTACTTAACCATAAAGAAAAATACAATTATGAAATTTGCAAGAAAATAGATGCATCCACAAAGAATCATATTAAAGTAAGGTGACCGGGACTCAGAAAGATAGAAACAAAAACAAAACAACCCCCCCAACAGCAACAACTACAACAACAACCCCCTCCCCAAATTCTCATGTTCTCTCCTATATGCAGATTCTAAATTCTGGAGTTTGTATGTAGGTAAATGGAGGTATGTGTTAGAGTGGGTGTAGACTATGAAACTAGGTAGGAGGCTACAAGAGGGGAACAAGAACTATTGAGAAAGGGGAAAGGTCAAGAGGTCAGATGTAACAGAAAAGCAGAAAGGAGGCTACAGGGGTCAAAGGACACAGGAAAGGAAGGGGACTGGGGGTGGGGGTGGGGTGAAGAGAAACAACAGCAAAAATTTTGTTTGAAAAATGCTGTCATGAAACCTAATTCTTTGTATGCTAATAAAAAGGCCTATGCTCTCCCTCTTTTGAGGAAGTTCAACATTTAAACCACAAAGGCATGTTCTCTTTCAATTCTGGAACTTGTGGTTTCTTGCTGTTTTAGTTGTGGATTTAGTATTGCACAATTCTTTCCAAAATATTGAAAAGGCACCCTGCTAACTCAAACTTCACTGTACCATGCTTCTGTGACAGAACACTGTATAGAAGTGAACACCCAGGCTTCAGTGTCTGCTGCTCATGGTGCTGCCTAAAGCAGACAGACAACCAACCAACAGACTACAATGACTTCCATGTAATTTGAGATCCCATTAAAAAGTTTGCATTGGCAAAGTTTTCAGGGCATAAATATTCTGTAGAAACTGACTCCGTAAAATCTAGGCTCTAAACACATAGCAATTATTACAACCACAAAGAGATAGGTCAATTCTGGATATAGATCTATAATAATGCAATTTATGATTTCTTTGGGACTGTTCTTGCTTCCCTGCACCCACAACATAGAAACCAGCAACCTTAAAGTATTTAAAGTAGAAGATACATGAAACAAACAAAATCTTTCCAAACCTCAAATGAAAGAATTCGGTAGGGTATGTAAAGGGACTATATTGTAAGAGATTCAGGACTGTGTAAATTGGTTCCAAGGTAGACAACCTTCCCCTAGATCCAAGGAAGTTCCACTATCATATCTGTTTACAGCCAACTTGACTTCTTTGGTACAAGGTATTTTATGGAAGGAATTGGTTATATATATATTTTGTACTTACTGATTTACAAGGGACTTAAGCCACAGAGGACTCTCCTGTATAGTCTTGGGAAACATGGAGCTGTTTCTGCTAAGTCCCTCAAAGTTTCCTTTACTAGGGGATTCAGGCTTTGTGACTGCCCCCAGCCAGGTTACTGCCTCCCCATTCAGGGTGAGGCCAGGAGCACGCGATGGATGCCCATCCCTAGCCAGGCATTCTGTTACTTGGCTGAAAAGAATGAGTTTCAAACAGACCCAAACAAACAGTTCTAAAACACACGTGTAAAGATATAATCACTCTTTTCAGGTTGTGTCTTTTTAGATGGCATGATTCACCCAAAATAATATGTCCCCCACTTCTCCCATTTCCAGAAAGCCAAGAACACAGTGTGCTCGGGCATATTGCAAAGCAGGGCTCACATTTCTTTTCACCACCAACCAGCTTTCTCTACTGAGCTTTTATGCTTAAAGAGCAAAGTGCAAACTCTGGGAGGAAAAGGAAACAAAACGATCTGTCAAAATTCCTTTTAGCACTTATGACTAGTGTTAACTTACATGCTCCGAGAGTGCAAGAAAAAGCCCAAAACTGCTGCTAAAAAGATGATTTGACCTTTTAAAACTAGAACTCCCCCATCCCATATCCATTTTAAATAGGTAAATCTTGGGAGCGCCACAATTTTAGACTAAGAAATGAAATGAGGTTGAATTTCCAGAAAAAGGGGTTTCCCTAAAGGCCACAAGCTAATTAGGGTGTTCTAGACCGACACTGTAATAGTAGGTAGAATGCAGGCCCCAAATCTCCTAGCCATATATAGTCGCCAAGAGCACGGAGGAGTCTAGTTCTGAAAAGGGACAGGAGGGCAGATGAAAATTTAGTAAGAAAAAAAAAAAAAAAAAAAAAAAAAAGTCCAGAACACGACCTCCCAAAGCCTGCGGTTCCAGAGCAGGATGTCCGCCCCTGGTGGCGGAGGAGCCCTGGCGATCTAGGTGCACCGCAGCTGCCAAACCCTCAGCGCGCACCAAAGGGCGCTGCTGAAGGAAGTTGGAGAGCTCCCAGCCAGCTGACTGGATTCGACGGTGGGCGCCAGGGAATCACTTCCAGCGCCGCAATTAGGAAAGTTTTGAAAAGTAAAGACCCCAGACAGTTGAAGGGACTCATCCTTTCCTTGAGCCTAAGAAACATCTCGTGCCGCACCAGCCGGCTGCTAGCACAAGGCCATCAGTTCCGCTTGACCCGGGAGCATCCTGTGCCTTCCAGCTTCCCACCGCCCCAGAACTGGTCCTTGGGGCGCACCGCCACAGAGGCGCTCTGCCCTGCTGAAGGTTCCAGACGGAGATGCCGCTATGCTCACTGGCCTGGGGGGGGGGGGGTGATGGCAGAACCTCTAACTCCCACTCGGACGCCCTGCACCTTCTCTTCTAAGCCGGCTCGGTTTTCTCCAAAGGACGCACGACACAGACCATGCGCCCCCGGCACTCCACTCCTCTCCCCAAACTCTTCCCGGGGAGACCCACAAGCACAGACTGCGCCCCCCAAAACTCCCATGACTCTCACCAACCACCCCACCTTTGCCTCTCGAGCCTCTCGCCCCCCCCCCACCAGTCGCGTTCTTTCTGCCCCTCACTATTCTCCTCGCCTTTCTGAGGAAGTCAGAAGCAAAGCACGAGAAAATGCCTTCGCGAGGAGCCTCCCGTCACCCGCCCTGTCACTGAAACAAAAGCGCAGGGAGGAGGGAGGTGGGTGGGGAGGCGGGAGGAAGGTTCGGAGAGAGATGGGGGACAACGGTAAGAGGGGCTGGGGAGGGGGACCGGAATGGACAGGGGAGAGAAGGGCCAGGACCCCGCTCCCGCGCCGCGTGGCGTGGCCGGTCGCTTACATGCCCAGGTCGCTGTAGGTGTTGAAGAACTCCATCTGGTTGCACGCCTGGATCCAGCCCACCACCCAGGTCTCGTGGCGGGGGATGGGGGGCATGACCACGCGGGCCGAGGCTTTGAAGTAAGGGGTCTTGTAGCGCAGGACGATGGGCGAGGTCTCCTCGATGCGCGTGGGGCACTGGTCGATGGTGGCGCACACATCGTACACCACGATGTTCTCGCGCCGGATCCGCGCCTTGCAGGTGATGCTTTGGATACAGCCCATCCTGCCGCCCGGCGCCGACGCGGAGCGCCGGCGTGGGGCAGCGCGGGGGCCGGCGCGGGCAGCCGCGGGCGCCCGTCACGCCGGCATGGCGACGCGCCTCCCGTTGCCGGTCCAGCTCAGCGAGCGCCTAAGAACCAGGAGCCACCGCCGCGGGGCATCCTCCGGGGAAGCCCCCTCCCCTTTCCGCGCGCTGGGTCGCGGCTGCCCCGACGCCCGCCCACGCCCGCCTCCTCGCTCTAGCAAGGGCGCGCGGAGCGTGCGCTCCTAGGAGGCGGCGGGCGCTCTCGCCGGCTCCCGCGCCCCGGCGGAGGGCAGGGAGGGGAGCGGCGCCGCGAGGAGTGCTGCCCACCCCGGGCCGGAGCCCCCCGCCCTTCGCCGGAGAGGAGGCGACGGTGGCGGCGGCATGGAGCTGCGGGAGGGTGGCGGCGGCTGCGCCCGGTCTGTCTGTTTCCGCGGCGGCAGCAGCAGCAGCCGCCGCCGCCGCCGCGCTGCATGAACCTCTGCACCGCGGCTGCCCCCCGCGTGCAGCGCACCCAGCGGCGGGCGAGCGGGCGGCCCGAGCGGCAGGCGGAGGCAGGCGGCGGAGATCGCGCTCCCTCCCGCCCCTCCCCGGGGTCGGACAGCGCCCACACTCCTGCCCCCGGCCTCGGGGGGCGTGGGGGGACCGCCAGGGGGTCGTAGCCCTGGGTGGAGAAGCCAGCGGGCCAGGGCTGCGGGGGACGCGCTCCGCGGAAGAGACTGGCTGTACGCCATGAGTTTGTCCCTCTTCGGCTGCCGTCCGGGTGGGTGGGGGGGGGTAGTGTGCAAGGGTGGGGGTGTTTAAAGGGCCGCTAGCTCCCGGGCGGGGCCCTGCACGTGGGGCTGGGCGGGGTCCGCACCCCGATAGGTGGCGCCCGCCGGTGATAGTGGGGTGCAGACACCGGACCCTCTGTGTTGGGTGGGGCCGAGAGGGCGCGGCGCTGCTCAGAGACCGGTGGGAACCACAGCGGGTTAGGGACTCCTGGAGGCAGCCGTGGGGCTGGAGAACCAGCTCTATCTGACATTTATTTGTGAGAGAGTTTCTTAGAGTTGGCGTGACCTCCTCTGGTATCCTATCCGGAGGGAGGCTGAAGTGTGGGTTCCAGCAGTGGCACTGAATGGATTTACCTTTTCCCCTGCCTTTTCCTCTAGTTACTAGAGTCTACCAGAAGCTTTTCTTTGCACCACTGTATTGAGAGTGGGTACCTGAGAAATCCCGCTGGAGGCTGACACAGAATCACCAGAATGCCAGTGAGAGTCCAAGCACAAGCTCAGCTTACTCGTGGCCTGCTTTCATCCAACCCCTCCACACCCCCCGAATATACTCTTTCATCAGTACAACACACACCGGGGCATTGAAGCTCCTTGGGAAACACTGCCTTTTCAATGTCTCGCATCCTGAGACAGGTTGGGCTTAGCATGATCATTGATCATTTAGCTAGATTAGAATGCTTAGCTACCTTCCCCACGTTACCTAAGGCCTGCTATGTACAAGGGAAAGTTCAGGGCGTTATGGAACAGGGGAGGATTAAAGAATAACTACTTGGTCATACAAAGTCAAACCCCAATTTGTGGTAAACCTTCCACGCCACAGAAATCTGGGAATTTCAGAGGTCCTTTCTTGTCTTTGCCTCTCTGGAAGTTGCATAGTGACCAGCACATAGTCGCTTCCCAACAGTTGTGTCGGAAGATGGAAGAGCAGCTTATCTACAGTTCTGCTGATGGAAACTGCCCCCATAGATGTGCAGTACATAACATTCAGTGTATCTGCCATGTGTGTGTTACTGTGATCTCAGTGTCAAAGAGGAAGAATATTTAGCAGATAATTTTTTTACGGTGCATCTTCTCATGTCATTTAGAGCCAGCAGCTTCTTTTAGCTCTCTCTCTCTCTCTCTCTCTCTCTCTCTCTCTCTCTCTCTCTCTCTCTCCCTCCCTCCCTCCCTCCCTCCCTCCCTCCCTCCCTCCCTTCCTCCTTGCCTCTCTCTCTCCTTCCCTCCCTCCTTCCCTCCCCACCCCCTCTGGATTATTGAGCATTTGCTGGGTCTGGTACTCAAGTGAACTCTTTTAACAGGCCACAGGAGCCCGCTGGGGTTAGTCTTTAGTTAGGACAGATGTGATGAGGAATTTAAAAAATTGCTGGATATCTAAAAACAGCCTTCATCCTTGTCTTACTTTTTCTGACACCGGTTCACTTTAGAGTTATCAGAAAAGTAATTTTCTTCTTTGCTGATATGGATCATTTTGTGATGTAGCTGCAGACCTCAATTGCAGGTCCTTTTATTCAGCAAATGCTTCCTGGTGGCTTGGCAGGAGCCAAGTATTGTTCTGGGTACTGGAGATTCAGAGTTGAACAAAAGCTCATGATCCACTTGACAAGGTAAATCTGGCTACAAGTTGTTACAGTCATCTGTGATACCACTTTAATAGGAACATTTACCCAGAGCCATGGGAAGCCAGACAGATTTATAGATGGCTCTACCTAAACAAAGACATTGAATTAGATCCCGAAGGACTTATGGAGGCCGGCCAAGAAGAGAATAGTGTGAGGGTGAGGAGAGGAGTGTGTCAAAAGCAAGATGCACAGAGATGAGAGAGAACTGGGTTACACTGGGAGAAAAACTGCTGGTGGTCAAAGTGTTTTTCAATGTTATGTGTGGACAGTGGGCTTCAAATCTCTGACCCCAAACCAGTAGTTGATACAGTAGTTGATCTTCAGAGGAAGCTGATGAAAGCAAGTTCACGATTTGGGGTGGGGTGGTGATGACTCTATAAACATGGAGACTAGAAATAGGCAAGACTTCAGGATCTGTGGTGACAGATGAGTAGGCCTTGAACTAGGGTAGAGCTATGGGGCTCCAGAGGCCTGGCTGTGTCTGAGACTCACTAAGAGTTAAATTTGATTTACTCAGTGGTTGATTAGTGTCAGAGGAAGGTCTGGGCCACCTATTGGGTTTTCTAGCTTTGGTGGTAGAACCCGTGTGATCAGAAGACCAAAAGTAGGAGTATGTTGGGGTTATGAGTGAGATCGTGTTAAGCTGGAGGTCCTCAAGAGCCTGTTTGGGGGAGAGGGGCAGAGTTTGAGTTTTAGTGGTTATTATCTTCTAGGAAATAGACTGAAAAAAAAAAACGTGCAGCTGGAGAATCAGGTTATCTTCCTCATTTGAATAATTTGTCAGTCTGTGGTTGTGTGTATAAATATCTCCATTGTCTTCTGGAAGTACAAGCCAAGCTGACTTAAATGCGAAGGGCGAGTTAGCTGTCTTCAATTTGTAGAAAAATTTTGTAAGGGAGAATATTTTTATTTTCAAAATTCAACGTAAGACTTTGTTGTATCTAGCAGAGTGTCAATAAAATATATCATCTACAGACTTTGATCCATGGCTCTCTTGAAGCATTCACACATGACCTTGGTGAGTCTCCAGAATCATGAATGCCATCATGGCATAATTTCAACCATAAAATGCAGTAAGCTGTAGCCATAAAATGTAAGGAGTCCTTTCAGAATATTAATGATTCTACAAATATGGGATTATGATAATTTCTAAAGGTATTTAAATAAGACTTGCCATTAAAAATAAACTTATTTCATTACATTGCACATTACCTTATCAATTCCATCATTACTTGAGTACAAAAAAAATGAATCAGTGTGAGACTTACTGTGTAAATGTCAATAGAAGAGTAGAGCTACACTATATGGGGACACAAACGCCAGGTGTTGAATGTGGTCCACACACTGGATACGGGCTGGCAAGGACTCTCTAGCCTCCAGGAAGCTCATTCGAATTTTCGTCTCAGCAAACTGCTTCATGATGTGGACCTTTCAGGTCATTCATTGGGGACTGTTAGCCTTCCCAGATGCTGGTTGTCAAATGCCAGTGCGCCTGCTCTTGGAGTGCAGATGAAGGGCTCCCAAGTTCAACATCTCTGTGAGGCTCTTCTCCGTTTCTCTCTCCCCTTTTTCTGGTGTTGGGGGTCTACCCTAGGACTGCCGAATTCTAGACAAGTGCCCTGCTCCAGAGTTACACCTAGGCCCTCTTAGGTTTCTCCTTCCACCTTTTCATATGAGTCTCCTTTACCTCGTGCAGCACCACACACCTGCCTTTGCTAGTTGCCACCACACTGTTCACAGTGTTTGCTCACAACGATCTGAAGTAGGCTGTTGCATCTTCAGGAGAGCGAGCCACCATACTCTGTCACTCGGTTCAGTATCTAGTATTCAACAAGTGTTTGCAAAATAAATCTATTCTTGGAAATATGATGAAACCTTATTTCCCATGCCTCCCTGACAAACCCTTCAAATTGTCCTATTACCTACAGTAAGGATGCATTTGGATCCTGATTCTTTCTCAATGGGTTTCCAGTATGTTTGCCTGACATTATTTGATACCCTTTATCTTCAAGCACTGTACATTGTCTGAAAGATTACCAGTTCTGGGTACCCAAAAATTGGGAAAACTCCAATGACAAGAGCTTGACAACAACCATTCCTTATGTGTAACTCCATTGGAGCTTATTCTCTGGCTGTAGCACACAAATGCTCCTTTGTTCTCCAAGCATTTGATGTTACTGGGTAGGACAGAGGCCCTCAGTTCCCTCGATGGGGCCCTCCAGCATGTTCTGAGGGATTCCAGCCTGGGTTCTTCAGCTGCCGTGCCCCTGTGGTCTTACTTTTCACAAGAGTGAGATCTCTGACTTTATTTTTACTATCGATTGAGTCATTACTCATTGTCAAGCATGCCTTTTAGAAATTATGGGTCACAAAGGCCTATCTTCTCATGGATCTTAGCAGGATTTTCCAGATACCAAAGAGCAGACTACCAAAAATTGAGGAATTGCCTCTGAAACGGTTATAAATAGAGGTGGATTCCAATCTGGCTGAGATGGCCTGAAGACAAGCAAGAGGCCTCAAGTTCCAAGCGTACAGAAGCGCACAGTTCCATTTAGGTTTATTATTTTGTGGGCTATGACTTTAGGGCCAGAGTGACCAAATTTTCTTCCAGGCAGGGTAAGAATCTCAGCATGGACTGTGCCACAAGCACAGACTCTGGCTTTACTAAGTCACTTAGCCCGGAATACAGACAAGGCGGCTCAGATAGCCTGACAGCTACGTGTTATACTAGTCTCTGTAAAGCTCGTGGAGACGTGCTCTGGCTTCTCCCTGTGCTGCCAAAGGTCCTGTTTATGACACACTTGAAACCTCTTTCTTGGTTCTTATCAGTCCAGCAACATTATTTCCTTCCTCTAAGCCCAGTCTCTCACCCTCTGTTGGTTTCCTCCAGATTCTGACCATTTCCTTAGGGCTTCTCCCCAGAGTCTCTCAGGGCTGTCACTTGAGATACTGGATTTGACTGTTTTTGTCACAGGTGTCTTCTGTGCTTGTCCCTCCAGCCAGATGTTTCTTCTCAATTCAAGGCAAGTGTTCCAATCCACCCACCATGTGTTTCTTTGAGAGTTCTGACATTCCTGCTGTATCAATGAATTGATATTCTCTTCCAGCCAGCCAACGTCTCCTCTGACAACTGTTTCTGGCTGAAGTTCCCAGTGTCTCCTCATTAGGAACCTCTAAACCAACCTAGATTCATCCTTCTCCTTTTCCCCTTGCTTTTCTAGCACGTCAGACTTCTGTCAGGGACAGACAGTCACAGGTTGACTGGGATCCGCTCATAGGGCATTGAGAACCCAACCTGCCTCTCTAGCCTTCTGTCTCTTTGCTTCCCACCCACGCTAGCTTTCAGCTCCAGCAGACAGCCCACCTTTACTGCAAGAGCCCTTTTCTCCATTTTGGGTAAACCTTGTCCTTTGACTTCCTGTTCCCATCCTGCCCCAGGTGAAGATTGCTTGACTGAGTGTGTTGGGCGATGTGAGGTGGGGGCACGTGGAAAACCCCCAAACCCTGCCTGTAGAATGTCAGAGAAGAGGCCTCACAACAACAGCCCCTTCATTTTGTTTTTTTCTTTCCCAAACTTCAAGGGGTAAACTACAAACTGTTTACACAGATGCGACCCTGGTGGGATTACCACTGCAAATAGACCCCGGTTTGTAGACAACGTCAGTAGAAGGTAGCTGCCTTCTTTAAATTCCCCTGGGGTATTCACATTCCCCACCCTTGTTATTCCACCCTTCTTCCTGCACCATTAGGCTTTTCAGCCAAACTAACTGTGGACGGAGTGTGCATCAATGGATGGCTCTTCATAGATCAGGTAGTGAGATCTAGCTTTGGGATTTTCCAGCTCAGTGCTTGGCAATGACACCTCTGTATCTGCTCCTCATTAGCAGAGGAGATAGGAGGCCACACACTCCTCTGAGGCTTAGCATGCCAGGGCAACCTCAATTTCAGGCTTAACCTGACCTAGAACCTGAAAGACCCAGTGTTCATTTGAATCTCTGGTCCTGGCCACAGTCTCCATCCCCACCTCTCACCCTTACGTCTAGGAGCAGGCTTCTTTCTTGACTCTTCTGAGCCACTTAGTTGGTTTTCCCAAATTTCTCTTTCTCCAGTGCTCCAAACTATTACGAGTGTGTGCAAGTGTGCGTGTGCCTGTATGTACATGAGTGTGCATGTGCATATACTGTGTACGTGTGGGTAACAATTTCTCTCGCAGGATCTCTTACTGAACCCACAACTCACTGAGGTGGCCAGACTTGCTGGATAGCAAGCTCAGGGAATGTGTCCCTGTCTCTGTAGTGCTGAGATTAGCGATATGTACTGATATGCCCAGCTTTTTCCATGGGCCCTGGGGATCTGAAGGGCTCATGATTGCACAGCAGGCCCTTTACCAACTGAGCCATCTCCAGTCCCCTCCAAACTATTTTTTTTATGCTGTAACTGACAAGGATTTTTGAAAACGTCCAATAAGATTACATCATGTATTTTGAAAAATAATGCACAAATACATTTCGACGATTTCCCGCTGCTCCAGGGACCCGGGAGCGCCATGACTAGGATGAGATTCTTCACGATGTGGCTCCTGCTGCCTTTCTGCCTCCCCAGGCACCATTCTCTGTCACATCTACTCTATCTGGACGTTTTCCTTCTTCCATGTCATTGCCTGAGTCAAACCTTGTCCCTTCTCTAGGCCTTTGGAAAGGCTCCCTTTTCTGATGGATCACTCTTCCTTGGTGTCCTTTGCAATCGCTGACATGCAGCCTCGGCCTTTCACTTAGCTAACTCAACCTCATAGCTCAACCCACCAATGCCACTCCCGTTTCAATTTCCCAGACCCAGCTGGGAATCACTGTTGTGAGCTCCTGGTGTTCCTACGCCTCTTCCTCACCTCAGCATCCTATGAGCAGTTAATCATTGGTTTGATTATTTAATTATGGCTTGTCTTTCTTGCAAGCTTAGAAGCTCTGTAATGGTAGGAGCTATTTTTTATTTTCTATTGCTTCCGTAACCTTCAAAACAATGATGGACACATAGTAACCATTCACAAATACTTCTTAAACAATTGAATGAGTTGGGACCTTGCTTTGACAATCCACTTAGCATCCTACACCTTCTAGAGATGTGACCCCATCTCTCTTTTGACATTCTTCCCACCATCTGATGGATAAAAGATCTCTGAACTTCCCCTTGGTCATAGGATCCTTCTCCCTACCCTCAGACTTGGCATATACAGTCCATTTGTTTTCATTTGTGAGTCCCAGGTCCCACACTCCTTGGCTGTCCTACCCAAATTGTGCCCAGGACAAGTGTTGGGGGACACCACACATAGAGAGGAGGCACTGGTGAGGTGATCCATAGGAACCCTTGGCCTTGTTTTCTTAGAAAATGCAACACTGAGTGTGATGGCTCACACCTGTAATTCCAGCTCTTGGGACAACAGCACAAGAGGATTGTTGTAAATTTAAGGACAGATTAGGCTATAACATGAGACTCTGTCAGGGAAAAAAAAATCCAATGTGGACCTCAGTCTAGGCTAAGTAAATACAACATAAAGGCAGCAACCTTTGTGACCCTTTACCACAGATGTGTGCAATTACATTTTATTACTGCTGCAAACTATTGATTTATGAACAGAGAGAAAACCCAAATCACATTATGATAAAGTAGTATAGGGAAAAAAATAATACAGCAGAGAAAGAGAAAACCTGTGATTCTCTTTAAATTAAGTATTGCATTTGCTGGAATAGAAACTAATTTTTTTCTGAATCAGTTCAATAAGTATCATCCACAGTGGAGGCAACATATCATTAGTGTTCACACTTCCAGAGGAAAGTGAGGACAACGCTCAGAATCCTGTACTGACACGAGACAAACCCGGAGCAGGTCACACATCGCAATTCTATTTCACAGGCCTCCTGTGGAGCTGGATGGAGAAATCCATGCTGTTTCCCTAAAATGTTCGAAACACAATTGATTGTGTCTTAAAATAGGACCGTAGCCCCAGCACTGGGATCAGTAATGGAAAATTGTGTCTCAGAGGTTTTGTGTATCCAATTAACAAAGAGTCAGCAGTGACATGAACTCCTTTGGAAGCCTCAGTTTCCCTGTTTGTATTCATAATTAAAAATAGCTATCTTCGTGGTTGCCTCTGAATTTCCCCCTGCCTTTGTCATGGGAAATGCCTTGATAGCGACCTGGTAACCTGCTAAGGGTCCCAACGCTTTCTTTCTCACCGGTAACCTACCCTCATTCAGTGATGGCTATTGCAAAGAATTTAAGACCCAGTTTTATTTCTTTTAGTTTCTTTAAGCTGGAGAAATAGACACAAATTTAGAGAATGGAAAGTGAACAGAGCAAGGAGAAGACAAAGGAGAGGTCAGAGAATGGATGGGGACTCTGTGTTAGTCAGCCCTCTGGTGCTATAGCAAATACCTGGCGACATCAATTTACAGAAAGAAGAGGCTTACTTCAACTCAGGGTTGGTTAGTTTGTTGCTTTTGGCTTGTGACACAGCAGCATGCCACAGCAGGGGTGTATCTTGGAACAAATCAGGGACTCAAGGTTTTGACCTTTGGAGGGACAGTTAAGATCCAAACATAGCTTCTCCCAAAATGGATAGGGAAACCCACCCCTTGCAGGGAAGTCCTGAGGCTCAGTTTTTAGAGGTTTGTTTACAAAGACACACACACACACACACACACACACACACACACACACACACACACACACACACACACGAGCTACTCTGTTTCTCCAAATTTGAAGCAATCTTCCTTACACTAAAAAGTGTTTCCCCACCTCTCTTTATCTTCCTCCTGCCCTTTGGCTTAAAGAGTGAGATTGAGTTCATGTCTGAATCGATTTCAATTCTAGGCTAAAGATGGAGGAAGGAACAATTATGACTGACAGTAGAGTTCAAGTGTTGAGAAGTGATATGAAGACACATTCAGAGAAGACTGGAGAACTGAAGTTTCCTAACAGCAGCAGAAATCTTGCAAAGGGGAATGAATGGGTTTTCTGAGGGCTTGCGCTGGGCACTTGAACCAACCCAATTGTCCCTCAAGAAGGAAGACACACAAAATGGGGAAGTACAAAACACAGCACAAAAGCAGAATTCTCTTGGAGTAAGTACCTTCGTTACTGCTGGCAACTGCCTTGGGATAATTTCTTTATGTGGCTTCTTTATATACATGACATGCGTGGAAGGCTTTATAAGTGCCATACATCATACCGTTTTAAGGGACTTAATGCATTGCTGTGTCTCCAGACTTTGATGCCAGTGATGGTTAATCCTGGTTGTCACCTGGACCCATCTGAGTGCTGCCAGGCACTCCTGAGAGGGATTTTCCTGACCAGGTTATCTGAAGCAGGAAGGCTGCCCTAAATGTGAGTCTTCCTTCTAATTCCTTTCTAGATAGAAAAGCATGAATAAAGGAAGCTTTGCTCTTTGCTTTCTGCCTACTGACCCTCAGTCTCACTGGAAAATTCATCTGTCCCATTGCTGTGGAATTCGTTGTTTACCGATACTAGAACCAATTTTTGGGGGCTGCTACAATAAACTGAAGCTAGAGGCTCTCCAAGAACATTCTAGGCCTTTATGCCAGATTAGGACTTCTCATAGACTGAGCAGTTGATTCCTTGTCATTCCAGACTGAGAGAGCCAGTGTTGGGCTACCCAGACCATATCTTGTAAGCCAATCTAATCAATTCCTCAGATATGTTTTATATTATATCACTTCTGTCCCCTTAGGAAACCCTGACTAAAACAGGACTAAATTTCTGATTTGCACTGTAATATACAAAGGTGTTCCTTTGTTCTTCATGGTTGTTGGAGATCAAGGACCACCCACCAGGTAAGCATTTCTTCTGAAGATGCTGTAGTACCAGTCTGAAAAATGCAAATCTGAGGAATTTGGCAGAGGTCTAAAGTGATGGCTGTAAAGGAAGAAATTAAAATATGACATCAAACAAATGAACAAATGAATAATCAGTGGCAGGAAATTCAGATAATTTTCTAGACGACAAAGAGTGATGGAGCCTGAATAACAGAACCTGAAGACAGTTCTCATGGTGAGAAATAGAAGCAAAAAAGGAACATGGAAGCAATGAGGCAGTTGGGTAAAGAGAAAAAGAAAAAGAAAACCAGAAATGTTAAAGAATAAAGGGTGGATGAGGGAAACTGGTACAGTAAGATACACAACAAACAAGAACAGAGGGACCACTCAGGAACACAAGACAGGATTGATGACTCCCTACCATCACTGAAATGGAACACATGACTGTGGTAGAGCTGGCGGGTTGTGTCTAGAGATGAGATAGTGGCTAGGATTTGAAACAGGAAAGACTCAGTGGGATGTTGGCCCGTTTAGTTGTACCTAATCAATTTTCAACTCAAATACTCATTTTCGTTTTTTAAATTAGCATTTAAGGAGGAGAATAAGAGGTAGCTTGCTTGCCTGGAAGTAAAAGCAATGCCCAGAAAGTCTAGGGACCAAAGTGTTAACTGGGGTTGTTGTGGGCCGAGAGGACTTACTGCAATTCAATTGTTGCGAAAGTCACGCAGAGGGCAGAGAACAGAAATAGAGATGGATTGTACAGAGCCCAAGGCAAGTGCAAAAGCCCTTTTAATTTCTGCTCTCTATAGGTAGGCATGGAGCTGCAGCACCTGCCAGAAGGATCAGACAGAGTGGGGGACCAGTGAATGAGCCAGCTGGAGATGGGTCCAGCTGCTCTGCTTCATCCCACACCAGATTCTTAGGCATATGTTTCTTCTTTCCTGGGTCTCAGTTTTCTCACCAGAGAAATGGGCTTAACTGTACACACTCCTTAGTGTCCCAGACAGTCTGACATATTATAAATACTTTGCCATGGCGTGCCTATGAACACAGGCAAATTGTGGGGTGTATTTTGAGTAGAAAGGTGGTATATTTGTTTTTGGAACCCTTCCAGTCTCCATGGAGGAGTGTTTATTTTTAATTAGCCCTCTCTGGGCCCCAGAACACTGGATTTTATCTCTAGGAAGTACCACCTATTCAATAGATACAAATCAATAGATACATATGAAGAGTCTACTATATGCCAGGCACTGTGCTAGGCATTTAGACTCAAAGATGCCTTGAATAACACATTCATCTCGTTGGAATTCATAGTCTAAAAAAGAAACAATAGTTAATAGAAAGTGGTGTCTTGGTGTAGAAGCCCTAACAGAGTGTGGTGGAAAGGTAGGGGAGGTGGAGAGGAGGGGCCTGAGGGAGAACCCCAGGGCCATCTGCTCCAGGATCAGTAAGAGATGGTCTTCAGGAGAGGGTGGGAGAAGACAGCTGTGGCAGAGCCTGAGCTTGTTAAGACATGTGGAGGTGCTTGCAAGTTAGGAAACAAAAAGATAGCTACTGTGGGTGAAGCCTGAGTTAAGGACAGAATGGGGAAAGATAAAGGGTGACACATTATGGTTGCTGGATGTCAAACCCATTAGAGGAATTTGGGACACAGGAAAGCATTTGGGTTTGAACACATGATAGCTTTCCTTGGATAAATTGCACTTAGTCGTGATGGCTTGTCCTTTCTCTATATTGTTAGAGTAGGCTTGCTAATTTGGTAATGGTTTTGTGGGTTTCTTTACTGTAACATTATGGTCTGTTTGGGTGGGGTATTAAGATAGTGCTGGCCCCGTGGAATAAGTTGGAAATGTCCTTCCCAGGTATTAGTTTTATGCTATGGCTTGTTACAGATTAACACAAAATTAGCAGCTTCAAGCCATGAAAACACATTAGGTGTGGCAGCATGTGTCTATAGTCTGGCAGTGGTGAGCGGCCTAAAGGAGGACAGCTAGTTCTGGGCCAGCCTGGACTATGCTCTAAGTTCAGCCCAGACTGTAGTGAGCTTGAGCTCTGACTGGAATTAGTGAGACATTTCCTCAAAAACTCAAACCCCGAACCACGGGCACCAGCACCACCAGGACCACCACCCCAGCAACACCACCACCTCCAGTACCACCAGCAACATCAGGACCACCTCCAGAAACACCACCAGCAACATGAGCACCAACAGGACCAACAGGACCACCTTCAGCAACATCAGCACCAGCATCACTAGCACCAACAGGACCACCTCTGGCCACATCAGTACCAGCATCAGCACCAGCACCCCCAGCAGCACTGTGACTTACACCAGTACAGTAAACAGTAAACTAAAACAGTAAAAATGAAAATGTGTTATCTAAAGTTCTTGGGGGCCAGACTTCAAAGTGATTTTTACTGAGTGAGATAGTGGTGTTAGCAGTTCCCATTAGTTTCTCCTGTCTCGGGCAGTTTTCTCACAGACAGGTGCTAATCAGCACAGGTGGCCTCTGTAGCCTTCGGTTCCATGTCTGCCGATTTATTTACTCATCCTTGTGTGGAGCATATTCTTAAAAAGCTGTGTTTATACTCAATTTTGTAGTGACCGTTGTTCCCCTCTCATTACTCTCTAAACAACTCAACATGGCCATGATTCACACAGCATTTGCGCTGTGATGTGTATAAGTAGCCTAATGAATGAAGTAATGAACGAAGTCATCAGAGTGTGTGTGTAGGCTGCACCCATGTGAACTACGCCATTTTACATACTGGACTTAAGTGTCCTCAGATGTTCGTGTTTGTGGGGTTTCCTGGAACCAATTCACTGTGGAGACCATGGAACAGCCATATTCATTAACCTATCCAAGAGAAGTCCTTTGTCCATCTCCACAGATCTCTCACTGAGAAGGTAAGTTCTGTTAGTCAGTAATCTATCACTATAACAACAACAACAACAACAACAACAACAACAACAACAAACTTGAGATAAACCACTTACAATGAGGGGGGGGGTTCCCTTTCACTCAGGGTTTCAGTCCACTGCCTTTTGATTCCATCACTTTGGGCCTAGAGCAAGGCAGATCATGTTGGTGGGGAGAGTTATTGAGTAAAGCCACTTAGCTCATGGTGCCAGGAAGAGGAGAGAAAGGACACAAGAGGCTGAGGGAGGCCTCAATGTCCCCTTCATAAATACAGGCCTTTGAGGAACAGTCTAGACACCAACTCTATTTGTTCCCTCTGATAGTTTGCTCAATGAAATCTAGCTGCCTTGGGCTTTCTAACCACACAATTCCATCTCTTCAGTTCAGGTAAATCCCCTTTACCTGGAAAATGTCCTTTTCTGTTGTGAGTTCAATAAACTTTCCTGGGCTGGATCTGAGACATATTTTACTTAGTGTCCACCTATTTTGTTCCTTCTTTTTTTTTTAATTATATAATACCAGGGTATTTTTTCAGTAGACTGCGTTTAGTTTTGTTGTTTCATAAGGGGGCTGATTTGGTTCATCCTTATTCTACCTTGTTGAAAGTAGAAGCATAATATATATTATATATATATATATATATATATATAATATCTTAGGGTGAGACTGCTAAAACACCTCGTTTAAAAAAGAGTCTTGAATTCAGAAGAACAATGCTGTGGCTGTGAGAAATGAAACTATGGAGGCCTGGAGTAGGCAGGGAACATTAAAATACCTTCAATGTGCCTAAACTCTACATAGTCAGCTCTGCTTGCTACATGCCAGAAGTGCACACTGGGCCATGCTGAAAGCTTGCCTAGAGCTGGACAGGGGAGTCTTAGCTACACTGGAAGCTGTAATACAAATCTTACTCATAATTATAGGAAACCAAGTCCTCATGGGCCCCATGTCATAATGTGATTGCCTGGTTCCTGTGAAGATCGCTTCTGCCCATGTTTCCAGGGAAACAGGCCCGAGCCCAGGAAACCTCTTTGCACCTAAAACATTTAACCTATGACTGAGGCGTGAAGCCATTTACCATGGCTCACATGTGTCTCTTAGGATGATGCTTAATTCTGCAGCAAGATGGCTTTCTTTCTTCAGGATAATTCAGAGCTTTCTGGCATGGAGAGACTCTGGAGATGGGGAATAAAAGCCAGGAATCTCCCTGTGCTGCACAGGGACTGAAAGTCCAGTGCACTGAGTGTCCCTGGTGACTGCCCTTGGGGGAAAGATGGAAATGGTTGTCAGGAAGTGACGCTCTCTCCCAGGCCTGGGATCCTTATTTGAAGAGTCTGGCCAAATGCCCCAGAAGATGTTGACCTATTTCTCCTTGGACCTCATGTCTTTTCCTTGGTGGCTTCTTTTTTACTGAGGCAGTCTGTAGTAGCTAACTGGAAGATATAGCAAGATGGTCCTGCTGCACCTGCCAAGAAGCTCTCACATCCCTGAGTGACCATGAAGGTCTTTGTGTCATGGCGAACTGTAATTGCTTCTATAACGATGACAGATTGTGGCAGTGATGACAGACTCTAGGTGTCATCTCTGTGAACATGACATGGAATTATATGGACACAGATGTCTCCAATACTTCTGCTCAATTGACTTTAAGGCCAAATATAGATCAGGGCACATCACAGGCATGCAGTTAGTATTCACTGAATGCATATGCTGAGAGTTTCATAATTGCCATGGCCCCAAGAGGACCACATTGACAGAGCTTATGCTGGCTGCGTGTACCAACAACGTACTATACAAAACTGAAAATGCTTCACGTGCCACAGTGAATTCTCCGATCTGGGGAGAACTATCCTACAAAGCACAAAGTTTTCACTTATCCTAGCTCCCAAATTATAGGAACAGGGGTTTATTAGTTCTAGCTTTGTCTTTCACAATGGCCCTCTAAAGCAATACTTATTTTCTGCACTGATGAATCTCATTTCCCCAAGGAAAAAGTCAGATATATGCGTTTTTACCTTCTGGACATATGAGTAGATTCAAATTCTGCCAATTACATGTGTTGATGGGAGAGTTTGGTGGGAAACAGGCAAGGGAGGAAATAAACCCTAGAGACTATTTTCTGATCCATCAGCATGACTTTTCTGATCAATCTGCATGACTTTTGAGCAACAGAGGCAGAATTTCAGGTTTCCAGAGCCCAGCATCAGAGGTCCGGTGTAGTCCAAGTGTCATCCCTGGCCATGATGCTTCTAAGCCTGGCCTTCTGGGTGATTTTATGAGCCAATCATATAGTCTAATGATTTTTTTCTGCCTTGACTAAAGTAGGAAGGACTTTCTGCTGTGTGGAACTGAGACCCTGACAGGCACAGCTCTCAATTGTTGGTTGTTAAGGGCTGATGCTTCCTCTTGCTGTTAGCTGCAAATTGGCCTCATTTCTACTGTGACTGAAGGAAAGATTTCTGAGGAGTAGCTGGGTCAGAATGAGCAAGCTGGTCCCAAACCTGCATGTAGCAGTGAGTGGGGATGTAACTCTTAAACATCTCCTTTGAAATTTCTGAACTCTCTGGTCTCTGGATATCTGTCCCAGTAGCTTGTTCCTTGTCCGTGTCATCCCTTTCTCCCCACCCGCCAAGGACGCATGCATGCTGATGCCAGAGATATGTGATCTTCCAATAACTTTTTTCCCTTCTATCTCTGTCATCAACTTGTAGGTTTTTACTTTACTTTACCGCTATTGTGTAAATCATTTCCCCTTTCTCCTTCCCCAGAGTTGCTGTCTTGGCATTGTATTTATCTCTGTTTCAGCTCCCTGTCCTCAACCCCAACAGATTTCAGGCTATTTCCAAGGCTACCAAATTTCATTATGTCCTTTCCTTATTGTAACTGTTTGAATAAGAAAGGTCCATGTGTTTGAATACTTGGCCCCTGTGGACTTTGTGTACTTAAATATTTGGTCCCCTGTTGTTGAAACTGTTTGGGAAGAATTAGGAAGTGTGGTCTTATTGGAGGAGGTGTGTCACTGAGGGTGGGCTTGAGGTTTCTAAAGCCCATGCCATTACCATATTACCAGTTCTCTCTCTCTCTCTCTCTCTCTCTCTCTCTCTCTCTCTCTCTCTCTCTCTCTCTCTCTCTCTCTGCCTTGTGGTTGTAGAGCTCTCAGCTCCTGTTCCAGCTCCATGCTTGCTTGCCTACTGCCGTGCTCCCTGCCGTGATAGTCATGGATCTACTCTCTGAGACTGTAAGCCTCAATAAATTCTTCTGCCAGTTGTTTTGGTTGTAGTGTCTTATTACAATAATAGAAAAGTAACCAAGACATCCCTCTGAGATGAAACCCTTCACAGCAAACAAATGCCCAACCTACATTGTGGTCTTGACACCACGAATGTTTCCAACTAGTTTCCTACTCAACGCCTCATTTCCTGTGTCCTGCCACCCACCAGCCTCCAAACACCAGGATGGCATCACTGCCTCATAGAATGTATGGCTGTCTCTTCTTAAAAAGGTCCTGTATGACATCATGCATTTGACACACACCTACTCATCCTTCAAGATTTTGTGAGAATACCACCAACTCTGGGGACACGCTCTTTCATTTCCAGCAAAGTGTGGCACTTTGCATTGTGTTCCCAAAGTGCCTTTCTATAATACTGTACTTCTATGTTGCTGGGGTTGTTGTTTATACATTTATCTTCTCCATGGAGATGGACCACGTGAGAGATAGGGCCAGAGTTCTCTTCACCTTTGTGTCCCTAGGACTAAAAGCAGCACCTGAAAATTGGGGTCTCTACGGGTATTTTCGAAATTAATAAATCAGTAACAAAAGCAACAACAAGAGAGAACCCTGAAAACATTGGTAACTTTCACTCCCCAATGTTAACTGTTATTAAAGATGATTATGTACAGAGATGTTTTGTCTGCATGCATGTATGCACACCACATACATGGTGGTGCGCATACATGCATGCCTGGGGCCCAAGGAGACCAGAAGAGGGCATCTGATCCCTTAGAAGTGGTGTTATAGACATCTATTAACTGTCATATGTGCTGAGAACTGGAAACAGGCAAGTGTTCTGAACCTTGGAACCATTGCTGTTACCCCTAAAAACAGTTTTTAAAGTCACATTGTTAGTTATAGCCATCCCTTCCCTCATGGACCACCAGAAGCAGACCCAGAGAAGGAAAGGAAGCACCTGCTGCTTTACATACACCTAGGTATCTGGAACAGTAATTAACACAGAGCTCAGTAATAGTTGGGGAGTAAATAATAACTCAGTGCTGGCGTCTACAAAATGATGCTTTCCCCATTTTCCTACACGAGCAATGATTTTTAAGTTGAGGATGTTCCAAATGGCTGGAAACAGAGAGAGGCATTTCAGACACCACATGTATTTAAAAGGTACTGCTACTTGTGGGCGGCCTTCATTTCTATCATTAACTAGGATGGCAGAGGCAAGCATTTGCCAACCCCCGCCAGGCAAAGCAGAGGCACAGAACTTAAGGCAGGCCTACTTCCATGCACACACACAAATCTCTTATAGGAAAGGAAATTACACTCAGAAAGCAAACAAATTTAGAAGGAAGCAGGTAATCATTCACATTGCAAAAATACCCTTCGCTATACAAAAGGAGCTCCCACAGGGCACTTTTAAATGGGAAATGCCTTGGGAGCGCTTAAAATACCATTGAGTTTATAAGGAATCGATTAAGAACTAATTCTTTTAGAAACCAATCTATTATACGATGGGGGCACCTTCGAATAGCAGCTCCAGTCTTTGCTTTGTTCTTAACTTTTTTGTTGTTGTTAGAAATGTCTACAAAGTAATAACGTGTAAAAAAAAAGTGCATAGTTAGTGTCAGGAGACTGGGTTTTGAACTGGTTTTTGGCCATGCTGGCTGAGCCCAGGCAAACATCAGCCTCTGTTCATAGATGGAACTGGGGCCAGCAATCTTAAGAGTAAAAAGCAAAAAATTGGAGTAAGTGTGCAGTAGCCCATACCATACCACAGGTGATAACTCACACATGTGCTCGTTTTCTAGGGCAGGTGGATGGCTTAAGAAGCAGGAAAGCCTCATCTTATATTCCCGAAGCGTAGACATCTGCGACAGCTGATCTATACCTCTCTTCTGTCTTCTGGGGTTTGCTGACAATCCTTGGTGTTCTCTGGCTTCTGTAGGGCCACCCCAGTCTCTGACTGCATCACTATATGCTATTCTTCTTGTGTGCATAGAAGTATAACTCTGTCTTAACTGATTGCATTTGCAGGAGGGTCATACGCCAGCACTGAGTTATTATTCTGAACTACAGGGTTAGAACGTCAGCATCCAAGTTTGGAAGCAGATGCAACTGAAACCAACAGTCTGCGCTTAAGTCACTGAAATGTGTTACTGCTGTTGTTAGACATTTTTTTTTTTCTTGACTGAGGTATCGCTAAATGAAATGTGTTTTTATAGAAACAATAAGCCCCAAAGAGAAGCCCTTGTATATAAGAACTAAGGCAAAGAGGAAGGAAGAAAAACTGGGTAGCAACTTGGACGGCAGCTGCATTGATTTTTTTTTTTTAACCTCACTATCTTCCTGTATTCCTCTCCCTTTACGGGAGAGTGTACTGTACTCGGCTGGGCTTTGGTCACATCCTCTGTTGTGTGACCCTATTCCTGTAGAGATGTAGACAAACATCTACTCTCCCTAGTTGGGGAATCAAGGACAGACCAAGGTAAGGATGCCACCAAAGTCTAATGTGGTGTTGTACTGATTCAATGAGTTTTATTGGGTTTATTGAATAAAATATAGTTGAAGGGTTTCTTATAAGAGCAAAAATGACTCAGACAGCTTTATCACCAAAAGTCTACCCCACCATTTGTGACAGCTGATGAAAGCTGGAAACCTGAAATGCATTCACAAGCTGCAGGCGGTTCAAAAGGTAGGAGACTGTCCCTTTCAGGGACCCCAGATTATCTGAGCTCCTTCTAGGTAGCCTGGCTGGTCTGACCCTCTTTTAGGCAGGTCAGCTTGCCTGAAAGTCTTGTAGGCAGTTCATTTGTTTGGGATGGTCTCTCAGCAGTTCTCACTGTTTATATATGCTTGGGGAGGTAGGGGCTTAATAAATCTGGTCAGTTCCAGGGGTTTCTTGCAGCCTGTGAGTTGTTCACTTCCTCAGCTTAATGAGCTTTCCTCCAAGACAGAGGGCTCTATCTCGGGAAAATGCTACACAACATCCTTGCCATGTAGAGGAGTTCAAGGAGAGGCAGGGTGCTCTGTGCACCACAATTCATTCTTTGCATGAAGATTTCTCACATCCTGTGGAAACATGCTTCAGTCAGATGGATTAGTACTCTGCCTCCAACGGCCCTGCCAAAGCAGTCATGAGAGCAATGCTTTTCAAGTGTGGTTTCTAATACACGCCAAAAAAGGCTAACCGGTGCTGCTGTCGTGAAGACTTTGTTACTGTTGGTTAGCTGGAGGTTTAAAGGTCAGAGGCTGGAAGAAATGACTTTGGGGACATACTATTTGCACCTTGGTCCCTTCACAGTGATCCTGGAATACTGATCCTGGAATACTGCAGCAGATTGCTTGTAGTAATGACCCCATTTGTTCTCACTTCTCCAAACCCATGAATTTGGTAATGGCCTTCCACACTTTTTCTTGGTATAGCCATTGAACCTGCTTTGACCAAGTAACTTGAAAACACCCAGTTTTTTCCTCTTGCTGTTCTTGCAGCCTCTGCCATGGCTATCAAGCTTTCAAGCTCAGCTAGTCTATTGGAGGAAGAGACACTCCAAGCTGAGGCAACTGGCTCAGTCATACTTACTTCATCATCCAACTCATGGCTGACCCTCAGGGGCTCACGGATATCTGGGTGAGCCCAGCTGATATTAGCAGAGCATGGCTTAGGTGGGCAGAACAGCCCAGTTATGCCCAGCAGATACTGCAGAGTCTCACACTTGTGCACAATATATATATATAATATATATATATATATATATATATATATTGCGTAGGGGATGGTATTTTTGTGGAGTTGTTTCCTTGTAAGCTACTTGGTTTTGGGGTAGCTTGTTATGTAACAAAAGCTTAACCATGTGAATATTTCCTGAGTTTTTTTTTTTTTTCTAGTACTGGTGAAAGCATGTGTATAAGTTGTCTTAGGGTCAGTTTTCTAAACAGCCAGGTGACATTGGGAGAACTTTACTAGAACAAGCATGGCATTCATCACTAGTCTTGACTTTCTGCCTCTTGAAAGAACAGGCTTTGGAGTTAATTAAAAGTACCAGTGATAATATATAATATAAAGCTCACAGTGTCTTCTCACACTGAAGATGTATTCCTCTCCCTTGTTGTAGTCGGTGTATTTTTTTTGTATCTCACACATCTGTGGTCAGCTGCAAAGAGGGCCGAGGGCTGGCTAAACTTAGCTGGCTCAGCTGAGATGGCTTATTTCAATTCCACGTGGTGATTCATCTTTCAGAAAATTAGTTTGAACTTGATCATGCTTGCATACATTCATGGAGAGATGCAGGGATCGTGATGGTTAACTTTATATTGTCGGCTTGATTGGCTCACAGGATGTCCGGGTATCTCGTTAAATATTATTTCTGTGAGTGTGTCTTGAAGAGACCAGCAAAAAGTTTTGGTGTGCTGAGGAGGAAGTTCACCCTCCCCAATGTGGGAGGGTCTTCGCTAACCCACTGAGGGCTTGAGTCGGAGGAAAGAATAGGAAGTGGTAGATTCTGGCTTTACATCTGAAGACGTGAACAGGAGCATCAGTCTTCTGCCCGGTGTTCTCTGGCTCTCAGGCCTTTATACCACCAGCTTTGCTGGATCCCAGCTTACAGGTCTTAAGACCTCTCAGTTTTTGTAACTCTGTGAGCCAAGGTCACATAACAAATCTACTTATATGTGTATATGTATGTTTCCAGTTTTTGAATGTTCATATTTACTTATATGTACATGTGTGCATCCATCCTATTCCATGTCTCTGTGGATCCCTAGTACATAACCCAGGCTCCCTGCTAAGACTTCCAGTGCATCCCCTGCATTCATCCTGCAGACACAGAAAGAAAATAGTAAGGACAATCTGCTGGGACTTGTTTCAGGCACCAGTTGAGGGTGTCATTAATCACTTTCTCTTCATTCCATTGGTAACAGTCTGGATGCAATAGAGTTAAGATCAATCATGATCTACATGTCTGATTCCAGTTATGCCAACACCATTTGTTGAAGATGCTTTCTTTTTTCCATTGTATAACTTTAGCTTCTTTGTCAAAAATCAGGAGTTCATATGTGTGTGGGTTAATATCAGGGTTTTCAATTCGATTCCATTGGTCTATCTGTCTATTTTTGTGCCAATACCAAGCTATTTTCAGGACTAATAGAGCTTGAAGTCAGGGATGGTGATGCCTCCAGAAGTTCCTTTATTGTACAAGGTTGTTTTGGCTATCCTGATTTTTTTGATTTTCCATATGAAGTTGAGTATTGTTTTTTCAAGGTCTGTGAAGAATTGTGTTGGGATTTTGATGGGAATTGCACTGAATCATAGATTGCTTTTGGCAAGATTGCCATTTTTACTATGTTGGTCCTACCTATTCATGAGCATGGGAGATATTTCCATTTTCTGGTGTATTCTTTAATTTCTTTCTTTAAAGACTCAAAGTTCTTACTATACAGTTCTTATATACTTACTATACTATACTCACGTTTTTGGTTAGCATTACCCCAAGATATTTTATTTTGTTCATTGCTATTGTAAAGGGTGATGTTTCTCTGACTTCGTTCTCAGTGCATTTATCATCTGCATATAGTAGGGCTACTGATTTTTTTGAGTTAATCTTGTATCCTGCCACTTTGCTGAAGGTGTTTATCAGCTGTAATAGTTCCCTGGTAGAGTTTTTTGGTTCACTTATGTAAACTATCATATCATTTGCAAATAGTGCAAGTTTGACTTCTTCCTTTCTAATTTGTATCCCCTTGATCTCCTTTTGTTGTCTTATTGCTCTAGCTAAAACTTCAAGTACAATATTGAAGAGATATGGAGAGGTGGACAGCCTTGTCTTGTTCCTGATTTTAGAGGAATCACTTTGAGTTTCTTTCCATTTAGTTTGATGTTGGCTTCTGATTTGCTCCAAGAGAAGATTGCATAGTCCCTCCAAGAAGGGGATGTGGACAAGAACCCCTGACCAAAGTGTGAGCCCAGGGAGGGGAGAGGAAGGAGGTGGGAAGGGAAGAAGGGGAGGGGGAGGAGAACAAGAGGACTGAGACAGGGGAGGAATAGAGGAGGGCAAGAAAGGAGATGCCTTGATAGAGGGAGACAGTACAGGTTTGGCGAGAGATCTGGCACAGGGAAAAAATTAGGGGATTCACAGGGATGACCTCAACTAAGAAGCCAGGCAGTGGTGGAGAGGATGCCATTGATGCCCTTCCCCTATAATGAGATTGATATCTACTTTGGTTACCATTCCTAGAGCCTTCATCCAGTAGCTGTTTGAAGCAGAAACAGGCACCCACAGCTAAGCAACCGAACCATACTACTGGAATCCAGTTGTGGAGAGGGAGGAGGGATGCGCAAAGGAGCCAAGACGGGGCTGGAGAAATGCACTGAAACAGTGGACCTGACCTACTGATAGCATGGAGACCTTAGTCATAAAGCTGGGGAAACAACATTGGACGGAACCAAGCCTTCTGAATGTGGGTGCCAGCTAGGAGGCCAAGACAGTTTATGGGACCTCTAACAGTAGAGCCAGTCTTTAACCCTAGAGCACAATGGACTTTGGGAGCCCATTCCCTATGGAGAGATACTGTTGCAGCCCAGATACAGCAAGGAGGGCCTAGGCTCTCCCCCAAATGATATGACAGACTTTGAAGGTTCCTCGTGGAGGGCTTCACTATCTCTGGGGAGGAATTGGGGGGTGGGTTAGGGGGGTTGGTGGGTAACATGGGAGGATGGGAGGGCCAGGGAGTTGGGGGAATGGATATGTAAATATGAGTAGTAATTAAAGAATTAAAGAATAAAAAAAATCATGATCTAGCAGTATGTCAAAGGAAAAGAGAGAGAAAGGGACAGATACTGTGGAGGACCTGCAGTCTAGGCAACAGGGCATTCACTCAATACTTGGGTGACTTGCTCAGCTTCTCCAAGGTTATTTCACTTGCTGACAAAGGAGAGATGGAAATGCTGCAGATAAAGGCTGTGAGAGCTGAATGGGATTCTTTCTGCAAAGTGCCTTGTGTGAGACCTGGCCCAGAGGAAGTGGTAAAAATGCTGGTTCTTATTTTGATTGTTGTATAAAAGTGAGACTATGTGGGGGAGGTAATGGTAAGGAAAGTAATCCCACATTGGTTGTTCAGCTGTGACTAAGAGAACTCCCTCCAGTCTGCCTCTTCATTCTGACATGTAGCCATTTACTCTGGGGGAAACAGAGGCATCTCAGTATCATCTCACAGCAAGGCTAGTGAGAAATGGTCACCATGGGGACATTTCTGAAGAGAATTTTGAGAAGGATTTTGAATTTTTTATTTGTAATTTTTTATAATAAAGTTTATCTAAAATGAAAAAATTAAAAAGAAAGTGAAGCCAGCTAAAAATTGGCATATTTAAGATTTACCACCATGTGCCAAAATAGTGGTAAAATGGTCCTTTCTAAAAGAAAATATTTTGTTATCTGAACACCAAACAATTACTAAAGAGATATAATGGTATCATATAAACTATAGTTGGCCCCTAACAGAAGAAGTATCAACTATACACTTTGGTTTTGAAAGTACATTAAAATAGATAAACTGTGAGCCAGCCTAGGCGTCTAACAATAGAAAACGGACAAGGAAAACATGTTACACATACACAATGGGATTTTCTCATAATCCATAAAGAACTAAGTCATTTTGCTAGCAGGAAAATGGATACAACTGTAGATAATCATAATAAATAATTTAAACCAGTCTTGGGAAGGTATATATCAAGCAGGGGTAGCATCAAAAGAAGAGGGGTAGAAAGACTGTAGGAGCCAGTGGGTCAGGACATCTACTGTGAGGATACTGTTTTCAATAAATGACAGGGATGCTGGGCTCCTAGGATCTCAAATATATGGTCATCTAAATAAGACTGGCTCCTTGGACCAGTTGACATGCTACCATTGTTGAGGGAAATCTCATAAGGCTCTACACATAGAAGAAGAACTACAGTCTATCAGTAGCTATAGAGAGAGGGAGAATCAGACTGGTCCAGGGATGAGGCCCCTGATAAGTTATTCAGTCCCAAGTGCTCAGCCCATATATATATATATATATATATATATATATATATATATATATATATATATAAGAAGAGCTCATAAATTTGAGATAGAGTAAGGGGAACACATGAGGAGTTGGAAGGAAGAAAAAGATGGATGGGCAGAAATGATGTAACAGCACTCATGTATGAAATTCTCAAGAAATTTACAAGAGTTAAATGTTAAAAGTATTTAAAAAACAAACAAACAAAAAAGGCAAATATTGTATATCTCATCTGTGGTTCCCAGATTTTTATATAAATATATAAATCCCCCCATACATGTTCATGCATGCACACACACACATACACACAACATGGAAGTAGAATTAAAATTGTCTGGGGGAACAAAGGAAACCAACAGGAGGAAGGAGGGGCTGAGAGAAGGGAGGGCAGAGGGTGCAAGAGTATAATATATAAAACACAATACATGCAAGTAAGCAATTTGTAGCAAACAAAAGAAATGTTAAAAACACATTGAAGAGGTATCTGGATTTCAGATTCATTTGAGCATGCTTTTCAAATTCTGCTTTATTGTTTTAAAGTTTTAGGCATAAAACAATGGGTGACAACCCAATCACAAAAAGACAAACATGATATGCACTCACTCCTATGTGGACCTGCTTTATGATACATAGTAGTGACCATGCTTTATCAGAGCTGTTTTTAATGATGTTGCTCAGAATGGTGATGACTGAGAAATTAATTTGGTGCCAAGTACCACAAGAGTAACAGAACTGTGCCGTTTTCTGGGATTTTGTTTTTTACTTTTTTGTTGTTGTTTGTTTGTTTGTTTTTGTTTGTTTTTTGTTTTTTTAAAATGGAGTGTGCTGGATGTCTCTAAAATTTTGTTCAAATGACTGCAGAACCTGGAAAAGCTATTGCTGCTATTGATGCATAACATATATTGCCATTATTGTGCCCTCTCTCTCTCTCTCTCTCTCTCTCTATATATATATATATATATATATATATATATATATATATGCATTGAAACTCAAATATGTGATGAATCCAAGGTGTTTCAGTGAGTGCTCACCTGTGCATGCAAATTTGATTTCATCTTTAGTAAGTAGTAAAGTTATATGCTTGCCAAAAAAAAAAAAAATAAGTGACACACTGGAAGACAAATGTCACACAATTTCAATTTTATGTGTAACCTAGAAATGATGAACTTATGGGAACAGAAAGCAGAATTGTGGCTATTAGGCTTCAGTGTGGGTCTTTTAACAATGGAGACACGATTGGTTTAAGAATATAAAACTGCAGTTGGACAAGAGGCATGGACTCTATGAAGTCTTGAGGTCTACTGAGAGCATGATAAATATGGTTGATAACAATATGCTATATTTTAAAAGTTATGAGATAGTATACTTTAAGTGTTCTCAAAACAAAAATGATGAATATGTGTGATATAACATGTTAATTAGTTTAATTTAGCCATGCCATTGTGAACATACTGTATTGTGTATCATAATTGTGCATTACTTTATTTATGAGCTAAATAAATGAATGAAAAAATGTACAAACATATATACACACACACACAAAAACAATGGGTCGCACTGCATGACAGAACTGAGGCCATCCATGCGTGGTTTCATCAGCACAGTATTATTCATTTTCTATTTCTGGCTTAAATACAGGGATATCTGGCTTGAAGGTTGCTGAGATTTTACCAAGTTATTGGTAGGGCACCAAGTTCCTTCCCATGCACAATGTCTTTTTGAAGCATAAGTAATGGAATTTTATTATTTTGCTGGGTGAGTAGGTCATAGTGAATCTCCTTTGGGTGTCAAATTAGGCTTGGTGTTTTGTGCTCTGTCCTGGAGCACTTCCTTTCTACAGTGATTCTTGGGTAGTCTAGAAGTATGATGGTATCCTCAGGAAGAAGTCTGATGAGGCAGCTGTAGCACAAATAATAAAAACCCAGAGACTGATAGTGGGGTTCAAGGTGAAAACCATGACAGCAAAGCGGCCAGCCAGTAGCTTTTACCTCTCCCAAGGCTGAAATGGAGACCCTGTCTTCCCTGTGACTGAAAACTGAATCTCCCCTGTCCTCTATGTGGCTGGAAACTAGTTCCCAGCTCTCATACCCTGCTCCTATCTTATATACCTATCCGTTGCTGGGATTAAAGGTGTGAACTCTGTTTCTCTTTTAGACTGGTTCATTCTCGTGTAGTGAAGGGTGGCCTTGAACTCACAGAGATCCATCTGCCTCTGTCTCCTGAGTCCTGGGATTAAAGGTGTGTACCACCACTGCCCAGCTTCTCAGGCTAACTAGTGTGGCTGGTTTGCACTCTGTTCTTCAGTGGCTTTATTAGATCATAAACAATATATCACCACAGGCAGCCCTCTGGAATTCTGAGCCATTTATCATATCTTGGAACATGAAGTCATTTGGAAGGTGGGAGAAAACAGTTCAAAGGGACACACATGGATGCACATGGTGACATCCTGGATTTGGACCTTCCTGGGTTACCTATCTGCTTCCCAGACACTTATGTGCTGACAACAGTCCATATAATAGCCCCGTTAAGTTATTCCCTGATCCGAATGAGTAAGTGTAATTCTGGGTGGATCTTCCATCCATTACTGCTTTTCCAGCTGCCTCACACTCCTACATTTTTATGTTAATGGCACCATTTTTTCTCCCAATCTCATTATTTTTCACATTCTACATTTCACCCAGCTATCTCCTTTTATGTCCACCTTGGGTTAGACTCAGATCAGTTTCCATTCCACTCTCCACAGCCTATCTCTATGCTCCTGCCAAACAAACACCTCAAACATCACTTTATCACGTCAATGGTCTCTGGAGCAGAGGAATCTTGCTGCTGCTTCATCAAGGCCACCTTGAGGATGCTGGAATCAGTAGTGTGGGGATGCCTAGCTTTCAACTAAATTTTTTTTCTTGTGTCTAAGTTTAAGCCTGATTCCCCAGGGTGAAACATAAGCGGATCCAAAGGAGCTCCATTTTTCCTCCATGCCAACTCGGGGGCTCAATAAATATTCCTTGAATTGAAAGCAGACCGTTGGATAGCATTGACAGTGGCTCTGAGTGAATCACATCAATGCTGATGGTTGTAGCAGCTGGAGGCGTCGTTTCCAGAGACCTCTTGTGAGGCGAAGTTGGAATACTTGCTTTAACAGCACAGAAAAGAATTTCACAATGACTCAATTGCTGCAATTAATTAAGAGTCATTTTAATGTAGATTTAAGCTCAGTATTGACAGAGGGGGGCACTTAGGAAGTGGATAATAATAACAGCCCTAGAGTAGGAACAGACTTTTCAATAGTTACATTTAAATATAACACTCACACACATACACACACATACACACACAGAGTACAGGTCTACAAAATGATGAGGTTAAAAAATTGGAAAAAGGTCAAAGAAATTCCTATTATCCACGGGCCTTCAGGAGGTTGAGGCATGACTATAAACATGGTTCATAATTTGTTTGTGAGATTCTCCTGATTCTTAGCTAGCATAGATGAGAGGGTTTTTTTTTTTTGTATCATATTCTCATACATTTCTTTGTATTTCTAAACTCGTTTAATGTATAAAAACATAGCAACCTTTTTTAAGCATCATATTTTGCCCATAATCACCCACTGATTCATATTTTGAAGGGGTTACCAGTAGCTGTGTTAGTAAACTGTCCAAAAATTCAATGTTTTATTGTGTTCATATGGTTATGTTTGACCTGGTTGACAGTTTATATGCCAGTCTTTCTGGTGCTGTCTTGAGTAGGGGTAGTGAGTGGAGTCTTAGCTGGGATATTGGATCTGCTGGTTCTTTTTTTTTTTTCTCCTTATATCAATCTCAGGACCTTTCTCTCTTTGCATGGACTCTCCATGTCATCCTGAATGGTGGCCTCTCTACAGTGACAGCCAGACTTCTTACACAGAGGCTCAACATCTGAAAAAGTGAAGAAAATAGAGACTTCCAACCGTACACTCTTCCCACTAGCCAGTGGAGGGTCAATTCCTCTAGGTCCTGCCATGTCATTGTACCAAGTCCTAGGGGGAAGTGGGGGAGGAATCCGCACAAAGTGGTAGATGTGGGGGTCATGGCCCATCGAAGCCACTGTCATGATTCATGTCTTCTTATATGAAAACTTGCCTCACTTCTGCAAACCTAATGTTATATGAAATCAGCCAAAAGTCCAGGATCACAACACAATACTGTGCAGACTTCTCCAAGGAACAAAGATCAAGAAAGAAAGTAATCCATTTGTCCTCCATTCATCACCACAGAGTAGTGAAAGCTCGGAAAGCTACAAGGTTCCCTGTTCTAAAGAAGAAGGAAAGGGATTACAGCAGTTCTGAAGTCCAGGCTGGCTTAGTCCCTGATCTCTTCCACTGAAGTCAAGGGACATTCTGAGTTCAAACTCTGCTTTTGTTTACTGGGATCATTCCTCTCAGCTGGAGGTTTCAACCTCTGGGCTTTGGGTCTTGTCTGAGTCATTCTTCCTGTGTCTGAAGAATGGTACGTGCTTGCAAGTGCATGACTCTAAGCCTCTTTCTTACTCCACAGGAAGAGGGAGGGCAAACCTCAATTAACCATCTCTCCTCAGAGTCATATTCTTTTGTTGTCGCCTCAGGCATTGAGTCACAGGTTGGCCCTGTGATCTGCTTTAATCAGTGGAATTTTCCAGAAGTCCCAGCTTTAGCCCAAAAGCTTGAGAAGGCAGATGGCTTCTGATTTTGTGCTTTGTAATACCTAGCTCTCATGTGAGATGCCTGTCCACCTTGCTGGACTGACTCCATAGAGAGTTCACACAGGGGATGGTTGTGGCGGCTGAAAATCATAAGGAAGAAAAGTCACCATAGTCCCCTGGTCTCTAAATAATTCACCACCAACTGACATATGCTGGTCATCGCATGAGAGAAGAAAGAACCCCCAAAGAACTTCCACAGTCAACATATGGAATTATGAGAGAAGAAAGTAGCTGTTGTTTGAGGCTATTAATCTGGGATGCTTTGTTCTATTCTAAACCATTGGATGTTCAAGATTTATGCACTCATTCAAAGTTACTGTGCCTGATGCTATTAGGCCCAACCCGATACAAAACTCAATATAGATCCTGACCTCCATCTTGTTGATGTATGCCAGTGAGAAATCTGGGCAAATAGAATTATTTTAATTTCATATTTTAAAGACAACGGGTTTCTGCACAGAATGTCTTTTTGGTGACTCTTTTTGTAAAAAGCAATAATCACTCTGAGAGTTGTTGTATTTTTCATTTCCTTCAAGTTAGGGTTTTAGAATAGTAAAGCACACCCGAGCTTTTGCAAATATAATTCAATCTAACAAATATTTTCTGAGTGCTTACTATGTGCTTCTATGTATTTTTTTTCAAATCTGTCTGCTCAAGTGAGACTGGCTTGAAAATCAGGTGCTGCTTCCCACCTGACATCCATTAGCTTGCCTGGGCATTATTGTCCTGAGTTACTCAGGGATCCTGGTTTTGCCTATTAGCATATATTCTTGTACTATTATACCTCCCCTGGCTGTTTTCTTAATGCTTCAGGAGGAATTACATTCAGTTGTTCAGTTTCTAAATGACCTAATTAGCAATACTTTCCCCACTCTTTCTTTATAATCCCCTGTCTCCAATTGGGCTCCCTTCTCACCAGCCTTCTCTTCCTCTCTGAGTCTTACTCAACATTCTGCTAATGAGTTCACGTTCCATTGTTGGTCCTCCATGGATTGCTGCCCAGACGTTTGGAAGTCTCTCTGCCTTAATTACAGGGGACGGGTGTGTCTCCTCGTCATTCCCTGCTAGACTTTGCTAGTTCTGAAGCTCCAGGCTCTTACCTCTAGCCTTGTTTTCACAGGGACAGAGGCTGTAAAGCAGGAAGTCACCCTGGAGACCACATGGTTCCACAGATGGACAAACTAGAAAACCAAGAGATTAGTTCAAAGAGTGACAATAATGGTCAGACCCCCATCTCCAAACCAAGAAGTCTCAACTTCACTATTCCAATGGGTACACTACAGAACTGCAGCACACTAATGTGATTAACCAACTGAAGATTACTAGATTGGTTAATTAATTGATTAAGCTTTAATTAGTGAAACACTTGTTCTGTTCTTAATCTTGAGATAAAAAGTGGAGGAAAATAAAAGGGAAAAATCTAGTGGATTCAGAACTATACTATGCATAGCAATAAGTCATGTTTTTAGGGTTTAGAATTTTGGTCAATGCTCTCATTGACCAAATGGTTCTTATTAATTTATGCAATAAACATTTGTTTAACACCAGCTGTATATGTATATAGGCATGCACATTATGAATTCAATTACAAGTTTCACGCTTGTGGCAACAAGCCATAGATTGATGGTTTTGGAGGGAAATATTGGTGTCATTTTTAAGTAGAAGCTTACCCTCACAATTGGCCTTTCGTTCTCAATTCTTAGACCCGTCAGAACATATTCCATAGTAGAAGTTCTTAGACTCAAATGCATTTGGGGGCCATGCAGTTAATACAGGTAAATAAATGAGGCTGAGTGTTACACAGATAAATTGCCAGGGTCTATGACTGCCTGGAGACCACACATCTCCTTTTAAAAAAACATGTTAGGTAACTAGTGCTATGTAGGAATTCCAAGGCCAATAATTCCAAAACTTCTGAATTTTTTAGAAATGCTAGGTAACTTTATTTAACTTTTCCAAACATTGGTAATGGTTTAGAAGACTTAAAACCACTGCATGGGCCACACTAAAGATGTATACTAGATTGACACCCGGGTAAGCAGTTTGTCCACTACTTGGTATATATCCCTTCCCTATCACTACCTGGTATATGTTCATCCCTTCCCCATGTTCAGAGATGCTCTCATCTCTCGGTAATTCTGCAAGTGAATGACATAGGGGCCGTGGCTCAGACAGCATCCAATTATTCACCTCATCAGTCTCTGCCTGATGACTTTGAGAAAATCAAAGTTCTTCATTATAGTCCAACAGGAGATTGCAGCTGCCTTTGAAGAGAACCACAGAGGGATTGCCTTTGCTTAGTTTGTGTTATTTGAAAAATGTATTAATTGGGGGCTGGAGATATGGATTAATAGTTAGGAGCACTACCTGCTTTTTGAGGACCCAGGTTCAACTCCCAGCACCCACACGGCAGCTAACAAGTGTTTGTACCTCCTGTTTGTTCCAGGGGATCTGATGCCCTGTTGTAGCCTATGTAGGCACTGCAGAAATGTGGCTTACAGACATACATTCAGGCAAAGCACCCACATACACAATATTTTTTAAACAATCTCAAAAACTGTATTGATTATCCCACATGCTGTCACATGCATGCAATTTTAGCCTCCAGGAGGCTGAGGGAGGCTAGGAAGGAGGATCTAGACTTTGAAGCCAACCTGGGCTACTGAGGAGGACACTGTATCAAGACCAAGACAGATAACAGTAAAACAAAAGGTCCCACCACCAGCAAAATTATCTATTTCAGAAATTAAAATTTAGTATTGGCTTTGCCTCCTGATGAGTGTGCTAGATACCTGTTCTTGCCTGGACCTGTTATCTTGAATCATAGTCATATTTTAAAAACCTAATAAGAAGAGTCTGGTGTCTGCTCAAACTGTGCAGTTTAAGGTTGTCAATTGTCTCCGACACTTCGGGTCTAATTTCACGGTCCTATTGCTTGTCTTACTTCATTTCCTTAATTGTCAAATATTTACAGAGTACATTCTAGGTGTCAGATAGGCTTGAAACACTAAAAACACAACAGAGAATAACACAGAGAGGGTCTGTTCTTCCACAGGACCCACTTTCTGCTTGGGACTAGAGAGACAATAGCTTAGCAAGGAAATGAATGGGCTACTTGGCTTCAAATGTCGTTAACACGATGAACAGAGTAAAATACAGAAATAACGATTGAGGGAAGGCTTTTCTGCAAAGTCATGGGGTGGAGACCTGCATCGTGAGAAGTGGACAGGCATTCAAAAATATCTGGGCAGAGGGCTCTAATCAGGAGAAAGCCCTAGGGCCAAAGCTTTGAGGCAGGAATGGATGTGACGCGTTCCTGGGTCAGAGGGCAAACCGGTTTGAGCGGAATGTCTTAACCCTCCCCCTTTCCAGCATTCCACAGTGTTTACTACTCTAGCACTGACCAACTTGCTTTCCTGATCTTTGTGCCGCTTGCTCTCTCCAAGGTGCTGAAAAGAGAAGTTCCTTATTGGAGATCTTACTGACTTCTAGAGCTTCATCAGTTACTTCAGTATTGCCTTCATGGGAGCGCAGCAGCTTACAGTGTCTTGGAAAAAGTGATATACATAGAGTGAGAAAACTTAACTGCAATTGTAGTTTTCCTTTTTCTGTAACTCAGGGATGTTTTACAGTAGTAGTCAGAAAGATAATTAGCTGCACGTAAGTCATGTAACCCGACGTTTCTCTCCCGCCCACCAGTTCTTGAATAATCATTCAGAGGCTTAATATTAGTTACCAATTGTTTGACCTATTAGCTCAGGCTCATTATTAACTAGCCCTTATAACTAAATTATACCATTTCTATTATTTTGTATTTTACCAAGAGGCTCGTTGCTTGTTACCTCACAAGCTTGTTTTCCCAGCTGCTGCTGGCGTCTCTAATTCCACCTTCTTTCTCCCTGCATCTCTGCTTAGATTTCCTACCTGGATCTATTCTGCCTGGCTATTGGCCAAACCAGCTTATCTATTAACCAATGGTAATAAAGCATATTCACAGCATACAGAAAGACCCCCCCACATCAAGGTGGCCAAGATTATCATAGGTACCTGATAGCCTATTCAACGGACGGGTAGGGTGGAGATGTATATGAGTGAATATAAGTGTCAGGGTAATGATTTCAAAATATCAGATTAGAATAACTGGACAGGTGGTACCATTTACTGGGATTCAGGAAACCAGCAAAGTAGTGGCATTTGGATGCAGAGAAAGGTAAGTGGGGACTAGTGAAAAAAAAAAAGTTAAAGAATTCTTGAATCCAAAGATGGATTCTTCCAGAAAAAATCCTCTTAGTGCTGTCTGAGACTGGAATTCCATATAAAAGTTCCCAATTAGATATGATCACAACGAGAAGATGGTTCTCAATTTTATTAGGGTTTTCTAGAGAAACTGAACTGATAGAATGAATGAATATATATGAGATTTCTTAGACTGGCTTCCAAGGTGTGGTGCCGCTAGTTCAATAATCACTGCATACCAACAGAAAGTAAAAGAATTCACTAGTTGTTTGGGCCATGAGGCTGGATGTCTCAGCTGGTCTTCAGTATATGCCAGAATCCTGAAGAAGTAGGCTTTGATACCTGTAAAGGAATGGACTTGCCAGTGAGAGCAAGGGCAAGCAGGCAAAGGGAGCTAGCTTGCTCCTTCAATGTCCTTTATATAGGCTGCCAGCAAAAGATGTGGTCCAGACTAAAGGTGGATCTTCCCAGTTCAAATAACCTAATTAAGAAAAATCCCTCACAGTGTACCTAGCCACTTGGGTTTTAGTTGGTTCCATATGCAGTCAACTTGACAACCAAGAATAACCATCACATAAATGGTATTGGCTACTATCATTCTTCAACACCAGATAAAAGGATTTTAATGCTTTGTCTAGAAACTTATCTATGCTAACAGGATTACTTCTTAAAGTCAGAAGGCTCCAAAATGTATTAAAGTTAAATGTTTGAAAAGGTAAAAACTGAAGCAATTTCCTGAGGCATGTAGATCATTATTATCCAGTTAAGTGTTTTTTTTTTTTTTTTTTTTTTTTTTGTGAGCATATCTGGATGTTTTGAAGATTGGAGCACAGGTGGTGGGAACAGGCATCATTATACAGGATAATGTTCATCAATCATTAAACAAAACTTCCTGGACATTTACTATGTGCCAGACATTGTTCTGGGAAATAGGGATACTAAGATAAATGAGACATAGTTCTTTCCTTTGTTTTGCTTTGAATTAGTATATTTTTCCTTAATTGATAGGCATTTTTAAAAATCTGTTAATGTTTCAGGAGTGTGTGTGTGTGTGTGTGTGTGTGTGTGTGTGTGTGTGTGTGTGTGTGCTCTATTAGCAAATCACTATCTAATTGGAGAGTCCTAGGATTTGTCAAAGGACAAAATTACAAGTGTCTTATTTACTTTTCTGTTGCTGTGATAACATAACCTAATGAAAGCAACTCAAGGAAGTAAGGGTTTACTTTGTCTCACAGTTCACAGTGAGGTCCATCATGAAGAGGAAATCAAGGCAGCAAGGGCTTGGAGCAGCTGGTCACATTACATCCCTAACCACAAAGAAGAGAATGGCAAATGTTTGTGCTCATCTCCCATTCTCCTTCTCATAGAGACCAGGATCATATCCAAGGGAATGGTGCTGCCCACTTTTAGGGTGGGTCTTCCACATCAACTAACCCAATTAAGTTAACCTCCCCAAGCATGCCAGAGACCATGAAGTTGACAGCCACTACTAACTATCACTAGTTAAAGGCACAAATTGCATATGTTTTTATTCTGGAACCAGGAAACCATTTGACATATAAAATGGAATGGGTATTCAGATGGGAGAGAACAGGGTTTAAAGAAAGTAGAACTCAAACCAAAAGCGAATTGGTTATTTCAAAGTCATTTTCCACATGAAAGAAGAGAGATAAATGAAAAATATGGAAACAATGGTAGTTTACACTGGACTATTTCAGTCCACCTTTTGGGGGGCATAAAGATTATGGAACAAGTGACTTCATTATCATATCAACTAAAATTTCCCTATATGGGAATTTTTAATCTTATTTTATTTTCTTTCAAAACAGGGTTTCTCTGTGCAACAACAGCTCTAGCTGTCCTGGAACTAGATCTGTAGACCAGGCTGGCCTCAAACTCACAGAGATCCACCTGCCTTTGTCTCCTGAACACTGGGATTAAAGGCATCCACCACCACCATCTAGCCCTATATGGGGAATTTGACTGCTATATCTCTAATCTCCATTTCAGCCTGGTGCCTCAAAACTTTAGCATTAGTGACTTCATCTTTATTTCTAGTCTGGCCTAAAACAATGGCCTGAAATTTCTACTGAACAGATTTGGAGAGGCTCACTGTAGGTCACTTTGAAGAGGAAAGTTTAGCAGTGGCCACAAGCTGCTTTATATTGTTAAGAATTTGTTCCAGTTGAAACAGTTTTCTTGGTTATTACTTATGAATTCTGTCACTGGGATCTCTGATAAAGCAGCTCCAGGGCCGATGTTCTGGCATTTTGATGGAATAGCTTTATTTTCTCCTCCCTGGGCACCAGGTGCCACTTGCAAAAAACAGCAGAGGATTGAATCTCTCTTGAAGGCTCTTGGTAACCCTGCAGAAAACATGACCAAAGCTGGCCTGACTCTCCTTCCATAATTGTGTGTGTGTGTGTGTGTGTGTGTGTGTGTGTGTGTGTGTGTGTGTGTGTGTGTGTGTGTGTGTGTGAAGAGAGAGAGACAGAGACACAGACACACAGAGAGAGACTCCCAGGAGTCAATTCTTTCCTCCCACTATGGAATACAAGTATCAAACTCAAGTTGTCAGGCTTGTACAACACATGTTCTGTCCATGGAGCCATCTTGCCCATCTAAGTCATGATACCTTCATACATTACTAAGCAATGGTATTAAATCAGATTTACTCTGCATTCCTATGAGGTAGTAGAATGGACTCAGATCTGTTGCTTGATAATTCTGTAGTTTTGGACAAGCTCAAGTATACATGGAATTGAAGGACCTGATTTCTTTTTTGTTACAAAAAGGTTTTGTGGTGAGGGTTTGTGGGATGTGTATGTGAGCATGCGTACATGCACATGTGAGCATGCACAAATACACACATGTGGAGGTCAGAGGATAGCCTGCAGTAGTTAGTTCTCTCCTGGATTTATGACTGACACTTTGACCCCTTGACTAATTGATGACTTTGAATGGACTCTTTATTGACATTCGTATTAGTGATGCCACTAAAAAGATGAACAAGTGCAAGTCACCATTCATACTCACAAGGCAAATAGAAACTTTCAAGTCTCCCCCCACCTTTAAAACCAACAATGAGATAGCCAACCAAACATTTCAATAAAGATATTTTCTGCTTAGGGTCATAGTCAAATTTCTTAAGAGTTGCTCACACAGCCAGATGTGATGGTATATGCCTTTAATCCCAGTACTTGGCAGACAGAGGCAGACAGATCTCTGTGAATGTGAGGCCATGCTTGTCCACAATGAGCATTCCAGTATAGTCAGGGCTACACAGTAAGATCATTTGTTAAATAAGTTTTAATATATCCCCACGTATATTTAATGCAACATAGACATATCTCTCTGATCTCTACTCTCTATTATACCATCTGCTTAAAATCAAAGTTACCCATTTGTTAAAGATAAATGGAGACCCTTGGACATTTTTTTTTTTAACCTTTGGCCACATAGAAAAGAAGACAAATGACCTTCATGGATTATGAATAGTCCTTCCAAGTTTGAGTCCAGACAGAGTAATTCTCGATTTAAAATCAAAATCATCATTCAAAGAAATTTTGCTCTGCTGAAAACATCCCATTCTCAGATACAAAATGTGAATTATTCAAGTAATCAGGGAAACTAGGTCTACTAAAATATCTTGCTGTGACACCAGGAACCAAAAAGTGAAGTCTGATGACATGACAATGATGAGTGCACAGAGCAATTTGTTGCTTTGTTCTCCTGTGAAGTGACAGAGACGTGTATACCTGCGGTCATCTCTACCTGAAGGGTCCTGATGCAATTCATGCCATTGTCTAACCCTTCTGCCTTCACCCAATCAAAACGCATTTGTCCTGTGTTATGTACCACCCAAATTGCCTTTGTTTAGGATCTTTTACCAAGACCCAAGAAAAATGCTGAAGGTGGTCATTTACATTACAACAGACATGTTCATGGGACAGTCTCAGGGACATAAGCAATGCTTTTGGTAAGGGGAACATTTTTCTTTAGATACCCCGCATTGGAGTTGTACTACCTTGTGATGGGATTTGGGGTGAAGTTGCTCCCCTGAGCTGAGATGGATCATGGAGGCTTATCAATCACAGAGGATGTCAAGATCGCTAATGAGGCTGCTGTCCACTTGGTCCCAAACAGCAGCAGCAACGGAGCAGACTGAACACTTGTTTGGGAATCAGGGAGTTTGCTTTCCCTAGGTTTTGTGACACAGGGCTGAGACTTCCTTGTTACTGTCAGCAGTAAAATGAAGTACTGGGGACTGGATTAGATCCCTCCCTCCCTCCCTCCCTCCTCCCTCCCTCCCTCCCTTTCTTCCTCCCCCCCCCCACCGTTCCTTCCTTCCCTCCCTTTCTTTCTTCATACTTTACTTCCATGATATGGATCAGACCCAGGGTCTATTACACGTTAGGCAGGTACTCCTCCACACTGAGCTGCATCCTCCCCAGCCTAGACTAGATGATGTCTAAGGTCATCTTTAGTGCAGTAATTCTAAAACCAGCCTTTTAAAAATAATCACTCCTGACTGTAGTTCTTTCAACTTCCGTGACTTATTTTTACCGGGCCCAGTTTTCCCACTGCTTTGCTTCTTATCTCCGTGTCTCTTCCCTTACTTTCTGGCTGGTTCACTCTGAGGTACCTTCAAAAAATATGTATCTTAAGAGCAAATCATCTTTTCCTTTGGAGATAACACATCTCCCTGCTAGGTCATGGCAGAGCTATTACGTGGCAAGTTCAAGATGTGTCTAGAATATTTACTTGTACAAAGCCAAGCTTCCTTCAGTTTGAACCCTTGGCCCCTTTCAGAGGTTGTTTACAGATGCTTGTGTGAAATGTCAGTTGGGTAGCCAGGTTGGAGATCAGATAAGTTAACTAGGCTACAGGGCCCTATGCTGAGTGGGCTAGTCTTCCCAGACCTCTGCTCTAATAATGAATTTCTCTAGAGGTGTTCTGACACTATGGTTAATGTAATATGATACTATTTTTTTTTTCTTGCAGCAGTTCCTCAAACACAAGCTGACAAGGGGCAGGGGCCTCTGCCAGGCAAAGGTGATCAGCCCATTGAACATGTCAATAAGAATAACGCTCTGTTTCTTGGTATTCAATTAGCGCTAACACCATGAAGTTTTTTACGGGGAGGGGGGGAGAAAGAAAGAGAGAAAAAGAAAGAAAGAGAGAGAAAGAAAGGGAGAGAGAAAGAGAGAGGGAGAAAAAGAAAGAAAAAAGAAAGAGAGGGAAGATCCAGGACTAGAAACACTAAAACTGCATCAAGTAAATGAACAATATAGCAGTGGCAGCCTCCATAGGGTCTAGAGGACACCAGTTACATTTAACCGCAGAGAGACATTGGGTAACTTTTTGAGTATGCCCCAGATATTTCACAGGGTATCTGAAAAGCAAACTTAATCAGGTGTCCTGTATTCTCATTTGCTAAATGTGGCAGCTATCCTATTTCTCAAAATAGAGTTAGATCACCCAAACAGCACATCAGCAAAGGGATGGTAAAAGGCAATTTGACGGTGCCTTCAAAATCATAAGATGTGATTTCCAACCTCAAGTCCCATATCTGCCCAATTCATCAGAGAAGTTCAAGGGGAGAGATGAAGACATTTAAAGATATTCAAGGACTCAGAAAATATTAGAAAATATTTTCTTTATCGATTTTATAGACAGTTTTCCAGGATGTGTTCCAGTTAAAGCATGGAATGGCTCAAAAGGAGACACAAGGTTCAGGAAAGGGCCATTTGGGTCCAAAAAAATGGTTCTGCAAAACAACTGGTACAAACTGGGTGTAGTTGTGCACGCTTACAACCCCAGTGCCAGAGAAGCTGAGACAGGAGGACTGCTACAAGTTGAGGCTAGCTTGGGCTACATGGCAAGATCATATCTTGAAACACCAAACCAAACCAAACCAAACAACAATTAAAACAAAAGGAAGGAACAAAACCCAACAGGAAATGGCTTATGCTGGGCAGAGCTGAGATAGCATGTAAGATTCTTTAATTGCAAATAAACTAATTAATTCAAATCAGCCTAAATACAAACCAAAGGTAGGGAGTGCTCCCTAACTAAATGGCTCAAAGATTAACAAGGGTCCATACTCCCAATGTCTTCCTGATCTTGCACCCTGGGCATTGAGTTTGTCCCAAAGCTACCCCTTTCTTACTCCTAAGACAACTGACAGAAGCACCCGAGTAACTGCTTCTTTTCTCACATTTCTGGAGACTGGCCGACTGAATTTCCTTCTGCATGACTCTTATCACATCTCGATGGTGCCATTAACCTTGGAAGAGCCTCTAGCCAAGGAGATGCTGTAGCCTCAGTCTTTTGCCTTGGTGCTCACACTGTGGCAGGCACCATCCTAGGCACTGAGGACAAAGCAACAGGTAAAAAAAAAAGACAAAACTGTCCAACTTAACAGGTGAGTGGCACTTGCCATAATCACAGCACACCTGAAAGACACAGGGAGAGCAAAAGTTTGTGGATGTTTTTGTCTATTTAGAGAGTCCAAAACCAGCAGGGCCATATGAGACCCAGAGACAAACAAACAGATGAATGAATGAACAAACAAGCTGGAGTGAACATACAGGAGTACACCACACACACACACACACACACACACACACACATGCACTCATGCACACACGCACTCACACACACCACAGCACACAGGCATGCATGCACATACCCAACCCCTCTCTCTCTTCCCTTTATAGAGCTTACATTCAGATTAGATAATAAATCAGCTATGTAGGTGAAATGTCTGCAAATGGAGGGGTGATGCCTGCTACTCAGCTGAATCAACAGAGGGAACAGGCAGTGCTGGGAGAAGGCAAAGATCCCTCAGTGAGAATTTCAATCTTGTGTCACTGCCCATTGATTACAGAAGGGACCTGGGAGCCAGTCACACTCTCCACTATGCCTACAGGACAACCAGTTCAGAAGCCTGAAGACAGTGGCTCTTGGAGACAGGCCTGGGGAAAAAGAAGGAATTGGAGTGTACCAGATAGGACAGAAAATTTAGAAACTGGGTTATGATTGGGAAAGACAAAAGCAGGTGTGATGAGTCACGTGTTCATAATCCTTTAAATAATGATGAAAATACCGTCATTCCAGAGTAAACTGATAGAGAAAACATGTTCCACAGGAAGATTCGAGTTAGGGACCAATCTAGAAGTACCTATATGCTCTTTGTAACCAATGGAATGGTAGGAGAGACTATAAAAAGTGAAATGAATATTCACTACTTTCAAAAATCTCAAAGGTAAACAAACCACTGAGCTATACCCTTTGCCTAAGGCCTGCCTCTAAATACTGAAAAATAAATACTGGACTGGAGGGACTAAGTAGAAGCTCATGACTCTCTCAGGAAGTGGTGGAGTGCAGAGGGAGATAAGGAACCTGAGCTGAGTAATTGACTACGTTCCTGTTGACTATCACACCACAGGAGAGCTGCATCGTATCTGTGTCATTACAAAAGGAACATTCTGAAATGTTAGCGGGTTGACTTTAGAGGAGAAGACTGAAGATGGAAGTTACAGGCAAATTATTATTTCTTAATTAGTCCCTTGACAAAGGCTTTGAACTGCGTACATCCATCACTTTGACGGGATGAGGTGTCTGCTCTCTGATCTAGAACTTTTCTCAATTCTAAAAGGCCAAGGTTCATGATGGAAAATTTGGGCTCCTGCCTGACACTTAAAAGGCCCTGGATTTGGCCCCTAGCACAATAAATAAGTCAACAGACAAACAAACAAAAATGAATGCAATTCTTAAAATGTTGTTTTGTTTTCACACAGTCTTTTAAAACGGATTGTATTCATACACAGCTGTGATGATGTGGAATACCGACACATTTGATGAACCCAGATCCTCCAGTCTAAACTAATTAGCTTAGGTTCTGCAGATAATTTGTATCACTTTAAACCTCCCTCAGGATTGAAAATCAGGATGAAAACAAACCTGGTGTTGCCGTCTCTATGTCAGAGACGTGACAAACACAAGAAGCAGCAATGTGAGCCCATCTATCAAGGAAACCAGGCCCAGACACAGCAAGTCAGATTCAGGCTGGAGTGACTCAGGCACTGAAAGCTATTAACTATGAGACAATAAGACAGACTTAAGTTATAGATATTTCGTATTTGGAGGTAACCTCATTGATACCTCATATAATTAAGGCATGTGTTTGTGAACTGTTTCCATCTCTAGCCTTGTCTCCCATCTCCCTGCCACCCTCACTTCATGCCCAAGGCTACCCTGATCTGGCGAATTCCAGATTAGGCTGCCCTGAGCTTCCTTCCATCTTTGCACATTAGCCGTGCTGATCCTTTTGCTTGGGAAAACTGCTTCCAACCCAATAAGCTGCAACTAAAATGTTCTGGTTCCTGTGCTATGCAACTAATTCCTTTGCAGACATTTGCTACTTCTTCCCTTATGCTGCTATAGAACTTGACTTCACTTCGGACTCATGGTATGAATGAACTCTGGCTTGGCCCGGACATTCACCTCTAAATGACCATGTGACCTTAGGCAAGTCATTTCTCCACTCTGTCAGTTTATCTACCTATAAACCTGTTTGGTTGTTACAAGAATTAAACAGTCTCTTAGTTACTTTCTTATTGCTGTGATTGGATACTTTAAAAACTACAATGTGAGAAAAGAAGGATGATTTTGGTTTCCAGTTCTAGATGGATACGTTCCTTGACAGTGGAGACGTGGGAATATGCAGGGAAGGCGTGGTGGCAGGCACAGGAGGCTGGCTGACCATACTGCACCTACATTCAGGAAGCAGAGAGTGGGCAGAAATCGGTCCAGGCGATAAGGCTCCAAGGTTTTCTTTGTTTGCTTGCTTTCTATTGCTGTCATGAAGACCATGACCGAAGCAACCTGGGGAAGAATGGGCTTGCCTGTCTTACAGCTTATGGTCCATCACTAAAGGAAGTCAGAGCAAGAACTCAAAAGGCAAGAATTTGGAGGCAAGAACTGAAGCAGAAGCCGTGGAGATTGCTGCTTACTGGCTTGTTCCTCCTGGCTTGTTCAACCTGCTTTCTTATAGATCCCATGACCACCTTCCCTGGCATGGCTCATCCACAATGGGCTGAGCCCTCCCATATCAATCACTAATCAAAAAAAATGTTTCACAGATTTGCCTACAGGCCAGTCTGATGGATGTTTTTTCTTAACAGAACAGAACCCTCTTCTCAGATGACCCTAGTTTGAGTCAAGCTGACAAACAAACAAACCCCAGCATACTTGTCTACAGTGATCCACTTACTCCAGGAAGGCTCTGCCTCTCAAAATTTCACAACTTTCCCAAAAAGTGCCACCAGCAGAGATCAAGTGTTAAGTACATTAGCCTATGGGAGCATTTTGTAGTCAAAGCATAACAAAGAACTTAAGAAAAGCCCTTGGCATAGTACCTGGCCTAGGTAAGAGCTCAGAAAGGTCTGGTATCATTACTGTGTGTTATCGCAACTGCTGCTTTAATGGTTGGCTTGTATATCTAGCTGCTGAGGTTAGGGGTTGCAGCTTTCCAGCTTCCCATCATTTGTCTTGCTGCAGAACTTGGCATGCTGTACAAGAAAATGTTTAAAAACTAAACAAACAAGTGAGGGAGTGAAAAGTAATTGAGAGTGATTTCAGCCACCTTTGTTTTTAGAACAATCATCTTCAAAGATTCGAGTTCTGAGAATGGACCTTAGAGCCATGCAAAAAACTGGCCAGCATCAATTCAGCGAGCCAGTATTTTTCTAATTAAAAGAAAAAAAAGCATTTCATGAATACATATACTGATTTTAAGTTCTGAGTAAGAGCCAAAACCATGGGAACAGTGTAAAACTTGCTTCTTTTCCATAACATTTCCCAAGTCTCAAGATGTTAGTACTTCTAGTCTTCAAAGATTTGGGACTAAATGGGAAAATGCACTTCAGAGAGATAAGAAGATAAGAATCCTAAACTACTATTCCAGTGGGTAGGTTATCAAAGTACTTTTGCTTATTTGTTTTCCTCTATGAAAGTATGGCTAATTTTATTTTACTTTTAATATCTGTATAATTAAAAACAATCACATCACTTTCTCCTCCTGTTTCTTCTCTCCAGCCCCTCCCAAGTCTCCTCCCTCCAACTCCTTACATCACTCTCAAATTGACAGTTTTGATTTTACTATAATTAAATGTATACATATATATATGTATATATATTTGCACAAATATATAAATACAAACTACTGAGTTCATTTTTGTTATTATGTGTATATTGTTTCAGGGCAGACCACTTTGTTTTGGTTTGGTAATTAGGGGCCTCATCCTTGAGAGAGGCTAATTCTCCCCCTCTCAGCAGTCACCAGTTGCCTATAGTTCCTTGTCTAGGGATGTAACCTCATGAGATTTTTCTCTCCTTTCCCATTGGCTTGTCGACTGATAACTGTCATTGTCCGGGTCTTGTTTATGCAGCCATTTCTATGACGGACTATTTCATAACAGACATCCTGGCGTTCTGGCTCTTTTACTCTTTCTTTCTCCTCTTCTGTGATGTTCCCTGAGCCATTATTGCAGGAACTGTGATGTAGATGTATTCACAGGGGCTGTGCTCCCCGCCATTGGCTGATCTCTGCATTGTGCCTGCCTCTCTCTCTCTCTCTCTCTCTCTCTCTCTCTCTCTCTCTCTCTCTCTCTCTCTCTGTGTGTGTGTGCTGTGTGTGTGTGTGTGTGTGTGTGTGTGTGTGTGTGTGATGGTCTCCATTTACTGTAAAGAGACATTTCCTTGATGAGGGGTGAGAGCTACATTTATCTATGGGTATAAGGAAAGTATTTAAAATGGAGTTAGTAATTATGCTGGCCTAGCAAAGTGGCAGTAGTAGATTCTCTTCTAAGACCCATGACCTCACTAGCCCCAGGCTGTTGGCCAGGGTTCTAGTACTATGCATGACTTCCATCCTGCTGAGTGGGCCTTAAGCCCGATTAGACAGTGGTTGGTTACCACCAATATGTGAGTGCCACGTCTCACGTCTTTATAGATGTCTTGCCATGCTGGTCACTGCTGTAGTTCACAGGCACCACAGCTCCATAGGACTGTTCATTGCTTCTCTCCCTTTGCAGCTTGCACGGTATTATCAGGTACCACGGGAGCTGGACCACAGGGAGGAGGGTTTCAGGTTAGTCATGTGCCCTAAGTGGGTGGTCTCTTCAGCAATAGGGATTTACCTTCAACCTCTGAGTGGTGATCAAGGGCTACATCGATAGTCTATCTTGTCATGGGAGTCACTTGGACTACAATGGCCATCCATTTAAAAGGAGGTTTCTTGTGACTGGTACTGGAGATTTTTGTCAGTCTATGGTTATTATGGGGAACAAAGTCAGCCCACCTGGCATAATGCCCTTTAAGGTTTAAGATATATATTACATTTTTACATCTTAATATAGATTTATATTATAAATGTATATCTTGAACATGTATAGTGTAATTTAGGTACATGTAAAACAATAAGGTTCTTTGATGCTTTATCAAGCAACCTTTGTGTTATTTGTTTGAAAAAGTACCTCTGTTTGGATTATCTATGTTATGGTATTTTTTTCCCCTCTCCATAGGATTATCACTGGTAGGCTTGGGTGACTTGTAAAGCTCAGGTTATCGTTAATGCTTTTGTAGTTACATAGAACAGACTTATAACCCCAGAGATCAAAAGTACCGAGGGTGCTTCTGCTTTGTCTGGGTAGCGCCGCCTGTCTCTGAGAACTCTGTAGCTTTGAGATCCACCATTAAAATGTGAATACTCTGGCTAGACTCCACTTTGGCCATGGCATGCCAAAGGGACACTCTAGTAATATTCATCCTGCTTGTCTCCAAGGTTGCTGGGCAACTCTAGTGAGTGCTTTTATAAAGCACAAAGCAATCCATAATACAAGGGTTTATTATTATAAACTTTCATGGACTGCCTAGATAAAGAAATGTTGGGAATGATAAAAGCTAAAGCTAGAAGGGGGAGAAACATTAAAAAAAAAAAAAACCCTAATTACTAAATGTCCCACCAATACCACAAAGACAGAGGGAACTTGACTAATTAATGACAGGAGCTCCACATTTAGGTATTTCAGTTTTACTGGCTTCAATCCTCTTTGCCTGTAAGGATTGGTTTATTTCTGCCATCGAATACCTATGAAACCACTGAGGCCTAACTGATGTGTGATTGATGTGGGCTCTGTTAATTATATGGCTGGCTTTTATGCATGAAGCTGTATCTTTGGTTTCTCTCCCTTAATTTACCTTGGTTTAACTGTTGGTCATAAAGCAGTTTCAGATATATCTGCTGAATCCCAGAGTGGAGTTTTGCAACTTGAAAGGTACCTAAGTCAGTTTGGGCATCTTAAGTAGGAAAGTTGACTTGGGGGAACTCTCGGGCTGTAAGATGGATTGCTTGGCTTTCCTTCCAGCCCTGCTGGCTCCCTCTCTGCAGCTGCTCGCTGGTGCTACCACACATCTGTTATCATTAAATGCACGGGTGGCATCAACAGTGACAAAAGGCTTAATTGCTTCCTGACAGTCTATCAGATGGGGCTTTACTCGCTCTCAATTTAGGTAGCTGGAGCTGATAACATCTGCCTACCAGTCTCCCTAGCATCTGGTACCCTTGCTAGTAGTAGCACCTGATTTTTTCCTGGGATTGCATTCACCTCTCAGGCTCTCTTATTCTTCCTGACAGTGCAATCCCATTTCTCTTGCTCCAGGGAAGGACTTGGACAAATGGAATCCCAGTGGTTGGTTTCTGGATGAGCATGTGACCCAAGCTTGGCCAATGGACAGGTACTTGGGACTTTGGCAAGAACTATTAGAAAAAGACACTCACCTCTTTCCCATTTAAACCTTTAGGTCTTGGACTTCCCATGTCTTTGCTGTTACTCAAAGTGAGCCCATCTGAGGGTGAAATGACCCCTGAGACAGGAGAGGCTAGAGGTGGAGAGATAGGCTCTTGTCATCAGGGTTTGCATGTGATTAAAGACAAGTTCATAAATGCACTCCTGTATCACATGAATAGTGTGAATGAGAATCTATCACTTAAAGTCAAGAGTCCTGATCCAGATGGTGAAACTTTAACCCATCGCCTTCCAGTGCATGCAATATATGTAAAGAGCCAAAACAGAAAGAAATTGGAGTATAAACACGGAGTTCAGAGCTTTACACACACACACACACACACACACACACACACACACACACACACACACACCACAGAAGATATTTGCCTAGGTCAATTTGACATCTGTTCTAACTTTGTTACAGAGATGTGAGTCAAAAAATCCCATGGCATCTTGGTGGCAAAGAACACACTGTGTGCTCACCGAGTGACCCAGAGAGTCACCCACCCACTCAGTCACAGCCTGCTTGTGTTAGGTGCTGAGGTGTGTTTGATGAGAAAGTCCATTGGAATCTTTCATGGACATGATGACTTAATAGTGATTCAAGTACAGCACCCGGACAGACAGGAAATGAGCAGATTTTGTCACTGTTCTGTATGGGTATTCAATACCACATGGGGGCACGCCTTGTGTTTGACTGATTGACCTCTCCTCCCTCCCTCCCTCTCTCTCTCTCTCTCTCTCTCTCTCTCTCTCTCTCTCTCTCTCTCTCTGTCTCTCTCTCTCTCTTCCTGTAACCCCCCACCCTCACTTCTTTTGAGACAGGGCCTCATGCAGTTAGGCAGGCCTTGAACTTAATTTCAGATTCTCTTGTCTTCTCATCAAGAATGCTGAGATTACAGGCATGTCCCACTGCACTCAGTCTTAACAAGTTTTGAGGAGCAAAACCAGGATGGCAGCTTCTCCTGGCTAAGCACTTTACTATCTAAACTACCATCACAGCCACCCCTCCCAGGCATGCACTACCACGCCTAGCTAGACCCTCTTATCTCCAAGGTATCTGATGCTACAGAACCACTCTGCTCCCAGCTTCTATCCAGTCTGTTTTCATGCTGAGCTCTTTCAACCTTCTAAAGCAGAAGTTCTCAGCCTATGGGTCGAGATCCCTTTGGAGTCACTTGCCAGACATCCTGCATGCCAGATATTTACATTATGATTCATCATGAAGTAGCAATGAAATAATGTTCTGGTTGGGGGGGTCACCACAACAGGAGAAACTGAATTAAAGGGTCACAGCATTACAAAGGCTGAGAACCACTGCTTTAGGAAATTGAGGTACGTTAACAATAAGTCTTAGGACTAAAAACCACCACCCATTAATCTCTATACTCTAAAGTAGTTGGCGTTCTTGTGGTAGGGCCTGTTAAGACCGCCTTTGGAGCACTTTTCCCCACTGAGTGCTAAACATCTGTCTGTATGGTTGAACGGGACTTTGTTTTTCCCAAGTCTCTGCAGCGCTCACAGCTCATAGGAGAAAACATCAAGGAGGGAAGGCTATAGGATCTGTGTAGATTGTCAAGTTAGAGGGAAAGTTAAGTCCTGATGTCAGCTGACCCTTGGGGGAAGCTGCTGTCCTCACACATGTTCTGCTTTCCTTGGCATTCCCGATGAGGTTGTTCTCCTATCACTTTTGCCAGTCTTCCATGTCCCTGTTGCCAACTAACACACAGCAATATGTACACTTCTTCCTTGCTAATAAGTTTTCCTGTGGCCTTTGCCTGCAAAGAAGATGTAGGTGTTTTTGTTGTTGTTTTGTTTGCTTGTTTTAATTTTTTTTAACCTAGGAAGGTAATGCCTTGCTTGATTTGACTGCCATTGCCACTCCAAGTCCTACTCCCTATGACTCCTCTGATCTTTTCAGGCCAACTTAGCAGACTTCAAACACATCCTCTACTTTCCCATGCTCTGACTCCAACTCTAATTCTTCATCTAGAATGTGTGGAGCCCTGTCTTGCACTTCTCACTCACAGCATTCACACATGCTGAACAACCTCCCTTCTTCTAGGGCCCCAGGAAAGCCCCCTCCTTCATGAAGCTCTCTGAGGTGTTCTCTGAAGGAAGGGATTTCCTCACACCTTGTAATCCTATCTGGTTTATTACTGCATTTATTTTGGAAACCTACTCTATTTTGTTACATAGTGGTTGTTTTCTCCTAATGACATGTCAGTTTATTAATACAGGAGGATCTCTGTGGTCTCTGAATGGATGCTGAGTTATCTCCTGAGCTGTCTGTCTCTCAACTTAACTATGGGAGTTACCACCCTATGCCCCCTATGTTCCTTCTCACACCACTGAAACTTGGAAGAAGCTGTTCTCCTTATGGGATGTGCTTGTCTCTTCCAAGCCTCCCCTCTGCTCCCTTCACAGTACAAAGTGAGGAAACCAGGTAACACTGCCATGCTCTCCAAACACTGCCGGAAGCAGTGCCATTTCTCACTAACCTGCAAGGCACTTTGTTTCCTCCCCTCCCTTCCCCTTCCTTCCATTCCTAACTCTCCTCTTCTCCTCTATTTTAGTTCAGTGTATCATTTGCTTTCAAAAAAGATTCTTTTAAAACTAAAAATATTTAATATTTATACACATATATGATGTGTTTGGATCCAATTCCTCTTCCCCCCTTTCCCTCCAAATTTCATCTCTCTCTCTCTCTCTCTCTCTCTCTCTCTCTCTCTCTCTCTCTGTGTGTGTGTGTGTGTGTGTGTGTGTATGTGTGTTAAAAGAAACAATACCTACTGAGTCTATTTAATCTTGGAACATGGGTAACCTCTCAGGGGTTGCATCCCTGAAGCACTGATTCTCCCTTCTGCAGCCATCAACTGTCAGTAGCTCTTCAGATATGGGTGGGACTTCACTAGCTCCTCCCCTTGCAGTGCTGGGATTTTTGTTGGGCTGGATCTTGTGCATGTAGTCCCAATCTTTGTGAATTCCTGTGTATAACTCTGCTGTCACAGCTGGCAAATACTGTTTTGCTACGGACATCTGCTCCTTCTGGCTCCTAGAATCTTTCCATCCCCTCTTCCACTCTGAATAATTTCCTTGACCTAATATGAACCAGGCTTCCAGAAACACTGGTCTCTGGTTCCCAGTGCATCACTGACATCTCTATTTAGGTGTTTCTTCTGCAGGCAAGCTCCTTCTTAATCTCCAGGGCTCCTGAGAGAGGTTCTTGTGGTCCTTATCTTCCTGGTGCTGAGTCATGGGTGCCCGTGGAGTTTGGCTCTCTGTTCCCACCAGGCTATATGAGGGCAGAGCTTCTCTGTTTTTTCCATTGTCATGTTCTCAGCATCTTGCAGCTCCATATACATCAGAGCTTTGTGTAAGCATCAGACTGAGGGTTTTTAATTAGAGGACCGGAAGCTGACACTGTTAGATTTATGCTTTAAATAGATCACTTGGGCACATTCATTCTTTACAGGGCAAATTCCAGGACAAATGGGAGTGAAGTGGGGGAGTGTGGAAGGGCAGGGGATTTTGAGACAGAGAAACCAGCTTGGGGAATCCATCCAGATCCAAGGGAGGCTTCTAAGGGAGAGTAATGTTTAATGCATTGCTATGAAGAAAAAATCGAGTTCTTCAGGATGCTTTTCTGGTATCGCCAAGGACCATGAGGCTATGCTCCAAGTCCCTGTAGGTCTCTCTCAGGACTGCCACTGGATTTCCACACTGAAAATTTTCACCAGAGGATCCTTGTGCCCAAGAGGATGTGGTAAAATACAATCTCAGGTGGAGGAGAGATGATGCTCAGATTTAGACAGCCTCTTCTGGATCCACTGTTCCTGTTCCCCACAGCCCTGTTTCATTAGCTAATTATTCAATAGCTCTCTTTGTTTACTCCATTGATACCAGCCTTAAGCCAATTAAGACGGTGAGTCCTTTCAAGCAGGATTGCCTCCCTATTGATCTGCAGTGTGCCAAAGCTTTAGCTCTTAGTTGTGAGGACTAAGTCACTCCTGTCTAGAGACACAAAGTCTCCTGAGGTGACCTGACTCAACAAAAGAGGAGAGGCAGGCCCCTGTTACTGGCAGCTTAGACACACAGACACAGCTAAGTGTCCCTCCTGGGCTACAGCATGGTTTTGAGCAGTGGCTTTGGGGACAAAGGTGATATCTATACAATGTTACAGAGACTTTCCCATTTAGTAGATGTATTAGACTTTTCCATTTAGTAGATGTAGTGCTTGTATTTATTTTCATGAGGACTCAGCACCGAGTAGAAGTTCAGTCTCCCTGTAGTTGTTCTTATTTGGTTGTTAAAACTGACTGAATGATCAAACAAAACTGCCAAATATGTGTGTATGTGTGTGTGTGTGTGTGTGCAGGATTGCATCAGCTTCTTCATCATTGGCCTCTATTAGAGTTGGAAATCAAAATCAAGCAGACATGACTAGGCCACAGGAGGAGATGCTTATCAGTGGGTTCCTCCCTTGGCACCATTGTCCTGTGGTCGTGTGTGGAAAGGGACACTGGACAAATCCCCATACACGATCTTTTCTCATCCTGTTCTCCAAGGTCTATTTCCCTCTAGTGTGTTTGCCTCTCTTTTCAAGTTGAGTAGCTATTGAATTAGTTATTCCTAGATGAATGAATTTTATTTTTCTCCATTGGGTGCTGACTGTGCTTCTAGCCTGCTAAGTCCTTTGGTGTTAGCCCATGGCCTGGATGGTTGGTCTACTTCTTGTTCACTATTTCCACAACTTCCGAGGACAAGCAAGGAGTGCACTTTCTTCCAGAGAGGAGAAAAAGATGGAGAGAAGAAGGGATAGGGAAAGTCAATGAGAAAATCTAATGGGTAGACAACCATCTCTTTACTTACTGAGAAGGTTTATGTGATGACTTTGGACATAGTTTTCAACAAAGAGACAGCCAAACAAATAACAAATGACAAACAGCAAAATTCTGAGTCTTATGTGCATTGACTCTTTTAAGCCTTAACTCACTCCATGGGGTAGGTAGCATGATGAACTTGCCTTTGGATGAAGAAATTAAAGCAGAGAGTAGTTAATGTGTCAAGTGCAACACATTTTGCAGATGTCAGGGCCTGGATTCTATTGAGTTTACACTAAATTATATACTTCTTCCATCTTAAAAGTTTAAAAGCTTTCTGATTAAGCTGAGATGTGAACATTTAGCTAACTTTGCTATGCGTTTAGAAAATCCACCTGGTATCATTTTCTTTCACACCTCCTATGGCCCGCCCATTTCTGGGGCATCTTTCCACATACCTTCATATGCTTATGTTCAACATTTATGTGTTTACATATTTTTGTGTACACATATTTATTTGTGTGTACATATGCATAAGTAATCATATATATGTATGTATATGTGTGTGTACGTGCCTATGAAACACAATTTGTCATTTATATGTAAGAAGGAATCACATTATAAACACAGTTATATAATCCATCTGTTTATTCATAAGAGTTCATAGAGATCCCTTCAAGACAATGGTTAGGGCATTAATTCATTCTTTTTAATGATTAAATCATACTTCAGAATATGAAGGTATTATATTAATGGAAACAGTCTTTTACAGGCAATCACTTTCTTTCCATAATGTTAACCATAGCTCTAATTGTCATAATTATTATGTTACAATGAGCAATGATTCAGTGTTCTTGAATGTATAGTCTTTCATAAGTGAGAATTATAGTTCTGCAGAAAATGATTCAGTGGTTTTCAAACAGTCAGTGTCATATAACCAAGATTATTTTAGGACATTTATGATACCCATAGAGAAAACCCCTATCCAAAGTACAAATACAAACTTCATTGAGATTTCATCACATCCCAGTCAGAATGGCAGTTGTCAAGAAAACAAAAGCCACAAGTGCTGTGAGAACATAGGGAAATGAATCCTGTACATTGTGGTTCCTTAAAACACTAAAAACAGCATTGCTCAGTGGGTAGAGTGCTTGGTGTGTAAGCATGACCATCTGGGTTTGGATTCTAGCACACTTGTAAAAAGCCTGGCTTAGCAGCATGAGCTTGTAACCTCAATGATGGCGAGAGGGTGGGTAGACATCGGCAGATCCTAAGAGTTTTATGGCCTGTCAGTGATAAACCAGTCAGATTCAGTGAGAGACATTGTCTCAAAAAGCAAGAAGGGGATGAAGAGATTGCTCAGCACATAAAGGCATTTGTTCTCAAGCCTGAGTTCAACCTCTGGGATCCTCATGGTGGAAAGAAAGAACCAACTCTCCTAAATTGTCCTCTGACCTCTACATGTGTGGTGTGGCACACACACCCACACATAAATAAATACAGGTGATAAAAACGTTAGGAAGATAACAATAGAAGAAGATATCTGGTCTATCTCCGGCCTCCATACATGTTCGTATAGACAAGCACATTCTTCACACACATGGGCACAACACATCTCCCTCCCTCCCTCCCTCCTCTCTCTCTCTCTCTCTCTCTCTCTCTCTCTCTCTCTCTCTCTCACACACACACACACACACACACACACACACACACCATTACTATCATATACTCCTGAGTATATACTGAGGAATCTATATCAGTGAACCTCAGAGATACCTGTACACCACATTTATAGGTAATGAGTAGATGAAGAAAATGTGGTGTACACACAAAGAAGGATTATTCAGCTATATAGAATGAAATTCTGACATTTGCAAGAAAATAGAGCCAGAGAACATCACGTTAAGCAAAATAATCCATACTTAGAAGGGCAGATTTCACACATTTTCTCTCACATGCAGAACCCGGGGGCTGTGGGGCAGCGATGAGAAGATACAGAAGCAGAAGAGAGACTGGCAGGGAAGAAGGTAACTGGCAAAGGTGGAGGGAGGGGGAGAGCAGCTAAGAGGGAGGTCAACATGATCAAAGTGTGTCGTGTGCATACATGAAGATGACACATTGAAGGGCAATTAGTGTACACTAATGAGTGGTCGGTTAGAAGATGGAATTCCTTACCTGGTGAAAGCAACTTCCCACATCTATCCAGTTGTTCACCTTGAGGCAAAAAACAAGTCTACTCTGTCTCTACAGAATTACCTGCTGTGGACAGTTCATGTAAATAGAGCTGTACAGGGTGGTCTTCTGTGGCTGGCTTCTCTCTCTTAACATCCCTTCTGCATCCATGCATGCCTCAGTCAGTGTTCTATTGCTGTGAAGAGATACCAAGGCCAAAGCAACTCTTGCAAAGGAAAGCATTTCATTGAGGCTTGCTTTCAGTTTCAGAAGTTTATTAGTCCTTTATTGTGTCAGGGAGCATAGTGGGCACACAGGCAAACATGGTGCTGGAGAAGTACCTGAGAGTTTTACATCTGAATTTATGAATCTACAGGAAACAGCAAGAGAAAACCACGGGGCCTGGCTTGGGCTTCTAAAAACCTCAAAGCCCACCTCCAGTGACACACTTCCTCCAACAAAGCCACACCTTTTAATCTATTCAAATAGTGCCACTCGCTGGTGACCAAGCAATCAAATCTCCGAGCCTTTGGTAGCCATTTCCATTCAGACAACTACAATGCATGTTCACCATGCATTGGTACTTTATTCCTTTTTAGATCCAAATGGCATTAAAATATCAATTAACTGTGTGGCTATGACAGCTTTTGTTTGTTCAGCCATCCACGGACATTTGCCAACTTCCTCCCTTCAGCTGTCATGTTTATGGCTACTGCGAGCATGGTAACACACCACTGTTTGAGTGTGTGTTTTCAGTTATTCTGAGTCTAAACCTAAGAAGTGCATTGCTGGGCCATATGGAGACTTTGCATTTACCTGTTTCAGAAAACACAAGACTTTTCCCTAGGTTGTTTGTAACACATTACTCTTCTACAAACAGCTCCAAGTTAGCCTCTTTTTGAGTCCAATCTTACTTGTGGGCATAAAGTGCTGTCTCACTGCAGTTTCACTTGCATCTCTCTGGTGGCTGATTTTATCACTGAACATCATGTTATGCACTCATTGCCATTTGCACACCTTCTTTAGTGGTATCCACTCAAACCATTTGCCTTCTTTTCATTGCTGATGTGTATGAATTCTTTATGAGGTCTGGGTACATTTTTTTTTGTTGGACACATACTTTGCATGTATGTTCTCCCATTCTGTGGGCTTCCTTCTGTTTTTTGATGGTGGTTCTTTGAAGTATCAGTTTTAATCTTAACAAAAATTTAGTGAATTTGGTGACATATTTAAGAGGGCTTGCCTAACCCGAGGCCAAGACTCCACTGTCTTCAAAGAATTTTATAGTCTTACCTTTATGTTCAGTCTTGTCTCAGTCTGTTTTGACTGCTATAACAAAAATATCAAGACTGTGTAATTTATAAACAGGAAATTTATTGCTTATAGTTAGTTCTGGAAGTTAGACAGTCCAAGGACAGGATGTCAGAAGATTCACTGTCTGCAAGGACCCATTCCTCATAGACAGTGGCTTCTCATCTTCCTTCCTTCCTTCCTCCCTCCCTCCCTCCCTCCCTCCCTCCCTCCCTCCTTCCTTCCTTCCTTCCTTCCTTCCTTCCTTCCTTCCTTCCTTCCTTCCTTCCTTTCTTTAATGATGTAGTACTGTTATGATGACTCTTCTTGCCAGCCTGGTCCCAGTGCTGCATCAACCCCAAATAACACACAGAGACTCTATTAGTCACAATACTATTGGCCAATGTCTAGGGCTTCTTATTGGCTACTTCTGTCTTAAGTATTAACCCATAACTACTAATATATGTATTTCTTTTTTTCTTTCTTCTTTTTCTTTCCTTTCTCCGAGACAGGGTGTCTCTGTGGCTTTGGAGGCTGTCCTGGAACTAGCTCTTGTAGACCAGGCTGGCCTCGAACTCACAGAGATCCTCCTGCCTCTGCCTCCCAAGGGCTGGGTCTAAAGGCATGTGCTACCTACAAGGTCTTATCTTACCTAGAATGCCAGGCTCATGAGTCCTCTCCTCCTGGGATCACATAGTGACTTCCTACTACATTTCCCAGGATCCTCCTTCTCTCCTAGTCCTGCTTATCATGCTTCCCTATTGGCCAACAGTGTTTTATTCATCAACCAATAAGAGAGACATATTTACAGAATGACATCTCCCATCATGGTATATTACTGCTATTGATAATCACCCTATCATGCAGTAGAACATGGGTGTTATCTGGCACCGTGTGTGTGTGTGTGTGTGTGTGTGTGTGTGTGTGTGTGTGTGTGTGATGACCATGGGAGCCAGAAGATTGCACTGGATTTTCTATAACTGTAGATGGTTATGAGTGTTGTGGGTGCTGGAAATTGAATCCATGTCCTCTGGGAAAGGAGCAACTTCTTTTAACTACTGAGCCATCTCTCCAGCCCTGATTTCTTTCTTTGAAAGTTAGTCACTTCTTGTGCATTGGAATGACCTATGTACACGATCATATTCTTTATTGTTTGTGCTTTCAAAACATTTACTCACAGAGGAAGAGAAATCATCAGTAATTCCAAATTCAATAGATGGACCCCTCCCCCCACTTTCATTCAGGTTTAGCTTCATTACTGCCTCACTTCCTACTTGAGAGGTGGATTGATTTAGTCCTTGACTTCTCAAAGTAGACAGAAGAGGAGAAGGGAATAATAGTAACTCTTTTTAGGGGAGAAGCCTGGAAAATACCAAGTGAGGGAGGTTAATGCCATCACTGACAGTGTGTTCTACGTGGCGAGGAGACTGGTTCACACTTGGGGCATACTTTCCTGAATGGTATAATCCTTCAGATTTTGACAAAACATTGAAGGTGTTGGAGGAAGAGCTTGTAAGGGGAGTGGGGTGGAGAGTAGTGGAAATACACAAGTCTCCCCTTGTCGTGCACATCTTATATCTTAAGAGACCTTTCTAATAATATAGCTCATTGTTAGGAAGTTCATTATTATGTATGCTGAGATTGTAGTTTAGGCATAAAGCACTTACCCAGCATGTGCAAGGCCATGGGTATGTGCAAGGCACATACCCCAGGTATGTGCATGTTTGCACACCCACCATCACACATCTACATTCATGTACACACACACACACACACACACACACACACACAGACATACACATGTACACATAAATTATATCTTTTCTTTTATCATTCCCTTTCTTTCCTTTTCTATTTCTTTTTCCTCTTTCTCTCTTTCTTTCTAACTTCCTCTTCTCTCTAAATCTCTGTGGTACAAATGATTAAATTTTGGGCCTCACCCACACCAAGCAATTGCTCTACAACTAAGCTAAATTCCCAAGCCTGAAGGTACTAATTTTAAATGTAGTTTTGGCTTTTTAAAGTTGAGACCGACTCTCCCTGTATAGCCCAGGTTGGTTGTGGAATTATAACACTTCTGCCTCATCTTCTTGAACGATGAGATTGCAAGTCTGTGTTAGTTATTTTTCTGTTGCTATGATAAAATTCTCTGACAAAAAAGCAACTTGGGGAAGAAAGGGTTTGTTTCAGTTTATGGTGATAAAGGGATAGAGTGCGTCATGATGGGGAAGGCAAGGTATGATAATAGGAGCAGGAAACTGACCACATTTTCATCAGCACAGGAGAGAGAGAGAGAGAGAGAGAGAGAGAGAGAGAGAGAGAGAGAGAGAGAGAGAGAAAGAATGGGATGTGAGAAAGTCCACAATATGTGAAGTCCCACCTCCAGTGACATACTTCCTCTAGCAAGACTTCACTTCCTAAAAGTTTCATAACCTCCTCAAACAGCACCACCAACTGAGACTAAGTGTTCATCAACAGGTGCCTGGTCTAGTTTATCTTCTGTTCCTGTGACAAAGCACCATGGCCAAAAGCCAAGCAGGAAAGGGGTTATTTCCTCTTCCAATTCTCAGGTCACACTCCATCACTGAGGGACGTCAGGACAGGAACCTGGAGGCAGGAGCTGAAGCAGAAACCATGGAGGAGCACAGCTGATTGGCTTCCTCTCCATGGCTTCCTCAGCCTGATTTTCTAGAGGAGAGTGTTTAGAGACAACGTTTCTCTGTGTAACATCCCCGGCTGTCCTGGAACTCTCTTTGAAAACTAGGCTGGCCTCAAACTCACAGAGATCTACTTGCCTCTGCCTCCCGAGTGCACCATCATGCGTGGCTTCTCTTTTTGTTTTGTTTGTCTATTTTTTTCCAGTCTGCTTTCTTATACAGCTCCATTCCACTGGCCCAGCGGTAGCACCTTCCACAGGGGCTGTTCCACCTCTATCAACTGGCACTCAAGACAATGCCCCCACAGACTTGCCTGCAAGCATTCTGATGGAGACATTTCTCATTTTTTGGGAAAATTGAGGTTTCTCTTCCCATTTGACTGTAGCAAATGCTAAGTTGACAAAAATCAAAAACAAAAAACCAGGACAGGGTTCTTTCTTATCCAAACCACCACAAGCATAACACCATACTCAGCTTGAATTTATCTTTAAAACATCTCTGTTAAGATACAATGCACTTAAAGTATGCCATTGTGTGAGATTTTGGTACATCTGATTCTACAAGTACTGGTACAATACATTTGGAATACTTTCAGCACACCTCAAACCCTATTTCCGTTAGCTGCTGCTTCCCTTCTTATCCAGTCCATCCTTGCCACTCCCAGGAAACTACTAGCGTACTGAGTCTTAAGAGAATTGCCTACTTTGGACATTTTGTCTGATGTAATCAAATGGCATGTGACTTTTTGTGGTTGGCTTCTTTCACTTTCCAGGCTCATCAATGTTCTGTGTAGGATGTGCCAATCATACTATTGTCCCATTTGAATTGTTCCTGGTTTTGACTATTACGATGCCTGTGTGCAAAGATTTGAATGAGCAGTATTTTTACTTTTCTTTGGTGTATACCTACATGTAGAATTACTATCTTTAACACTTTGAGAAGTAATCAAACTATTTTCTGAGCAATCACAGGGCATTTTGTACTTTTTTTCCCCTAGTGATGTGTGAGGATGTCTTTTCCTTGTTTTTCTCTTTTTCCTTCCTTCCTTTCTTTTTTCTTTCTTTTTTTTCTGAGACACAGTTTCTCTGTGTAGCTCTCAGAATGAGCTCTGTAGACCAGGCTGACCTCAAATTCAGAGATCCGCCTGCCTCTGCCTCCCTAATGCCAGGATTAAAGGTATGCGCCACCACTGACCAAACTATTTTCTGAGCAATCATTTTGCACTTTTTTTCCCCAGTGATGTATGAGGATTTCAACTTCTTCTGTCCTCATTATAATTGTTGCTGCCTGCCTTTTTATTTATTACAGTCATTGTAGTGTCTGTGAGATGAAATATCACTGTGCTTTTCATTTGCATGTCTTTAATGACTTATTAATACTAATGAAGTCCTATCCCTGTGTTTATTGATCATCAGCATGTGAATCTGCTTTTGGGGAAAATGCCTATTTTATTCTTTTGAATTGACAAACATTTAAAAAAAAGTTTTGGCTCCAAGTCTCTTATCAAATTATATTTTTAGATACCTTTATTCTGTGTGTAATCTTTTTATTCTCTCAATTATCTGTGTGTATGTGCGTGCTTGAGCATGTGTGAGCTCACGAGTACAAGAACACACACACACGAGTGTGTAGATCAGAGGACAACTTTCAGGAGTTGGTTCTCTCTCGCTGTGTGAGCCTCAGGATGAAATCAGGTAGCCAAGTTGTTGGAAAGCTACCTCTGCCCCCTGAGCTTTCTCCCCATCCTTCTTTTGATTGTGTCCTTTGAAGTATGGATGTTTTCAGTTTTTTGCTTGTTGCTTGTGACTTTAATGTTGTTAAAGAGATCACTGTAAATATTGACTCCCTTTTGACTAGGAGTGTTAAGGTTTTGATTTTCACCTTTAAGTCACTCAATTTTGAATAAATTTTTACATACTGTTCTGTAGAGGTTCAACTTTATTTTATTTTATTTTTTTGCTATGATATAAAGTTTTTCTTTTTCCTTAAGAGGATGAAGGCAGATTTCAGCATGTTCGTTTTTCTTTCATTTGGGAATGAATGTTTTTGCCTTAGTGCAGGACCTCAGCTGTGGTCTCAACAGAGCCTAAACAGACAGCATACTCTTTTCGTCTTCTGAGACTGCAGTAAAGAGATCTGGACAGTTTAGTTATTTTACAATCACACATCTTAAACCCACTCAATGCTTGCCAAGTCTTCTTTAGCACAGTTTGGAATGTTACTAGCACATTCCTTGTTATGGCCCTTTACTCTAGAGTCTTGTGAGAACAAAAAGAAGCCTAAGCTATATTTTTTCTCTCTGGAATGCCTGAAGTTCACACTTGTAGCATATACAGCCCCCAAGCCTCTTATCAGGATTTACATTTTTCTTTGTATTTAAAATTCATTTCATATTGGATCATCCAGCTCTCTAACTTGAATTTTAATAACAACTACCCTCCACTTTGATTTCTTCTAGTTTTCTCTTCCTCTCTGTTCCTTCCTTCTCTCCTTCAAGTCTCAACCCTGAGTCATCACAAATGCAAAGCATTTACTCTACCGTTGAGCCACATTTCCTGTCCAAGGGATGTTCTTATGGTTTAAGGTACCAGGAGACTATTTTGATCTATTTATTATCGTATGTTATAGCTGAATCTCAAGTACTCATTAGTTTTGTATTTAAAATGTTGTCTCTCCCTCTCACCCTCTCCCTCTCTATTCTTCTCTCCCTCCCTCCCTCCCTCCCTCCCTCCCTCCCTCCCTCCCTCCCTCCCTCCCTCCCTCCCTCTCTCTCCTCTGATTTCTCTAACATTGCACTCAGAACCTTAGGAATCCTCCTCCCTCAGCCTCAGACAGGTTCAGACCGTCACACCTGGGGAGACAGATCTCCTCACCAGCAGCCTTTCTTCTGATAGACATTTCTCTCTCTGGAAGCCAGGTGCAGATGATAGATATTTGAACTCTCCCAGGACCTAGATCTGCCTTACTGTGGTCGCAGCTTCCTTTTTGTAGTACAGAAGAGATAGAGGAAGAGAGAGAGAGAGAGAGAGAGAGAGAGAGAGAGAGAGAGAGAGAGAGAGCAATGGAGCTGGCAGATCTTCAAGGCTCTGGGAGAGGCCCTCTTGTTCCTCGGTGTTCTCAGTTGTCCCTGCTTTGGGTCCTTAGGTCCACCCCTGTAGAGACCCCAGCTCTGGTGATCCTACTTGGCAGAGTTTCAACCCTGGCTCATCTGCACATCCAGCCCTCTGTGGAGACAATTTGAGTATTTGCCATGCCTAAATCCTCATTGGAATGGGCCGTGCTCAGGCCTCAGAGGCCAGTAGGCTTGGAAAAGGCAGACATGAAAAAAAAAAAAGTGACTGCAAACTCACCATCTTCACAAAACTCACTGCCAGGGATGGCTCCACTCCCATTGTAATTTGAAGTACTATCCTTGGCCTTTTTTCTCTGTCACCCCAAACAGTCTTCTTGGCCTGTGTTTGGGTCATCTTTGTGTTTATGCATCCAGCTCCTGGCTCACTGCATGAGGCACAATGGGGTTTCATAACAGTATTTGGAATGAATGACTGCAAATACAAAACAGCAGTGAATGGCTTGATCAGGTTTGGGGGAAATGCATCCAGATCCCTATATTGCAAACAAAGACCCTGACCCTGGTAATTCAGCAAAAATGGGATTTCATTGTAGTGATATTGAGAGAGCCAAGGAATAGAGAAAATCACAGGGAACCAAGCTAGGAAATGGGCAGGATCCAGCATGTTCAGAGGGTCAGGGATTAGCAGTCAGGACTGGTTATGCAGTAGGGACCTTCTGGTCAGGGTCATATCACTGGTGAAATGATATTCAGTTTTTAAAAGTTCTTTATAATGCTAATTCATTTTGGTAGAGAATCTATCAGTTATATTACTGTATGGGAGCAATGGTGGAGAGTCCTAAAACCTTTGGTTTCCAAAGCAGAGGCAAGCACCTGGGTTTCCTAGTCTACGCTGGGTACTCCCAGCAGGAGGCTGAATTTCTCTCATAAAATATAAGTGTACCAGGAAGTGGGTAATAGTGTGGAGTAACCGCTAAACAAGCAACAGTAAGCATTTCCATGTCTCTGGTTTCCAGCATGGTACAAGTCCTTTCTGTTCTGGAGTGGGAACCATCCCCACGGGAAGCCATGAGAATTTCCAGAACTGACTTTAGAAAGAGGCAAAAGGGCCACATAGTTCTAAAACCAACATCAGCTCTTCCCCTCTCTCATATGAACTGTTTAGGTTCTTAAATCGAACAGGAATTGGTGGCTTGGCCTGAGATTCTAGCCACAAGGTTAAGTTTCTAAGTTGCCTTCTTTCTCAGCCTGTTTGGGCTGCTAGAGCAGGGGAGCATAGATCTAGTGGCTCACACATAATTTAAACCTAGATCACACTGTTCTAGAGTCTGGGAGTCCAAGTTCAGTAGTTGGCTAATTTGGTGTCTGATGGGGGTGGGGGCATTTCCTCACATATGTCACAGTGAAAGGGGTGAGAGGCCTTCCTGAGACCTTTTTCATAAGGACTCTAATTTCAGTCATGATGGCTCAACCCTCATGGAACAACCACCCCCCAAAGACCCCATCTCCTCACATAGTGAGGGTGAAGCTTCAGCACCCATATCTGAAACAGGAACACAGCACTCTTCTTCCTCTGCAAATATTTATCAAGCAATGGTCATTGGAAACAAAACTCATCATACTTACAGTCCAGTGGGAGAAAATGTGTGTTCAACAAACAACCATGCAGCTAAACATGACTTTGTAAGCTAGTGTAGACCAATGCCCAAGAAGCCAGAGGGTGTCATAATAGGAACAGGGGACATACGAAGAGACCCCTTTAGGGAGTGACATGTAGCCTGAGTGATGGCAGGTTTGCTCAGGCAAAGTGCCTCATGCTCACGGTTTTGTTTCTCTTGGCCATGTGTCGGGCATGGGGACATTTTATTGCTGTTGTTGTCACAGAGATTCAGAATCATGCCTGGAACATAATGGGGGGTGGCAGAGATGCTAAATGCTTGCAATGTGCTCAGGGTGTCTCTCAACAACCACGACAATGACAACAGCACTGTCCTGGCTAGGCAGCTGCCAGCATCCTTATCTGAGAAAGTCAGAGGGCCGAAGATAGTCTTGCAAAGGAGAACCCCCTTAGGGAATAGTTGCTTTAGAAGTCCAGGGATACAGGATGGATCAATTTGAAGTCCTTGTCTGTCCAGCACAGTGGCTAGGGATGAAATGGTGGGTGACTCAGAGTGGGGAGGAAGAGAATCTTCAGGGAGACTTTTGGTGCTGTCGGTTAGATGGTTAAGTAGGGCCAGGTCATAGATTAAAGGTTAAAGATTTGAGACTCTCTTAAGAGACCCTATGAGCCATCGACAGTTTTTTGGCGGTGGACGGTTGTGACAAACTCTATTCCAAACTTCAGAGGTTTTCTACAATATTTTTGCCCAGGCTCCTCCATGGAAGACACACTGCATCTTTATCTTCGTCAGTGGTTTCTCATAATTAATGGGCTGAATGCATTTTATTTTTTTTTTTTTTTCAAGCTACAAGGTCAAAAACAGAACTACGCCATGGGAAACTCTTGTGCTGGCTCCTGCCATGGATGGCCTTATGAACCGCATTCATTGCATTCTGGAATTTGCATTCTGATTGGAGAGGAGAGTTGAGAATGAGCAAATGTCCTTATCCCAGGAAGTCATTGCTTTAATCTAATTAAATGCCTAGTGGAAAATCTCTCTCCATCCCAGCAATACTTATGCCGTTATGGTCAAGTCCAGGGCATTGCCAACATATCTTTGCAAATTTCATTAGCAGTGGCTGTTTCTGCCTTTCTCTAGGTCATTAATGAGTTTGTTAAACAAGGACAGTTCCAGTACCAGCCTCTGATGTGCCCCAGAGGACCTTTTGCTTCCAAGCAGCGCAGTTGCATTTACTCCTGATTATACAGTCTTTCCACTACACAACAGCGTTCAAACACCGGCCAGTTTCATCCCAAGCACAAATTTTATGGAAGTTGTCGTCAAATGCGTCACCAACACCCACATCATGTCATCATCTCCCGCCCCCCCAGTCCTTGCTCAGTCTTTTATTTTGTCTCTTTTACATGCTTCCTGTTGCTATTTTCCTAACATATTTTAAATGTGTATTTTGTTGTAGTGAAATGCACACAATGTAAAGATTGCTATCTTAACTATGTACAAATGGAGAGTTCCATGGACAACAGTGTCCATGTTGTTATACAACCAGTCTGCAGGATGATTTTACCTTCCAAAACCCAAACTGCACCCTCTTCGCATACTTCTCCATTGTTTTCTTCCGTTCAATCCAACAGCCACCATTGTGCTGTTTTTCTGTATAAAAGCCACTCTTGTAGGAATCTTACACAGCCAGAACCTTACAACATTTGTCTTTTTGTACCTGGTTAACTTCAACAAGCTTGCGCATCTTTGTAGCATGTTTTATAATTTCCTTCTTGTGTTAAAGACTGGTTGATATTCTGCTGGATGTAGAGGACATGTGTTTATTCATTCCTCTGGGGTTGGGCATGTGAGTTGTCTCTGTATTTTCACTCTTGTGAATAATGCTGCTACGAATGTGGGTATATAAATATCTATTCCCTTCATTTTTAAATGTTTACACAGGATTGGAATATTGATCATATGGTAATTGTATTTTCAACTTTTTTTTTGGGGGTTTTTTGAGACAGGGTTTCTCTGTGGCTTTGGAGGGTATTTTCAACTTTTTGAGGAATTACCATAACCTTTTTTTTTCTCACAGCAGCTGTACCATTCAGTGTGCCACTGACAGTGCACAAAGGTTTCCTTTTCCCTACATCATCTCCGACACTTCTTATTTTCCATTTTGGATGGTAGCCAAACTAGTGCATTTGTGGTGATGTCTCCTGGCAGTTTTCACTTGCATTTTCTACATGCACTTGCTGGTCATTTGTGCATCTTTTTGGGGAAAGTCTATCCTAATCCTTCGCCCATTTCTAAATTGAGTTATTTGAGTCTTGCCATTACATTTTGGATATCTGCTCCTGAAGACATGATTTGAAATATTTTCATCCACTTCATAGGTTGCCCCCTCCTTTGTTAATTATGCCTGTGGATGTGTAGAAGTTTTACCTTTAGACTTCTCAGTTGTCTTTACAATTTGAGAACTCATCACTCCATTAAAAAAAAAAAAACACTGTTGTCACTGCATGTTCCCCGTGTTTTTCTTAGCCATACAAACCTGAGTTTTCACTTTACTTAGGATTAACATTTTTGAAACAAGAATGCCATGCTTAATTTTCAAAATATGAATGATATCCCAGTTATAGTTCAAAACAACAAAAAAAGAGAAAGTGAAAGGGCTAGGGAAATAGCTGTTAGTAAACTGCTTGTTTCAAAAGCATGAATCCTGAGTTCAATCCCCAGAGTGAAAAGCCACTTGTGATGGTGTACTCTTGTGATCCTAGCTTTGGATTAATAGAGATGGGTGTCCTCTGGATTTTGTTGGAAGGCAGTGAGCCTAGACAGGGACCCTTAGGTCCCAGTGAGGGACCCAATCTTAACAAACAAGGTGGAAGACATCTGAAGAATGACACTTGAGGGGGATCCCAGCTTCCACACACATGCATGCACATAGCACACCTTACACACACACAGACATTCACACACAGCGGCACTCACGTACCTATACAAACTTAAAGAAAAGCAAAAATGTGAAATAAATGTTTCATTTAGAAAAATCAAGTGCAAAGGGTTGGTGGAGGTGAGCTGAAATAAAAAGAAGTGGCCATGCATTGCATTCTTCGGGTAGTCACTTTCTCCCAGCAACCTCATCAAAGATACGTCCATTCCACTTTTTGGACAACAAACTGGAGACCTGTTATGATTAATCTTTCTGCCAAATTCTGCCTGAGCCCCACCGTCATGTGTGAGCTTTATGCCAGCCGCCAGCCCGAGTTAGGCCCAAATGAATACACAGAAACTTGTATTAGGTACAACGCTGCACGGCCAATGACTAGGATTCTCATCTGTTAGCTCAGTCTCAATTATCATACGTCTATATATTTTATAAGACTTATCTTATCGGATGCCTTATGGCGTCCATCCTTGCCCGTGGCTCACATCCTGCTGCTGGAGTAGGCGAACGGGAAAAAGGACCCTTCCTGTTTCTCCTTCGCTTAAATATGAGTCTCCTTGCTATGTCATTTCCTGTCTGGATCATCACTTCTCTACTACGTTTCCCAGAATCCTCTTTGACTCCTAGTCCTGCCTAACTTGCCATTTCATTGGCCAAACAGTATTTTATTTAACAGTCAATAATATAAACATACACAGTACATTCCCGTCATCTCCTCTTTTCTGTCTAAATAAAAAGAAAGATAACTTATCTTTTATTATAACTGAAGAGAACTATAACCATAACTATCTGTCTTCAACTCTATCAAAGACCACAGAAGGATAATATATAAACTCTAGAATTGACAGGACATCTCGCTACCTGGACAGTCACCCAAAGTTCCTCTGTAACATTGGGACATCCATCTTCAGCCCATAGGCCACAGTGGCTGGCACACTTCTCCATTTAACTCGGGCTGGCGGCTGTCGTAAAGCTCACACGTGTCAGTGGGGCTCAGGCAGCATTTGGCAGAAAGATTAATCGTAACAGAATGGAGTCAGAGACCACAGAGGTATCTTGCTCAGATTTGCAGACCTGGCAGGCACACAGACACCAGCAACTCCTTCCTCTTCAGTGTCACTTCTCACAAAAGTTGTTTTCAAATTCTTTTAGAAGTAAGAGGATGATTGCTTTTTACCTCATTTACTTCACCCCCGTCACAAAATTGATACTAGCTTATTCCCCAAATAGGCATTGTATGATAAACTCTATTTGCATTATTTTATAAACCCACGATTCACTGTGTAAGGCAGCCCAAGAACCAGAGAAATTAGAGAATTTGTCTGAGGTCATGGGTCTAAAATGGAGAGTAAGATGGTGTTCCCAAGTTGGCCATTTCCATCACTTCCAGGGCTTTTTTGATCTCGAGTTTAGCTCATCAAAGAGATAATTTGAGACATTCTTAGGAGAAGCTACACTTTGCTTAAATTGTCTTTACTGAGCAGTAATTTAAAGATCCCTTTTATTGACCCCCTTGGTCTCTTGGTCCTGCTCTAGTGAGATTGTTCTAGAGAAGAGGCATGGTTTTCAATTTCTCTTCTCTAAGTACTAGCTAAACAGCTGCTAAGAGTCATTAGCTCTTCTTGGCCTCAGTTGCCTCATCTGAAAACTATCCATTGTATCCTTTATCTCATGTTGTTGGCTTGAGCATTGATGAATAATTTATGTTCAGATACTTAGCAGATAGCCCTCAGTCATTACTCATTTTAAAAACCTATTTGACCCAGACCATAACGATTGTATGCTCATATCCCAGTTTTTCACAGTTCATTCTTTCTAAAATGTAATGCATAGAGATTCCCAGTGGAAAATATTGCCGGGAAATATAACAGACAGATTCTGCATATATTAGGACTTGAATATGGCTATTGCATATTGCAGAAAAATAACATGTAGAAAACCCCAAACTGTATCAAACATACAGGGCTTACTCTCTTAGCTCAGAGAAACCCAGAGCAGACAGTACAGAGATGGCAGGGCAGAGGCACACAGGTTTTAGAGCCAGACTCTGATTGGTCTGCCTGACCCCATTGCAAGATGGCCACCGAAGCATTTGGCAGACAGCAGAAAGGAGGGGAAAAGGGCAGACAGAACAGACTCAGATTTAAGGACTCTTTCTTGGAATTCTACTTTTCATTTTTGGAGAAAAAGTCTTGCTAGGTAGCCCCAGATGACCTCAAACTATAAACTCTCAAGTGCTGGAATTACAGGCATGCATCACCAAGCCTGGCTGGAACCTCATTTAACACTCCAGTCATATTGTCTTTGGTCAACATCTCATCACAGACCTCACTGTACTTAGCAGCAATGCAGACTGGGAAGTGCAGTTTTTTGTTTTGTTTGTTGAGGCAAGGCATGTCTCTCTATGTAGCTCTGGATTCTTGGAATTCACTACGTAGACTAGGTTGGTCTTGAACTCATAGAATTCCACCTGTCTCTGTCTCTTGATTGCTAAGGTTAAAGGCCTGTGCCCCACATCCACCTACCACGTGGGAATGCCATGGTTTAGCTGGTTTCATTCTTACTCTGATTAGAGTCTGTCACAAAGGACACAGGAAGTTGGGCTGATGGATAGTGATGAGCCGTCTACGCCACGTAGGTTTCCAGGGTGTTTTAGGCTGCTCAGGGTCTTGAGGAAGGAGAAACTGAAAGGTCTCTGTAAGTTCAAACATTGAAACTGCAGGGGAGGTTATTTTGCTGACAGGATTCTGCTGCCTAAATCAGACCCTAAGTCCTCACTGTCCCATCCTTTCCCCTGGGACCAGAAACCTGCCTGCTGACACCTGTAGGATCTGCTGCCTGGTATTTTGGTTTTAATTTGAACCCTGTGCCTGCCTCCAGAATCATGTTTTGGACACCATTCCCCAGTCATTGGTGCTGTTTTGGAGGGCTGTGGGACTTTTAGGAGTGGGACTTAGTTGTTAAGAGTAAGTCACCAAAGGAGTCCCTTTCAAGGTTATGCCCCATCTCCTGGTTCCTGCTTCTTTTCTGGTTGTTTGTTTGTTTCCATTTCCAGATCTATTTTAATGTAAGTAAGGACAGTTCTACTTCCATAAACTGAGTTGCTCTTCCGTGTCTTCCACACCACAGTGGGCTGAAACTCTCTTAAACTGAGAGCTAAAATATATAATTCTTCCTTAATTTGTTCTGTTTGAAATTGTGGTCATAGCGACTTAAGTGTCCTTGAACCCTGTTCTTACTCATTGAGCATGTCTTTTGGACATCTGGTTCCTGTGACAGATGCCACTGCAAGGCTATTCCTTTGTTCCTGTTTGTGTTACTTATGTAGAATCCCTTCCTAGAGGTTTTATGGAACACATTTTCCTGCCTTCACCCCAGTTTCTATCACATTTCTTTATTAAAATGCAATCCCCCCATCACTAGCTCTGACATAAGAGGAAAGGGAGGGCCACAGAGAAAGTGTTTCAGAAGCTTTAGCACACAGGGCCCTGAGAAGGAAGACTAGACTTAGGCCCTCTGTGTCAGGCCTGCTGGGATCTCTGGTCTCTGGGGAATGCTTTCTTAGTCACATACCACCACTAACATTTTCCTATTGGAGTCCCATGTTGGTATGCCTGGAGCACCATGCTGTAAGAAAGATCAAACAATCAGCTGAAGAATGGAGGGTTCATGTGGGCATGCCGGCTTTATAGCTCAGTTCTAAGGCTTTTTCAAGATAAAGAGGAGCCTCAAAGCCTGACTCTGCATGGGAGTCACATGGAAAGCTTGTTAAAAATGTAGATAGACCATTGGGTCTTATCCTTGGATTCTCTGATTTGGAGAGACTGGAATGGGCATCGGACATCTGAGAAGCTCCTTTGAGGGAGCTGCTGATAATAGACATCAATATGTAAAGAGAACAACTTTGTGTAAACAGAGCGTGTTTGTCTATTGTGTGACGTTATGGGAAAGTGCTGGCTCTGAGCCAGAGGACTATGTGCAAATCTTGGTGTGGTCAATACCAGTAGGGTATGTACTCCGGCAGGTCAGTAGGCACTGGGGAGAACTGGAACTCTTTGGTTTTTTTTTCTTCCATTTTTTAAATTTAAATTAGAAACAAGACTGTTTTACATGTCAATCCCAGTTCCCACTCCCTTCCCTTCTCCCCTGCCCCCTAGTAACACCCTACCTGTCCCATACCTTTTCTGCTCCCAGGGAGGATGAGGCCTTCCATGGAGGGGGTGTCTTCAGAGTCTGTCATATCCTTTGGGATAGGGCCTAGCCCCTCCCCCATGTGTCTAGGCTCAGGGAGTATCCCTCTATGTGGAATGGGCTCCCAAAGTCCATTCCTATGCTAGGGATAAGTACTGATTTACTACAAGAGGCCCCATAGATTTCCGAGGTTTCCTCACTGACACCCACGTTCCCGGGGGGGGTCTGGATCAGTCCCACGCTGATTTCCCAGCTATCAGTCTGGGGACCAAGAGCTCCCCCTTGTTTAGGTCAGCTGTTTCTGTGGGTTTCACCAGCCTGGTCTTGACCCCTTTGCTCATCACTCCTCCTTCTCTGCAACTGGATTCCAGTTCAGTTCAGTGTTTAGCTGTGGGTGTCTGCTTGTACTTCCATTGAACTGGAACTCGTGAAGAGGTTAAACTCTTCAACTAATTTAATTTCCATGGGGCACGAGGTCACCAACAGAGGGAAAAAGAGCCCAGGATAAACTGGAATGAGGACTCGGCAGGGATTCTTTTAGGAATTTGGGATCAGAGAAAATCAAGGGTCTCTGAAGCATGATGCTACAAAAAGACCTTAGGAAAAGAGAGAAATAAAAGAATCTCAGTTATACCAAATGCTAGACTAGCTGGCCACCTGAGTCACTGGATCATCCTGTCTCTGCCTCCTGGTGCTAAAATTCCAAGTGTATGCTGCTATGCCTGGCTTTTGATGTGAGCACTGGAGATCTGAACTCAGGTCCTCATGGTTGCACAGCAAGCACTTTAACCCACTGCATCATCTCCTCACTCAGCCTTGATTTTATTTTATTTTAGTTTTGATGTGGCACTATGTAAAGACTGGCCTAAAAGGCAATCTCGCTGTATTCTGATAACAAATAAAATTCATGTCCTCACAAGATTACTGTGAGGAATTGGGGAACCCTGTTTTCAAAATATCTTTGTATGAGGAGCCACTGCAAGAATGACAGCCATTACATGCTTAGATGTAATTACTGAGTGCCTTCCATGTACCACACATCGGCCCCGGCATTTGAGAATACAGAAGTTGTATACAAAGCCCATAGTGACTCACCACGAAAGATCTCATGAAAGAGTCTGGGAATTTGGATCACACTTGTAATCCCAGAACAAAGGGAGTAGAGGCAGGAGAATCAGAAGCCCAGATCATCTTTGTCTATACAGCAAGTTGGAGCTTAGCCTGAGTCACATGATAACCTGTCTCAAAAAACAAAAATACAAAACCAAACAAAAACAAAGAAAAAAACAAGTCTATGAATGCACATAATACATACATCAATTGAAAATTGTCAGTTGCTGTATAAATTTCCCATAGAAGTATATAAGGATCAGAAATTGTCAGGCACAATATAAATTTTCCATGGAAGTATATAAGGGTCAGAAATTGTCAGGTACAATATAAATTTTTCCATAGAAGTGTATGAGGATCAGTGCCATGTAGTTAAGATTCTGGCCAGATTCAAGAGTGTCCAAGCTGGGAAAGGTCTTCAGAGGGCATTGATTTAATTTTCCTCACTTTGCTGATGAGGAACTGAGGTCTGCAAAGGGGAAGAACTTAGGACTGTCAATAAGTTCTTACTACCCTATTAAGTATTCATTATTTATAGGGCATTGCTAAGAATTACTACAACATAAACTTTTTTAGTAAACCAAGCCTAAGATGTGAGCCCTGAAGTTTATGAAAGCATCGTTTGGCTCACATTGCTGAATTTCCTAATGAGATACCCGGAGGTGTATTTTCTCTCACTGACCACTGACTCAGTGCTTACAGACAACTGCAGTGTTTGGGAGAGGGAACTGAAAAATAACAGGACACCCGCCTTCGACATCCTTTTCCTTTTCCAGAACAGTATTGATCAATTGATGCTTAAATATATGTCCTTTCCTCACTTGATTAATTGGTTTTATTTGAACAAATAGTCACAAGTTAATTGGAATGTAGGAAGGTGAGCAGTGAGCAGACACCTGTCATGTGTGCACAAATGAAATGGGTTAGAACTTGGTTGAATACAAAGGGTTGGACTGCTCAAGAAATGAAGCAACATACATATAACTGTCCCTTAGAACAGTGGTTCCAACCCTTCCTAATGCCAAGGCCCTTTAGTACAGTTCTTCATGTTGTGGTGACCCCCAACCATGAAATTGCATTCATTACTACTCCATAAGTAGCAAAGCTTCTGTTATGAATTGTAATGTAAATATTTTCAGAGATAGAGGTTTTCCAAAGAGGTCACAACCCACAGATTGAGAATCTCCGCTCTACATCAAGCAATGTGAAGCCTGGGGATTATGAAGTAGGTGGTATAGTAGTTCTGTCTTCCCTGTAATTCTCAGATACATTATGAACCTGGTTACTATGTCGTGACAAAATATCTAGCAAGAGCAACTTAATGAAAGGGTTCATTTTGGTGCACCTTTTGAGGGTATAGTCATCGTGGTGGGCTATGCATGATGGCAGGAGCATGAGGCACATGGTCACCTTGTGTCCCTAGTCGGGAAGCTGAGAGGCACAAATGCTTGCACTCAGATTGCTCTCTCTCCTTTTTGTTCAGATTGGGACCAGTGCATGGAATGATGCCACCCAAGTCTAGGGTAGGTCTTCCCACTTAAGTTAACATAGTCTAGACATTCCTTAGCAGATATGCCCAGGGTTTGTCTCAATTGGTTCTCCATCTTGTCAGGTTACATCAGTGTTTAACCATTACACACAGCGTTTGTCCATAGGCTGAGAAGCCCAAACTGCTCAATTTCAAGCTTTACATATATTGTGCTTTAGTTACATGCTGATATTCATATGTACATATATATATATATATATATATATATATATATATATATACAAAAAGTAAAGAAAAGAAAAATATGATGGACAACCCCAATGTGTCTTTAGTTAAGATGGAGCAAATTCCTCCTAGACACGGCCATTTGAATTTCCCACTACTCATTGGTTGCATATATATTCATGCCAGGTAGCCACTAATGCCAAGCAAAGACAAATGGAATTGCCTTCTTGGCTCAGACTCATCCTAGTTCATCTCATAGATTTAAAGGAGAACCCTTTCTCTTGGATGTGTCAGTTCTTCAACAATTTGAAATTTTGTAAAGGAAAATCCAGGAGTAGCTATTTGGGAAGTGTGGTGATCTAAAAGAAAATGGCCTCCAAAGGGAGTGGCACTATTAGGAGGTGTGGCTTTGTTGTAGTAGGTGTGACCTTGTTGGAGGAAGTGTGTCACTGTGGGGGTGGGCTTTGAGGTCTCATATATGCTCAAGCCACACCCAATATCTTAGACTACTTCCTATTGCCTGTGAATCAGGATGTAAGAACTCTCAGCTACCTCTCCAACACCATGTCTGCCAACATGCCACCATGCTGCTTGCCATGACGGTAATGAACTAAACCTCTGAAACTGTAAGTCGCCACCTCAATTGAATGTCTTCCTTTATAAGAATTGCTGTGGTCATGGTGTCTCTTCATAGCAATAGAAACCCTAAGACAGCAAAGGAAACATTGTGTGTGTCACATTACAAAGTCAACTTCTTGAAGCAATGTACTCCTCAATAAATATTGCGTTGTATATTGAAAAAATAAAACCTATTCACTTTCCAGAGATGTCAATAGTTAAAGCAAGTGAACTTTAGATTTCTCTGCATCAGCTCATGCAGCTCATCCATTCTTTGGTTTTCTTTCCTGTAAGAAAGTGCTTTCCTCATATTTTGGTGTTATTTGTTTTTTTGCAACTAGTTAGGAAGCACTGTGTGATTGTTGAGTATCTGAACCACCGTTAAGTACACAGTGAGCTTGCAACACATGCCAGCCGCTGTAATTTCGGAACCACGGGTGCTATGAAGTTAAGTTCTGTTTATCTTCATTTAAGTCCCTAAGCCTGCAGCTGTCCCTTTCTAAGTGTAAGGCACAGGGGCTGGCACAGCTGGGTCTCCTCTGTGGGAGGTGTCTTGGTTTTAGCTTGGAATGCACAGGCAGAATTTCTCTGGTTCTTTATAATTTTCAGACTGCCCCGGAGAGTGAGTCCTGTTTAATCAGCTTACTCAGGCCCAGAATCCATTTATTTGATCTCAAATTGGATGTTTGCCTCTCAGGCCCAGACCAAAACAACAATGCAATTTACCTTATCTGCTTTCCATTTCTGGCTCCCAGAGAGGAGACTTGGCTAGCACCTCCTCCCTCAGGACACCAGGACGTGCAGCCCAGTGAGCTTTCTCTCCCAAGCCCAGAAAACAGAATTTATCTGGAAATTTTGGAAACTGTTAAAAGACTTAACAAAATCTCCTCGCTGTTATTCCCTTTATGACATTGATGGTAATGTGTGCTCGCTTGGACTCCATATATTCAGAGTCAGGGATGGTCTCGACAGGAAGTCAGACTTGTTCCAAGAGAAACGGTTGTGCAGAGCAGATCTGCTGAAGGTTCTTTATGCTCACGTTGCCTTGACAAGCCTTGGCACGATGATCATTTGTTTAGATCTGACTGAGAGTTTCTAAGCAAGGAGAAACCCATAGTGAGGGGTTCAGTTCTGGGAAACAATAGCCCAAAGCAGATACTTCCGGTTCAATTTCAGAGGATAACTGGCAATGCCTGGCTTCCCAGCATGGGAGAAAAAGGAGCTCTTGTCTTTCTCCACAAATTGTACATTGTATTGTAAACTCAATTGGTTCTTCCCCTTCAAGGGGGATTTTACTGACCTTGAGAAAGGTCACTAACTTGATAAACTTGGATTTGGGGCGATCACCTTGGAAATTGGGAAAACACAGGAAATGGGTTTTCTTTGTTTAGTATATATGAATTATTCCCTCCCCCTTCATTTTCTTGCTTGCAGTTGGAAAGATCTTCCTATACTGCTGCTTGTTGAAATTTAGGGATTATATTTCTGTCCTCTTAGGAATTATTCAAAATAATTAAAATGCCTCCTTTGTTGTACTTCCCCCCTTAGTTACCTGGCACTTCCACCATTTTTTTCTGAACAATAATTCATCTTAGGAAATGAGTTTATCTTCTCTTTACCAATGTTGCAGGCTCTCTTGCCTATGGATTTTCTTCATGAGTTTTGCAATGTCTTTCTTTTCCTACCTAGCTTATCCTCGACCAGCCACACAACACATCACTCTTTTTGTGGTACTAGCCTCCTGGTTTCCTCCATTCATTATTCCTCCTATTCTAGCCTTCCTAGAGACCAGATCAGGGTTCCAGTCCACTGGGGCTAACTGGAGACACTAACCTTCCAGTAGTACCCTATTGTCACAATGAAGGAATGAAGACACTGGGGTGTGGGAACATCCAGTTGTTGACAGATAAAGTATTGTGATGTGAGCAGTAATCTACTATCAAGTCAACCAGATTAAGTAGCACTGGGAGCACTAAGTGGGCATTTCCAGAGGGGAGGGACTGTGGGCATCACCATTCAATAGGTTGCCACCCAGATAGAATACTATGGAAAGTGGAGGAAGGCCACTAGTGTAGACACAACGTCTTCCTTTCTCTTTCTTGGTTGCAGCCATGCTGTTTACTGTGCCTTCACACAGTGAGGATGGTCTGGAAGCTCTGAGACTGTGAGCCCGAACAAATCTTCCTTCCCAAGAGTTGTTCATGTCACAGTATGTTTTGTCTCAGTGGTGAAATATTAACCAAAAGAACAAAGATATTTTTAAGAGTCAGGTGTGATGGCTCACAGTGTAATCCAAGCACTTGAGAGGCTAAAGGAAGAATGTCATTGAAAATTGGAACCATCTGGGTTATGTAATAAGGCCCAGATCACCCCGGGCTCATAGTAAGTGAGTTCTAGGTCAGCCTGACTACACTGGGTTGAGAGCAGTCTGCGTCAATGGGCTATAAACTAAACATTTAGAGGGCAACTTACCAACTTGACCATTTAGCAAAATAACAATAACAGGTTTTATCCTAAGATCTGTGGCTTCCCCAGCCATGGCTTTTGACTCAAATTCCAGAAGTCAGCATGAAACTACCTCCTGTAGGGTAGGCCTCAAAGCAATTAGGTGCCCTGTAACAGTGATGCCACTACTGCACTTGCAGGCACATCGTGATGGATATATTAGTATTGTAGTATGCAGGATCCAGCAGCGAATATGTCCATGACAGAACTTCTCTCTCAGCAGCCTGCACAGCACCTTCTGGCACCATGGAAGCTAGCCAGAAGGGAGGACACTTTCTGGTTCATTTGAAATTGAATTCTCTATGTCCTGTATCTATAGTGTGTGATGCCTTCAGTCTTACTATGTAGTTATGGTGGGTAGCCAAGGGCACTGAAATAGGCTATGCTGTTTTGGAGAATTCTGGGGCCTCTTTGATCAGTAACTCAGGGAGACATCCCATGACTTGTACTGTCATTTTTATTTAATAACTTGCATTTTCTAGGAGCAACACAAAAGGGTGATTCCTTTTGTATTATTAATTTTTTTTGACAAACATAACAGCCGTCTTGGTGCTGCCTCTTTCCTGCTACAGAAAATGGAGCATTGACAGCACATGGAAAGATGAGTGCAGAAATTAAGATTGTTCCGTAGGAGCAGCAGGGTTATAACACAGGCAGATTCCATAGGGAAACTTAATTACATTGCAAACAACTGTGCTGGTCACATGCTAATCCTCCTGTCTGCAGTCATAGGCAAACCTAAGGGTAGTATGTAGAAACAGGAAGATGCTGAGTGGAAGCCATAAAATACCAGGGGTGGGCTGGTCCCACAGGAGCAGCTCTGGACTCTGAGTCTAACACTGAGTGAGGAGGTAACTTTCTTTTTGCTCAGAGTTGTATCCTATTTACATTCTGGAATGGTGGTTCCAGGCAGGTGGCATGACAGCGACTGAGGAGTTGAGTCACTGGCAGGAGGGAGGATTGTAGAAAATATGCAGTGGGAAGGTGACTTCAGATGGGGAGAGCTCTGGCAGGGGAGGTGTTTGTCTACTTAGAGGTGAGAATTTGTGGGTGGCCATCACTATTGAGAAGCAGCATTCTTCAGGTTGTTGCTTATACAGTTTTGTTTTATCTGAAATTCTCCTGCACATTTGATAAGAAGGGCTGCCTCACTGGTGTGTTTGCCTTCACTTAAGGGACCCTCTTCTCAGGATTACCTAAGCTAGTTTTATTTGTTAATAAAATATCATTATTATTATTATTATTATTATTATTATTATTATTATTGTGTATGTACATAGTGTGTGTGGGGGGGTGTAAGCTTATGTAGCTATCAGAGGACAACTCTGTGAGGTTGGTTCTCTTCTTCCACATTTATGTGTGTTCCAAGAATCAACTCTGGTCACCAGGCTTGTATGACAAGTGCCGTTACTGGCTGAGCAATCTACCAAGTTTAGTTCTCATATTTTAGGTTCCAGTAACAACTGATGCTGTTAACATTGTCTCACTGGTGTTGAACCCCACACTCCAGACCTTCCTGAGCCCCGGATGTGTTTTACCCCAACCATTCCAAGGCCCCCTTGAGATGGGTAGAGCAACTTCCAGATGAAAAAAAAAAGAAAGGTTTATAATGGTAAACACCTCAAGGACATAGGCTTTTAGACACTGGACAAAATGTTGATCCAGGTGGATTTGACAAAGCCTGTGCTGCCTTCTACATGAAACTCTTACCATGTTCAAAGAAAGGCACTATGTCCACCCAGTAGGGATCTAAACATGATTGCACACAAAGTCATGTACTCAAAAAAACTATAGTTGGGAGACAGGATGGAGGGGAATGATTAGAAGTCAAATGAAATTAGAAGAACATATAGAAAGATAAGAGATGAAACAGAGAAGTGTAATTAGGAAGTGACTGAGAGGAGAGTTGGAAAATAGAGCCCCATCGAGGAGAGGTGGTTAGACCCTGGAGAGTCCAGGTCGGGCTAAGTTTAAGAAAATTACTAGGCAGTCCAGGGAGGAAGGGACCTGAAGGTGTACATGCCAACACCCATTTGGGGTCTGGGTAACAGATCAACTGAGGAAAATTTCACAGGGGAAATAGGGAAGAATTTTTGATTCAGCAATCTGAAGGGCCAGGAAAAGAAGGAGTAAGAATTTTTATTTTGTTAGGTAGGTTGTTGGAAATAAGAGTAAAGGAACTTTCCAGTATTAGGTGGTACATTATTTTAGGGGGTGTTCTGAGCACCCATGTGCCTGTGAATTGCTAGGTGAGGCCCCTGAAACCAGCTAGGAGAATGTTGCAAACTCCAGGATGTGGAGCTATTCAGAATCACAGGCTCCTTTTGTTTTTTCCACTCAGAGTTGACTGAATGAAAGAAGTGTCCCAGAGCCTGTGGTGCAACTGCAGACTTCATGAAGCTGCATTGCTTTCAATTAAGGGCGGTGTCTGAATTAGCCACAGATGGCTTTTGTTTGGGGTTTTGTGTATAGGAAATTCACAACTAATTAATTTACTTATATTCCTTTCCCCAATCTAATTAATTTTAAGGGTTTTAGACAAGTACTGGCTCCTTTGGCCCCACAGTGGTACAAGCCCATTTTTATAAGTGGACACCCTTTAATTGAAAGAGTTGCTTATGGCCTCTGAGGGAAACCTCTCGATGTGTGCACACACACCCGCCACTTACCCACATCACTCAACCCAGGCTTTCAGAGCTCTCTGCTTTTAACTCAAGAACACTGGGGCCGAGGGCGCGCATTCCACATGCTCTGTGGGACAGCAATTCCCTTTGGCAATCGACTTTCAATTTTAGGGGTCCGCTCATTTTTCTGGAGTTCACTATTAGCCCAGATAAGAAATCCGAAGGATTGACGAATAGAGATTGAATAGAAATTATTCCCACAAAAAGAAACAACATATGACCTTACTCCACAACAATAAAAACCAAATGGAGGCATGGAAACCCTCTACAGAGAATCACCAAATATTTTAGCCATCACTTTCCCTGTTTCTTAAGTGCTTCTTGCTGTCTGTTGTTGAGTTGTCTGGGCAGCCTGGCCTTTGCCTATTGGTCCTAACTTCACCTGCATCCCTAGTCTCTTAAGGGGCAATGTTTGGGATCTGGTATTTTGGGAGAAGCTTAGTACCTAGCATGTCTTTGGTACCTGAAAAAGAGGAAGAAAAGGCTGGAGGGAGAACTAAGAATGGGGTGATTTCACAGACCCCAGTCAACCTGCACAGGGCCCAGGAAGCTCGTTTGTTGGCAGCTGGCTGAGCAGAAATGAATCGCAGCATCTAGTGGACTCCTTGGCTTCAGGGCTTCTGGCCAAAAAGCTTTATGTTTCCTCGTGGCTGCACATTTGCTTTTACCTCTGAATAGATTCAAACCCGCCATCAACCCCCCTCCTCCTTTTCTTCTTACTCAATTGCCTCCTCTGATTCTGCTCACGTGACAAAGGGGCGGTGGGAAGGGATATATGGTTGGAGATGGCAGAGGCATGATCAAAGGACAGCAGAGCTGTGAAGCCTTAGCAATGATTTAATCAGTATCCTCTGGTTCCGCTGGAAGGGGTTTCCTCCCGGCCCACAGCTGGATGACAGCATGAAGGCCTGGCTTCACTGCCCCTCCCCCCATGTTTCAAAGGGCTACTAGAAGATGGATGATGCAATTTCTAAGGAAAGACTCTGTAAATTGTGTCACATAAGCCTCTATTATCTCTGCAAGTGTGCATATATGTGTATGCAACATAAATAGAAGGTTCTGACTAGATGGTTAATATGGAGTGGATAAAAGCTCCGGCTCTAAAAATTTAGGTTCACTTCTCTGACCCTGGCTCTGTTACCTGCAGATGCTGATCAGGTTTGAGAGTCCCTGGTCCTCGCCTGTAAAGTGTGAGAAACAGTTTTGCTTCCTTGAAGTGGTTCTTAGGCTCAGGTCCCTGCATCAAGACGATTCTCACAGTAAACAATATGGAAATAAATGAAGGCATGAGAACTCAGTTTCTCAAAAATGTTTAGGCATTATTTTCATTTTCTAGAATTTACATTCTCCTTCATCTCTACCTTAGTACAGTGCTTGGTATCCATTGGTCAGCAGGTGACTGTTGAATCTATCCACAGACAAAGCAAATTGCCATTTTTGGTTAATGTGAAAAACCAGGGCAAGGTGGCTGGGTACTGACTTCCCAGAGTAGGAGTGCTGCTATGGGCATAGTGAGCCGAGCCTGCCTACACAGGTGCCTAGTTAAAGGCTTACTGCTTGGATAGTAAGCAGGATTCAGTGTCTGAGGGATAGCCCAGAAATGCAGGGAGCTAATATGTCATTGGTGGGGAGGGCAGGTCAGGAGAGCATTGCTGCAAACCCATTTATAGGTAAGAGGTTTCTGAAGAACAAACCTGTATTTGTTTGTGTTGTGTGCCTTTTCCTAGGGAGATGGGAGCAAACGTTTATTCACCCTTATAGGGAACCGGGAACAGATCAAAGAAAAGATTCCATCAGCGTCTGATGAGTCAGGGAGTTCACAGGGACGACTTCCAGAAGCCTGGGTGAAGGATAACTTACAGGAGGATGAGTGACTCAGGCTGATACATCACCAGAAAGCCCCACCCCAGCATGGGTGACAACCTGTGAAAGCTCCCTGTGCAACTTCTGGGAGGCTCAGCTGGCCAGAGTGGCCCCTTCCCAGTCAGTGTTTACTTCTTTTGTAACCTTATGGAGGTATATTACAAATCTTGTTAGCTTTCTGAGTCTTATTTTTCTTAGCTTAATGACTCTTAGGAGACTTTCTCCTTCTTCCTGGAGGGAACATTTTAATTAGGAGGAAATAGTTACTTAACACCTAAGATCCATGGGTTTCCTCTGATGTTTTCCCTATCTTAAGTAAATAGCCATGTTATACCTACCTTTTATTAAGATTTTGTATATTTTAAAAAATGTTATTTTAATATTTTATTTGCATGAATGATTTGCCTGCATGTGTATCTGTGTTCCATATGCATGCCTGTATTGGTATTGGCAGAAATCAGAAGAGGGCATCAGATCCCCTAAATGGAGTTACAGATGACTGCCAGCCACTATGTGCATTCTGGGGATTAAATCGGGTCTTTGGAAGAGCTGCTAGTGCTCTTGACCATTGAGTCATTTCTCAGCCCCCAAATTTTGTAGTTTTTCCTCAAGCAGTGTTGTCTAAATTGTATAAGTTTTAGACCCTCTGGTACCTGTATCTGATGCTGCTCCAGCATGTCTGTTATAGAGGAATAAGAAGATGAGGGCTGTCCTCCTTAGAGAAAGAACATAGGGGTTCAGACATGGCCTTTGGCCAAAAGTTTATACAAAGTAATGTGAGTTTTGTAGCCTGTGTTGCCTTGTAGGGGTAGTCAAGCTCAAGAGAGACATGGATACCTCTGCTCTCAAAGTAAAAAGGTCCCAAATAGATACTGGAACAGAATTAATTTTTAAGATTAAGTTCAAAATAAAGTTCTGGGAAAAGTTAGTGTTCTTAATAAAATGCTCAACCTAGTTTCCAGAAATCAATAGAATTAAGACTGTTTGGGGGGAATGTATCACCTATGAGTCAGCTGACTGTCAACAGCCTAGGTCTTTTACCCAAGATTTGTTTTGTGTCCAGTCTGGCAATGGGTATCAGAACATTATATTTTCATGTGTAATTTGCTTGCCAAGAGGGAATCTTTGGATTGTTTATTTCTGGCTTTGTTCACTAGAGAAAAATTACAACAAATTGTTGCTCTCAGAGGCAGCCTCTCTAGCATCTTTTCCATCCCCCGTTTCTCATCCTGGACTGCATCAATGACTGACGTCCTCCTTGTACATTCTTTTGGACTTTCATCTCTATCTTGCTTTGTTAAAACATTTCTAGGTATCTACTGTCTTTCCCCAACTGAACAGGAAGGTTTTAAAGACAAGAAAAAAAACCTCAAAGGTGCAGTCTGTTGCATATTTCTTTCATCTTTCTATCTTTTTATTGCCTCCCTCTTGGAACCCTGATCCCCCAGAGTCTAGCACAGGGCTGGGAAGGATGCAGGACTCAATAAACATTGGGCAATGGACTGGTTATTTCGTTGGAAAACTGGGGAATGAGCTAGGGATCCATTCTTTTGATCTACCATAGTGTATCCATGGTTACTTTGGTTAGATGATTATGGGGTGCCTACAACCATAAACCAAGCTGTGATGTTAGAGATGCAAACTCAGAGTCATGGCTTCATAGGCACCAACCAGAGCCATCAATGCCTTCAGACAGTCTCGTTTCTGGAAGAAAATAAACTCAGGTGAATCCTCTTTAACTTAGGTGGAGATAAGCTAAGCCACTGCTTTATTTTTTACAAAGACTTATTCTGACATTTGTGAATCCAGATACAAAAGTTCAGCTTAGGTTTAATATTTTTTGATCATGTGACATTATAAGTATTAGCTACAGAAATTTATAACTTTGTAAAAACTATATATTGTACACATCTTTTACTAAGCGTGTGTATCCTGAAAAATGTATTTTATAATTGTGTGAGCATCACTAAGTACACATACTTATCCTGGACAGTGTGGTCCTGATACAATCAAGAGACATAGCAAACACAAGATATGAGGCTATGGCTAGATAACCTGCACATTAGTTTCAAGTAATCTTTTAAATGAGGAAAGGAATAAAATAATGATAAATGCATATTATAGTACAGTACAATATAGTATAGTATAGTAAACATATAAGCCAATGGCATGGTGGTTTACTGCCATTACAAAGTATTATGCATTCAGTATAATTGTATTGCTATACTTTTATATGATGGGCAGTACAGCAGGTTTTTATGCACAACCCTAACTCTATTATTATAGCTACCTTGTCATTTAGGGCACAGGAATTTTCAGCTTTATTATAATCTTACGAACATTGTCTCATATGCCATCCCTTCTTGATCCAAATGTTCTATAGCAGGTGGCCATATCTCTGCTACGTCCCACTTTCCCCCCATGTAAAGATGAGATATATCTGGATCAGTTAGTAGACGCGGCTTACCATGCCTATCCTACAGGGATGTCGTAGAATTCTTATTAGACAAAATGGTTGTTTGCAAAGTACTGAGTGATGTCTGCTGTTACTAACAGCTATTCTAGCAATGGTGTACATATTCTCATCTCCCCCCTCTAGAAATTTCCTTTATCACACAGGGAACTTCTGAAGCCCGGGATGATGTGTCAAAATGGAGTGTGACAAATGAGGGAACAAAGCCTCAAAAAGCAACCTGGGCCAGGAATTTGCCTACACATTGCTGTGTGACTAGCAGTTGTCTGCAGCTCCGGTGACAGGGTGGCTCGCACAGTGCAGTCGTTTGTGATGTTTTCTGGGTCACAGACTAACTTCTGACCCATAGACACCAAGGTCCCCTCTCTGTCTTTCTTTGTTTGTCTTCTGATAATAGTTCTTCCGATTTTAGGGTCTTCAATACAGATGTGTTTATTGAGTTCCTATTTTCCATGTTGGGGACACAGACTATGGAGAGGTGAAGATGGAGATCCCTGTCCTGCCTGATCTCACAGCTGCTCTGCCCCAAATAAACACACAAAGACTTATATTAACTATTAAACTGTTGGTTGATGGCTAGGGCTTCTTATTGGCTAGCTATGTTCTTAATTATTAATCAATTTCTATTAATCTATATATTGCCACGAGGCTTACCTGGAATCCAGCATGTTACTCCTTCGGCAGCATGGCACTTCTTCATGGCCTCTCTCTCTGCCTTCCTCTCCCCAGCCTTCTCCTGGTCTGGTAGCCTCTTCTTCTTCCTGCCTGGCTATTGGATAATAGGTGTTTAATTCATTATCCAATAAGAGAAACATATATACAGAAGGACATCCCCCATCAGAAAGGTGACTGTGCCTGTTTGTCCTGTGGGTTAGCGGTGCAGTTCATGGGACCCCAACACTGGCTCACCAATGCATTACCACTTTGTATGTCATCCTATGCAGTTTATGAACACATTCCTTTCAAATAAATATAGAATTCCTTGTGCGTTCCACAAAGGAATCCTTTCTATGTATCATCAGGCATATAACAAACTTGGAAAGAATGTAGCAGATGGAACAGATGTGGACCATCCCCCCCTCCACAGAAGAGTGCTCAGGAAAACATTGAACATATTTATTTGAGATCCATAGCTAAGATGGGAAGACAGTGAGGAAAACTCTCAGGTACTAGAAAGGAGAAGGAGCTGAAAGCTTGATTGGCAGACAGGAGCTGATCTTAGGATAGACAAGTGGGTGCAGATAAAGGGCTTCAGAGATGGATGCTTTTATGCCCAGCTAGAAACAGGAACGGAGATCTCAAGTCTCTGCAAGACAGGGAGTTAAAAGGGAGCCCCCTGCATTGAGCCAAAGGGCTGGCTTTTCCTTGGAGAGAAGATTAGAAATAGGCTTTTTACTGGTTTGGGGGAGTTTGCCATCTGTTTCAGACCTTGCATAGCAATAATGTCACCTCAGAGAAATCAAAACACTAAATATGAATCATGCTTGGATGTTCAGTCAAAATTATACCTTGCCTTGATTCTGCAGAATGACACTTTGACAAGCAGGAAAAACCCTGGGGTTGTGGTACAGGCTGCTGCAGAACAGAATGCCCTTAGGGATGAATCCATAGGACCCCCACTCTTGATCAGCTTAATATAAAAATCTAAGTTATCCTAGGAAATATTCCACACGGGAAAGGTGTTCAAGGAAGGAAACAACAAAGTGACTACTCTATGAATTGTATAAATCCAAACGACAGAAAAAGAACTAGGAGTGATACTATTTGCTATATGCCACATGCTGTTCAAGGAGAGCACTTTGCAGGTATTACTTTTATGTATTCTTTGCTTTTCTGTTGCTGTGGTCAAACACCATGACCAAGGCAACTTACTGAAGAAAGGGTTTCTTTGTGCTTACAGCTCCAGCAGGAGAAGAGTCCGTGATGGGGGAGTGAAGGAGTGGTGAATAGAGCAACAGCCGAGGGCTCATATCTTGAACCTCAAGCACAAGGTAGAGGCAGCATTCTAGGATGCGTGGCTTTGACTTCAAAGCCCACCCCCAGGGACCAACTTCCTCCAGCTAAGCCACACCTCTCAAGCCTTCCCAAATTGTGCCACCAACTGAAGGTCAAGTATTCAAATTCCAGTGCCTATGAGGGACATCTCATTCAGATCACCACACCTTCTCATGGGGTCTGGTGAGTTAAGAGTCTGTGACTACACTGCACAGGTGAGAAAACTTAGGTGGAGCTTGGCAAATACAACCAGAGTCAGCAAATGGTGAAGCTGGATTTGACAGCTGGCTCACTGCTCAGTTTGCCTCTTAACTAACTACCGTTAAAGGGGCCTCCACCATTGTTTTTCCCTTCTTCACACAGATGGAATGAGACGTGGGCAGATGGGTACCTGATTATTGCACCACTTTTCCCAGCCTCTGTTGCCTTTAGGTCGGGCCCCAGGACCTAGTTCTCTCTGATGAATGAGATGACACTTCCTGCAAGGAATCAGAAATTAGAAGAATTTCTCCCCTAAGAACTCATTCTTTTCCAAGTTAGCCACAGCTTAGTTGTAGTAGTGATGTAACTTCAAACATGTACATGAGGACAATATCCTTCCATAATGGCATAAATCCAAACTACCCTCTAGTCTTCACTATCTACCTCCTCATGTTGCAAGAGAAGCACTCTTTCACCTCCTTTAAGCTTCAGGATAGCTGTGCCAGCCATGATACAGCATCAATGCTCCCTGAAAGCTGACTGTGTTAGCCAGTAATCAATTGCTTGGCTGGTGGCCATGGTCTGTACCACACTCTCAATGCATATGATGAGTACCCTGATCAAAGGATAGGAAGCAGAAGACGAAAGTGGGTCACAACAACAAAGAAGAGATGGGCTTTAAAAGGAACCAAATTGGATTTTTAGAAATAAAAACTGTTGTGACAAATTGTCATACACAAAGGTCTTGGAAGAAGAATTTGCCTCTGAGGCGCTGGGAGAATAAACAGATTTCTGTTAGAGTCAGGGACAAAGGGAAGGAGTTTGGTGGCTCCTGCAATGAGCCTAGGAGGAGAGTGGAGGGACCCACGTAGTGCAGAGGGTGAGGATCGGGGCTCTTCTGATTCAGACTCTTTCCAGAAAGCAGGCAGCCATGTCAATTTGGCCTGTGTAGAGGGGGTGGGGTTGTCTTACCTGTTGGTCGACAGTGGAGTTCCTCCAAGCTCTATTGGTTCCAATGAGTGGTTCTTCTTACGCTTGGTAGTCTGTCTGGAAGAGTCTAGAGCAGCATCCGAGGACTTTCTGTCTGCCCAGATTAGTCAGTGCTGCCATTCTTTCAGTCAGGGCTGACAAGAGAAAAAGAAAAGATGCCAAGTGACACAGCAAGGGTGAAGGTGGCCTTCAGTGCTCTTTCAATTGTTCTTTTTCAGGGTTGGGGAAATGGCTAAGCAGGAGAAGGAATTTGTTGGCAAGCCTAGGACCTGAATTTAATCCTGTGGGCTCATAAGGTGGAAGGAGCAATCCATTCCCAGGTTATCCTCTACACACACACACACACACACACACACACACACACACACACACACACACACACACACACACATTGCCCTTTGCTGCTGCTGCTGCTGTGTCTCTGTCAGCTTTTATGGGCCACTTTAGAGCATCTTCTTGAACTGATATTTGTTATGACAGCTCACTTCTATTTCTTCTCTTCTTGGGTCTATTTGTGTGTCTTCTTCATACACATGGTCTGAAGAACACCATACAATCATTTTCTGAGTCTCTCCTGGAAGCCAAAAGCTACAGGATAGCTAGCCTCAGGAACCAAAGATACGGTGACTATGATGTTTACTAAGACTGAAGAATTTCCTGAAACACTGAATTTTCTGTGTGAAATCCATAACACTCCCAAGAAAATCAGTCTACTTGGTCAGCCTCCTGAGGGAATGTGTGCTGGATCACACTGTACTTGCTCCAAGAAATAGCCCATGGTAACAGAGGAACTCCGTTTAGATTGTAGTCACTAGAGAAAAGGAATATTAGTAGTTTTGACTGACGTTTCTCCAGGTTCTATATTTTTTTTCCTGAATATGGAGTTGAGAGCACAAATGCTGACCAGGGTGAGCCTGTGCTTATCATAGCTGGGACAGGAATTCCCCATAGCTGTAATCCTTGCAATGACTGCCCTTTGTATTCACTCCTTTAGAGTCTAGGCAAATTCCTACATTTTAGCTTCTTAAATGACCACATAACCAGAGTTACTGAAGTCTTTGGAGGGGAGCAGTTTAGGGTTTGCCCCACTTCACCTTCTTAGGGTGAGTGTTCAGTAGAGAATTCCTCCACCAGCTTTTCCTTTATGGAAGAGAGCTGCACTAGTTTTTTAGCACAAGCATTTGGGCTTTTATTTATTTGTCTAGAGCAAGTAAAAGACATTTGTGAGTGGTAGGAAAAATTTTATACAAGCAGTGGTGTGCTAAAGATAGCTTGTACTGGCTCACAAGAGCCAATGGTTAAATTTCCAGGAAAAATTGAGAGCTTGCTATTAAAAATTAAGCTAAGCAATTATTGAAACAAGTAAGATATAAACTTATAATTAGATTATATTTTAAAGGTAGTAAATAAGACTTATCACTTAATTATCTTACTATTACCTATGATTTCCAAGTTATACATAGTTATTGTTTCTGTGTCAGCTGTTCATCACTATAGGTAATTATCTAACAAAAGCTTTTGTGATGAATAATCTTGATTGTCAACTTGCTGGGATCTAGAGTCACTCAAGAGACAAGCCTCCTAGAATGCTTGTGAGGGATTATCTATCTAGGTTAACTGAGGTGGGATGGTCCCCCCAGTGTGGGTGGTAGCATTCTATGGGATGGTGCACTGAACTATTTTGAATAAAAGGGAGAAAGTAAAGCAGGCAGGCATCTCTCTCTGCTTCCTGCCTGGATGCAATGTGACCAGCTATCTTGAGCGCTTGCCTCTATGACTTCTATACCAGGATGGACTGGATCCCATCCAGTGAGCTGGAACAAATTCTCCTTTCTTTTCATTGCTTTTGTCAGGGCATTTTATCACAGCAGCAGAAAAAGTAACTAATATAGACTCTTAGGGAAAAGGGAGATTTAGTTCACAGTTCCAGATACTTTAAGCGTAAAATGTGTAGTCCAGGCTTTTACTGGGCGGACCCCTAGCCGTATTACCTCATGGTGTGGATAGTGGTAATGGAGTGCTGTGTGAGAACATGCAGTTCACACTCACCCAGGATCAGTGTGAATTTTAGGCTCAGAGAGGCTAAAAGTTCATCCAAAGATGCAGACTTTGTAGAGGAGGAACCAAGATCTGCATCTACCATAGCCTGGCTCCACATTTGTGTATTCCTTTTGGCTTCACACACCTGCCTACTTCACTCTACTTCTGGAAGCTCCAGGGTTACTGAGCCCTTTACTCAGAGTTGGATTTCCTACATAGGCGGCTCAGAGAGAAGCTTCCCCCTCTGCCGCCCCCCCCATGCCCTTCCTCTTTTGTTTCTCGGTCCGGTCCTTCACAGCCACAGGAGAGGATAAATAGGTGTCCAGCTCAGCTCAAAGTGGTGCTGAATGCTGGCTGTGCTGGGTGGGGAAGCCTACAGGAATGAGTGTAAGATTTTAAAACAGAGATGCAGTCATGGGGCCCTGCTCCTCATTGGTCACTTGGGGGGGCTTTGCTGATGAAAACAGACTTACGGTGACTTATATGGGTCACAGGTGGCAAAGGCCAGGGACTGACAGAGTTTAACTGGATTCCATTAGCACCCAAAACATTGTGCTGGGTGAATAGGTACTGCTTGGGCATGAGGACACTGCTTCTTAAAGCACCCTGTATTGCCCCACTGGAAATACTGTATTTAAAGTCAACTTGGTCTGACCTTTAGTTTTGGTGGCATTACTAATTCTATGAAAGCAGCCATTTCCTACTTCCCTAAAGCTTAATAGGAAATCAGACCATTTGTTAAGCCTAGCTCAGCAGATGCAGAGGCTAAAGGCTTGAACATTTTCCCTACAGCCTGGGAGCAGATACAGAATGACCTCCCATATTTTAGTTTCTTTAAAATTCTGACACCAAGGAAATCAGGAAGAAGTGGCATTTAACAATAGGTTAAAGCGTCAGTATGACATTCTAGGAAGCCAGCGCTGGCAGAGTAGGCCGGACTCTTTGGAGAGTAAAGAATACTCCCAGGTTACAGATGTTTCAGAATCCCCAGTCACTCAGTGACAGTCATTAGGTGGATTAGTGTCCACTTGTCACTGTAGCTCTCATCGAAATTTTAGCAGCTTAACACACACCCATTTTTTGGTCTGTTACAGTTAGGCTCAAGTCCAAGTTAGCTTAGCTGGATTTCCTGTTCAGATGTTTAAGATGCTGGCCAGGCAGAACTCTTATTTGGATGCTCTGGGGGAGAGTTCATTTTTACGCTTGTTCATGTTGTTGGGAAAATTTACTTCCTTGAAGTTAACAGCTTCCTTCCTAACTGAGAGATGTTTTCACTCCCTAACTTATGGTTTCCTCCTCTTCAAGGCCAGCACTGGAAGGTTAAGTGTCCCCACATCTCAAAATCTCATTGCCTCATTGCTCTTTCTTTTCTTTTCTTTTCTTTCTTTTTTTTTTTCCGAGACAGGGTTTCTCTGTGTAGTTTTGGAGCCTATCCTGGCACTTGCTCTGGAGACCAGGCTGGCCTCGAACTCACAGAGATCTGCCTGCCTCTGCCTCTGAGTGCTGGGATTAAAGGAGTGTGCCACCAACACCTAGCCTCATTGCTCTTTCTAATGCCTAATTCTTCTTCCAGCTGGAGTGCTCATGTAATCAGACTGGGTCCACAGGCATAATGCAAGTGCCCCCCTCCTGTAAATGGAGATGGAACTTTTCTTTTGTTCTGACCTCTCAGTTTCAAATAATCACACAAAAGCTTATATAAATTATAGAATGCTTGACCCATAGCTCAAGCTTATTACTAACTAGCTCTTCAACTTAAATTAACCCATTTCTATTAATCTACATTTTGCCACATGACTTTGTGGCTTTACCTGTTCTCCCTCAAGTATCTGGCTCGCCTCTCTCTTGACTCCGCTCTTCTTTCTCCTTGTATCCCTTTTGACTTTTTCACCTGGCCTTATTCTGCCTGGCTATAAGCCAATTCAGCTTTATTCTTAACCAATGAAAGGAGTACATATTCACAACGTAAGAAGGGTTTTCCCACAGCATCCTCCCCTGCTCTATGGTCTGTAACAGGAAGTTTGCAATAGGCATGGGGATTTGGAAATACAACTCTTTGGGAGGGATATTCTGTCTCTCATACCTGTATCTTCTTGATCCAGAGCTCAGATACTTGATTTCCAGGATTCTGTAGAAAACATCCGTGTGGGCACCTTGAAAGCTGAATATGTAATACATATGGGAGGTTCAAGGGAAGAAATATTTTAGAGGTAAGAATGCAGATTCTGTAGTTAGATCCACCAATTTTTTTAACAGAATGGATGCTTCTAAGTATGATTTTGTTAATATTATGGTATCACTTGTAAGATAAGTTGTGGGAGAGAGTTTTCTCTTTCTACCATGTTGGTCCTGAGTAGTCAACTCAAGTTCTCAGGTTGGAAGAAAGGATTTCAACTATTGATCAATTTCACTCTTCCTAGGTTGCACCATAAATACAGTTAGTCAAAGCTGAACCGGGAAGGTAACATTCCAGTAGACCCTTGAAAGAGAGTTAATGTAGAAGTTACTTATCACTATAGAAGCTGTTCATGTACAGTCAGTTTCTGATTGGTTTCTTAGCCTTGAGTTTGGATGAGTTCCCAGTGGGAATAGGTGTAGAGCTCAGAAACTGGGTATGGTGACAAATGTTCATAAATTAAAGCAGTGAGGAGGCTAAGGAAGGCAGACTTCAAGTTGCGCTTGGGGTATATAGTTAGTCTGAGAGCATCTTGGGATGAAATGTGAGATTCCCTGCCCCTAAAATTAAAAAAAAAAAAAGTGTGTCGGAATGAATCTTGAGCAACTACACAGTTGGAAATCAAGGAAAGGTGACCAGCAGCCATGTGAAGTGGAGATTGGTAGTGAAGTTCAAGTGTCTATGGCAGTGTTTGTGAGTAGAGAACCTGTTTATCGGTGCCAGATATTACTGATGGACGAATTAAAATGAGACAGATAATTGAGCTCCAGATCCAACAATCCAAGGTCTTTAGCTTCTGTGTCATTAGAACCACAGAAAGCAGGAAGAGAGGATTTGGAGACAGTAATAGTATAGAACACCCAGGAGTTTTGAAGAGGAATAATAAAAGGAGGAAATACCTAGGAGGAAATTCGAGCACGGGTGGTGTGGAATATTATTTTAACTAGGCAAAGATGTGTTACATTTGTTTATGCTGTGGAATATTACTTTAACTGTGTAAAGGTGTGTTATATTTGTTTCTTTTGACTGTTAACAATGCAAAGATGTGTTGCTATTTCACCTTGCCTGCCGAAGGCACCTGAGTGGTCTAATAAAAAATTGAATGGCCAATAGCTAGACAGGAGAGGAATAGGCTTGGTTGGTGGGCAGAGAGAATAAATAGAAGGAGGAATCTAGGCTTGAGGGAAAAGAAGAAGTAAATGAGGGAGAAAGAGAGGGATGGGACCAGAAGCCAGGCAGCTGCCAGCCACCCAAACATGAGAAGCAATGAAAGTAGGACATATGGAAAGGAAGGAAGGAAGGAAGGAAGGAAGGAAGGAAGGAAGGAGGAAGGAAGGAAGGAAGGAAAGGCGGAAGGAAGGAAGGAAGGAAGGAAGGAAGGAAGGGAAGAGGAGAAAGAAAGAACAAATGAAAGAAAGGAAGAAAGAAAAAGAAAGAAAGAGAGAAAGAAAGAAAGGAAGGAAGGAAGGAAGGAAGAAAGGAAGAAAGAGAAAGAAAGAAAGGTAAAAATGTTGAGGCCAAATGTAGATAAAGAGAAACAGATTAAAATAAAAGCTAACAAAGGCCAAGCATTCATAACTAATAATGAGTCTCCATTTCCTGATTTGGGAGCTGGTTGGTGGCCCAAAAGAAAAAGCCTGCCACACGCAGGTGAACGGACAGCATGTTCATGTGTTGCTGAAATATAGAGTATAGAAAAGTATAGAGTATAGAGTATAGTGAAGTATAGAGAGGGAAGAGACATAAATAAGAGCAAGAATGCTCATCTCTTTCAGTGAGGGAAACAGGTTTTGGTGTCTTCCCTATCCACCCATTAATCATTTTGGAATGGGAATGTTTATTCTGTGATAGGCATGCAACAAGTGCTTGATTTTATAGGAGCTTATGGTTAAGAGCTTGCCTTGAGTTTCAGAAGAAATGTGGACTCTGGGATATTAAAGTGTTGCAACATTAAAGACTGTGGGGGCTTTTGAAGTTGAAATAAGTGCATTTTGCATTACAAGAAGGTCATGAGCCTATGAGGACAAGGAGTGGAAAGTCATGCTTTTGAAGGGATGTATTTAGGTGTCAGGCTGACAAGGGGATAGAGTTGTGGTATTTAATCCTGACTGTCAACTTGACTGGAATTAGAATCACAATAGAAATAAATCTCCACGTGTGTCTATGAGGAATTATTTAGATTAGTTTAATTGAGGTGTGAAGACCCACTCTAAATGTAGGTAGTACCATTCCATGGGCTAGAGTCCTGAACTGCATGAATAGGAGAAAATGAGCCGAGAAGAAACAGCTGCCACACTGGACTGCACCCTTGCATCATGTGCCAAAATAAACCCTTAGTCCATATTTATCCAGTATTTTGTTGAAACGACAAAATAAGTAACTAATACATCTTTTAACCACTCTGCAAGAAAGAGGTTGGAGGAGATGAAGAACCAGGAAAGGGTATAGGCCACATGTCTTTTTGGAAGGTTTTGGAAGGCATATTTCTGCTTGTATCTCCTTGGTCTGAAATGATATAACATCATTTGGCTACAAATAGTGTGGAAATTTTATTTTGGATGACACAGTCTCAAGTAAGCTTTTACTATGTGCCAATAGAAGATTCCACATGGAGACTTCTAAGCTGCAGGACATTGTTACTGTACTTAACTGCTTTGCATTCTTCCCTCTCCCTGATGCATAGTGTTTCATGTCTTAGAATTTGATCTTCGATCCTGTTCACTAACCACCAAGTCCCAGAGATCCAAGAGATAATTTATTGCCTTGTGAGCACAGTAAAATGAGAAAGAATGTGGAAGGCAGATAGCCTTGGCTTCGGATCCAGGCTTTATAAAGTACTGGCTCAATAAATCTGAGTAGTTGCCTAAATCTTCTGGCCTTATGTTGTCTACTGAATAGTGAAATTAAACTCAATTTACAAGGTTGTAGAGAATGAAATGAGATTATCTACACCACCATAATTGACACACACTTCTCAGAACATCTGTGATCCTCTTTTCCGGGTGATCTAGCTGAAGGAAAAGTCCAGTGAATCTTGAGAAATTTCTTAGGGTGGGCATTTCCTGGCTACTAGCTTCTGTACAGTGCTCTTTCCTTTCCTAATGCCATACAGCCAGACTCCTGTTGGATTACAGTCAGCTCTCCTTCACTGTGTGGTACCTATAATATTTGAGGATTATTGGTAACTTCTCCTGCCCCTTCACAACTCTAGGGAACAGACTGATTTTTAGAAGTCATATGTGTGTGTGTGTGTGTGTGTGTGTGTGTGTGTGTGTGTGTGTGTGTGTGTGATGTTTTCATATGCTCAGATTCATGTCAAGAATTTGATTATTATTATAATCATTGATTAGGTAACTGACTTAATGTGTCTTAGAGAAACAGCAAGCTTGAGGTGAGTTTTTCTCAGGGAAAGCTGTACCTGACATGGCTATGGATGAATGAGACATATTGTTGGTAAGCCATGGCAGCCCTGACTAGGTTATTATAAATTGATATGGTCTAATGTGACAGTTGACATCAGTGATGAAGTATTCTTGACTGTCATCATCAAGTATTTTTGATGCTTTACCTCTTATCACTGCAGTCCATTCCTGTTTGAAGTCTTAAGTTGTTCTCAGGACAGAGAAGTGATGTCTCCACCAGGGCTGCATCAGCTGTCTTTGCTTTGAGGGTTTTGCCGGGCCCTGGACCTATATGAAGGATTTTTCTAATTTGAACTAAGATCTCTGGGGCTAAAAGACCCTCATCTTGACTTACTGTTCTAAGAGCTATGATCAAGAAGTAGACCTGCGTTAACTTGCTGTACAAAGAAGAAAGGGAAGAGGGAGAAAACTGTTTTATTTGTTGTGTACTGGATTCTTGCCATAGGTTGAGCTTCTGGAAGTATTCTGGGTCAAGGTTAAAAGCATGGGTTTGAATCTTAGCCCAGGCACTTATTAGCATAGTGACCTCGGACAAATCACTTAACCTCTTCAAGTGTGCTTTTAATTGGAAAAATAAAGAAAGCCAATGTTGGACCTGGTATCACAGGCCTACAAATCCAGCTGCCAAGGAGATTGAGGCAGAAGGATCACAAGGTTGGGTTGGACTACAGAACGAGTTCAAGTTCATACTGGGCAATTTAGTGATGGGCTATCTCAAAATAGAAGCATAAACTAAAAGGGCTGGGGTTATAGCTCAGTGGTAGAGTACTTGAAGACATACTTCCTAAAAAATGGGAGAAAAAAATCAATGATATATATGTGTTAGCATAGTCTGTAATTTAGTAATGATTCAATACATGTTGGTGATGATTATAATTAAATTCCTGAGGAAAATGCTTATATGATGAAATTCCTCCATGAGTGTTGAATACTGGAATATTATTATTTTAAATAGTTTATTTTTATTGCAGCTTTACATTCACTACAAAATTGAGTGGAAGATATCAAGCTTATGCTCCTCCTGCCTCCACATATCCATGCCCCCGCCAGTTAACCCCTCTTGGACAGAGTGGTATATCACATATCTTATTTCCCAAGAGTCAGTGGCTTATCTTTCCATTCTCTTGTAGTGTCTTTTGCTGATAAAGAGCTTATACTTCTAATGAAGTCCAGGTTATTAATTACTTCTTTTATGAACCATGCCTTTAGTGATATATTTTAAAAGTTTTTTTAATCATACCTCAGATCATCTAGATTTTTCTCTCACATTATCTACTAAGGATTTCACAGCTTTGTGTTTTAATTATGAGCCATTATAAATCCTTTCTTCTTTAAAACATAAAGTAGGGTTCTTATATAACATACTATTGGGTCTTTAAAAAAAGAATTTACTCTGTCAATCTGTGTCTGTTCAATGGTATATTTAGAACATTGATGTTTAAATGATCCTTGATGGGGGCTGGAGAGGTGGTTCAGTAGTGAAGAGCACTTATTGCTCTTTCAGAAGATAGATCTGGATTCGGTTTCCAGCACCCACATGGCAGCTCACGTTACTCTGTAGCTCCACTTTTAGGGGATTTGATGCCCCCTTCTGGCCTCTTTTAGCACCAAGACACATGTATGGTACATTTACATATATGCAAGCAAAACACTTCTACACATAAAAAGGAAACAAATCTTTAAAATTATCATTGATATAGTTGGAATAATATTTATAAAAATTATTAATAATTTCTGCTTGTCACCCTTGTTATTTATTCATATTTAAATTTTTTCCTGAATTTTGTAGTTTTGGTTGAATAGTTTGTGTGATTCTATTTCCTCCTTTTTAAATATATTAATCATATTTCCTTAAAATTTTTATTTTGCTGTCCTAGAGTTTGCAACTAACATAACTAAACCACTCCCATGCCCAAATAAAAATACACTTCAGTTTGGACAAGGCTGTTATTGTAACAATTGATGTCATATATTTATATATATACACATATGCTATAGTCATCAAATATATTATTGTTATTATTATTATTTTTCACAAACATATGTTAGATTAATTAAAATAAGAAAAATACATTTCTTTTTTCTTCATTTATTCCTCTCCCAGTACTTTCTTCAAATAGTTGCAAATTTCCAATCTATTTAATTTTTGTACTCTCTAAAGAGTATCTTTTACCATTTCTTGTTAGCTGTAAGTTCCTCTATTTACATTTTTTTCAGAGAAAGTATTTCTTCTTTACCTTCAAAGAATTAACTTCACATGAGTTCTAGATTGGTGACATTTGTCTCTCAATCTTTTCTGTGTTTTATCCCATTCACTCTTTACTTGCATGGTTTCTAAAGAGCATCTAGATAGAATTCTTACCCAGAAGTATTTTTCTCCTGTAGATTTTTCTTTTTTTTCTTTTTTGAGATATTTTCATTGTCTTTGTTTTGCTTCAGGTTGACGACAGTGCACTGAGAGGTGGAGATTAGGGACCATTTATCTCTCTGGGTGTTCTCTAAATTTCCTGGGTCTGTGGTTTTGTGTCTGACATTAATTTTTTAGGGGATTCATTTTTGCTTTAAACCCTGCATCTGTTCCTTCCTTCCTGCTTGCCACATTTCTGTAATATTACCCATACTGTCTGTCTGCACTGTATGACACTGCCGTTGTCTAACCATTCTGAAATATTCTCTTCCATGCTTTACAATCTTTTCCCTCTTTGCTTTCCAATTAAAGGCATTTGTATTGGCATGTTTTTTTTGCAAGATTCGTTTCATTTCTCAGTTCTGTCTAATTTAATAACCAGGCCTTCAAATGCATTTTTAATTTTTGTTATAAGGTCATTGCTCTCTAGCATTTATTCACTCACCACCACAGAATTTCCACCTCTCTGCTTACATCATCCTTTTGTTATCATACTCATTATAATTGTATTCCCAACATATCTTATAACATATCTATCACAGTTTGTTAAATTATTACAGTTATGTCTAATGATTCCAACATTCTTGCCATGTGTAGCTCTAGCTCTGATGCTTGGTAAGCCTCTTTACATTGTGTGGACATTTTGTTGTTGTTCTCATTTTAATATAACTGATTTTTTTTTTCTGTGGTGTCTGGACATAATGGGTAAGAGAACCTGTGATTAATGAGCCTTTTGATGCTAGGGAGATGTCTCAGAGGGTAGAGCATTTGCTGCATAAAGCATGTAAATCTGGACTTGGTCATCCATGTCTGTAATAGCAATGCTATCTGTGAGACAGGAGAGGAGGTAGAACCTTAGAGACACACAAATCAGCTCACCTGGGCTATGCTGTGAACAGCAGAGAACCTGTCTCAGACAAGGTGGAAGACCAACTTTCGATGTTTTTCTCTGACCCCTGCATGTGTACCATGAAATGTGTGTTCTCAAATACACACACACACACACACACACACACACACACACACACACACACACACCACACCACACATAAACACACACCACAATAAACCACACACATACATCACACACAGACCACACCACACACACACCACACACCACACATAAACCACACACATAGAGCACATACCACACACACACACACACACACACACACACACACACACACACACTCCTACAATAAGCCTTCAGTATCTAGTATTGGTTAAGGGTGTGGGGCAAAGGAAGCATTCTACAGACTATGGTTGTCTTACTGGGTCTTTTAGTGATCCTGTGCTCTTGGACTATGAAGCACACCGGTGCATCTCTAGTTTTACTCTCCTTAAATGATTCATGTGGGTGGGGCAAGGATAGGGCTGGGTATTCCCATCCCCCTGGTCCCAGAATGCTACTCAAATTCTAGCATTTAACTCTAGCATTTTGATTTAAAAGTAAATCAAAAGAGGATTTACTTTTCCTCTGCTCGTCAGCAGGGCATTCTGGTCAGCTTCTTAGAGAAAAGTTCACTACAGGCAGGGTCCTCTAGGGTTGCTCCTCTCAGAGGCGTTCGTTCCTACATTGCTCCCCTAGAAACTGAGTTGTGATGCTGACTCCCCTCCCCAGTGACTGTTCTCAGGGAAGCTTCTGTTTGTATGCGGTCTGTTCTCCTAAATTGCAATCTTCTGAATTTGCTTGTCTTTCCAATTTTAAGGACAGCCATTTGCCTCATGAGCTCATTTTTCTGATGAATCTAAGAATCATCAGTTTTTAAAGCTTGTTCAGTTTTTTTCCTTGTTCTTGATATTGAGTGGTGGTTTCCAAGCCCTTCCATGTCAGGCCAGAAACAAAAGAACCCATTGCTTATGTAATTCTCAGCACAACCGTTCAGGTGAATGCCATTAGTGATTTCAAAAAGAACAAACTAGTCTGTCACAGGTAAGGGACTTGTCCAAGGTCATTTGGATTGGAGATGAAAGAAATGTGATCAAATTTGTCTGGCATCCCAAAGGAAACCACCACACCAGCAGTTCCTGCTCATACCGTGCATCCATCACTCGATTCTGGATGATTTGATTGGATTTGTCCTAATGCTTAATTTGAAGCTCTTTAAATTAAAGCTAAAAGGTGTCTTGACCTGGTTTTCTCAATTAGTAGGTTACCTAGGGAAACTACATCTTGGTTACTCAGTAAACTTTCACCTCATTCCCTTTTGACCTATGACTTCTGCTATTTCTTAGGGAAAGGAAATGGAATGAAGAGTAAGATATGCTTGCCTTGTTAGGTATTATCAGTGTCAACAAAATGATTTAGAATGGCATAGTGCAAAATAAGGAACCAAAATGTAGCTGTCAGCATGCACATGAGTCCCATTAGTTTTGGCAAAGTGGAAAAACAATGGACTTTAAACCCCAAGCTAGCATTATAGCTGAGTCCTGGCTTAGCCTTCGCCTGCAAAGCTCAGTTTTCTCAAATAATCAACAACTACTTACTTACATTTGTATCATCATTCAAATAAAATAAGTCATCTAGATCTGTAACCCAGTCATGGGAACTCAGAATTCCCTTGACCCTTGACAGGCAACATTCACAGTTTCTAAGAAGTCTTTGGGACTAGTTACCCTGCTTCCTACAGTGTTATGGAGTGAAGGTAAAGGCACTTGAGTTGGGGGTCGTGAGGGATGAGGAGGGATTGTTCTGGCAAATTTTTATGCTGAGAGGATATGTTCAATGCCTTCTTCTGTTCAAGGATTAGTAAGACTTAGTAATTTTGTGGTGGATAAAGGCAGAATTGAAGCTGGTAAGGGCAAGCAAGGCCAGGCCACAAAGAGCCTTGTATGTTAGATCAAGAAGTTTGAATCTTTTATTAGCAAAACTCTCATTTCTCAGGAATGCAGCAGGCTGTTGATATGGTCTGGTGGAGGGATGGCGAAGGTCTTAATGATGGTAGAGACACTGGCACTCATCAGTCAGGAAAAGCTGTTGATGTTAGGGACACAAATCCATGTGGTATGTTCATAACCTCTGGTCCAACTTCTCTGTCCTATTTTAGGCCATCTTACTTAGCTGATGACTAAGCTTCCTAAAGCCTCTGGTTTTCCACTATCAATGTCTTCCTAACACTGCTGTTGAATTGCGTCTCCAGAGTAAGGGTAGCTAGGCCATTGTCTGCTTAGCTGTGAAAGACTCTCAAATACCTTCGAGATGCACATGGCTGGGTCTATACCAGCTAGATTGTGATCACTTCCTTGGTCTCACTCTTATATTTCACTTAGTCATTGTTCCCAGTGAAATCATATTATAGCTGAGCCAATTACTGAGCCATAAACGTCTCCTTTCCCAGAAGTCTTTAAACTTTCATATAGACTCGGGTCATCGTTCCCATCTTTTTCTCCTTTTGGGAGTACCTCATAGGTCCACTGGCACTTGGGCTTGTCAGTTTGACCTCAACCATATCATCCAATATGATTCAGTAATTCTTAGTATGAGAGGGAATGGTGGAGAAAGATGTTAGGTGAGATCCATTGGTCCCAAACTTGACCTCCCCTATTTATCCTCTCTGACCTCCAAACTCAGCTTGATTCTTTTATTATCCTTCCCTCTTCAGTGGGGGTGGAATCCATGAATAAGATAGGACATTACTTCCATAATCTGGTAATGAATCAGTACTCGATGGGTCTGACCTCATCAAGGAGCCTTTAAAAACATCGAGGCACATCTTTTCTGGCCTTAAGAAAGAAGGGATTCTGGTTGGAAGATGCTCTGGGAGGGAGACAGGTAGTCATCAAGGAACAGCAAGTGGCTTCTAGAAGCTGAGGGAAGCCTCCTAGCAGCTATCCTGGAAGGGAATAGAGACATCAGTCATATAGTCTTAAGAAACTGAATCCTACTTACCAAGATAGGAACTTGAAAGATAACATGGAACTCCAGAAAAAATGCCTCCTAATGTTTACCTTTTAGGCTGGGTAGAAAACCTCTCTCATTAATATCTGGACTTCCAACCTACCAAAACACAACAACAACAACGAAACAAATCAACACCCCCCCAAACAAACAAGCCAATCAATAGATGTATTTGAAGGGGCTAAATTTTGGACACTTTCTTCATTAATAATAGCAAACTACCCTAAGTCTCTTCCCACCAATAGACCTCTGGGATCTTTATCCAAACTCATTTTTGCCTCAGCTCTGGACACCAAGAGGACCAGAAAGAGAGAGAGAGAGGGAGGGAGAGAGAGAGAGAGAGAGAGAGAGAGAGAGAGAGAGAGAGAGAGAGAGAGAGAGAGAGAGAGAGAGAGAGAGAGATCAAGCCTTAAAGTCGTTTTCATCTTTTTCTACAGAATACCTCTGGTTTAGAGTTACATAACAAAAAGTGATCATTCTAGAAGAGACTGCTCTTTAATAAAATTCTGTTTGAAAAGAGCTTGCTGAGCCCACCTACACAGAAGCAATGCTGGTGTGCTAGGTAAGGAAGGAACTGGGCTTGGCTCACCAAACTCTGCACTGTGCGTGGCTAAGAGTGAAATAGGGAGCAGAAGGAGAAGCTTTGGAGAAGATAGATGCATATAGTTTGCAAATATATGTATGTATTTGAAGGGGCTCTGCACATCAGCAGCAGGAGCATTGACATGGAGCACTTCTAGGAATGTCACTTCTTGGGCCCCATCCTAGAACTACCGACTCAGATGCTGTGTTTTAAACTGCCGTTCAGGTGCTTCTGTTGTGCAATGACTTTGAAACCATTGACAGTGACAAATCACTATTGGTTATACAAATAGTACATAGCAGAATTTTCTGTGGGAAGCCATCCTTTAAAAGATAACTCAATGACAAAGGATACACGTCACACCCAAATCTCAAACCTGCTCAAAATGTCTGCAATACTGTGACCAGCCACCTTTAGGCAACCATAGATCTCACTGACTTGAAGGTCAGATACTCTGATATAAAGTGTTAGGGTCACTCTGGGATGAAGCTGCCATGAATTGATATTCAGTAAATAATTGTGTGTTGTACTAATAAACTGGGACCAAAGATCATATCCCTTGTTTGGATCCTTGGGTTGCAATCTTTTCCCCAGGTGCTCTCAGGGACAAATCTTCCCTCACTAAGAAGTAAGGAGAATTCCTCTGTGGTCAGAAAACTTGTTCTGGAACAGCAGAAGTATGGGACATGGTGAGCAGTGCCTTGGCATAAGAAAAGAAACCACAGATAAGAACAAAGTTCCATCCAAGAGCCCACTTCTGCCTCTTCTGCCTTTAGCTCGGCAGCTATATTCAGTCTTCTGGATGGGCCCAATGCCTCAGGTAAAATATTCGACTGTCCCTTGAAGAGAACCTAGGGCAGAAACTCTAGTACCCCTTTATAAAACATTAAAGAGAAAATAATCAGCAGCGAAGTGCACATCAACAGATGGGGGATTTAAGGGCTTTGTAGGCAGTGAAAGCTGCCTACATTCTGAGGGTACAAGGCACTCTCTCAGTCTGGTCAACCAGACCTCAGTCCCTTCTGTACCATGCACTATTGTGTGATTCTTGTTACCTCAGAAAGCTCAGATAATTAAAACAGTTTATGTTTTGCCACTTCCAAGAATCCCTCTTGCGATTTAAATGATTCATACACCCAGGGCTTAAAGAAGAAAATAACCTCATTGTTGTTTGCTCTGTTCAAGCTCTCAAGTGCTCGGCTCATTATTTTGTTATCTGGTAAAAATGAGTTTATCTCTAATTCTCTAATCTTTTCCATGGGGAATTCTTACAGGATAATAAAAATTCCTTATTTAACCAGCAAAGAAACAGCTGCTCTTTTCGGCACGTTGTGTCTCCCTTTTAGGGGAGGGTGAGTGAGGGAGATACCTGCTGTCACATGCTAATTTTCTTATGTCATGGAGCAAATTTTAGGAGACTAGACAGAGTTGTTGAGGAAAAGCTGGGTGAGCCTCCTCTTGTTCCCACACCAGAACAGGGCTTATAGGTGGTGTAGACTGTGACATCCTAGCTTGTTTATCCCATTGTTGTTGTATAGCCCCCATTTTGCCTGTTCTCAGTTGCATGTTTCTGTTTGCCTGCAGAGCAATTCTACCATCATGAGGGTCCATCCAGATGTGCTCCCCTCATACCTACTTCCCCACTGTTCCACAGCCCTCCAAACCACAAATCTCTTCCTTGTTTTTGTCATTTTGACATTTCAAGAATGTTACCTGAAGTGAGCCTATGGAGCGTTCTCTGATTGTCTTAAAACCAGTGTAATTCCCTTGGGATCCATTCAGATTGTTGCATGCACCAATAATTTGATTAGGGTTTCATCATAAGTGTGGGCTTCAGTTTATATAACCATTTACTTATTAAAGAAGATCTGATTGCTTCCAAATTTGGGGTGCTGGTTTTTTAAGGACATAGGCCTTTATTTAAGAGGACCAAATGCATAAAAGTTTAACTTGGATGATAGATATGTTTTTAATTTGCTACGATCTCACCAAATTGTTTTCTAGAATAATTTTGCTACTTTGTACTCTCACTAGCAATGCACAAGTGATCCAGTGTCTTCATATCCTCACATAACTTTGTGTTGTCACTAATTTGTGTGTATATATGTATGTCTGAAATTGAGTACACACGTGTGTGTGTGTGTGTGTGTGTGTGTGTGTGTGTGTGAAAGAGGAGAGAGAGAGAGAGAAGAGAGAGAGAGAGAGAGAGAGAGAGAGAGAGAGAGAGAGAGAGAGAGAAATAGAGAGAACATGAACACGAATACACACATGAAAAGGCCTGAGGTCTATGTTTAATAGCTTCCTCAATTGCTCTTTCCTTTATTTTTTTGAGACAGAGTCTCTCTCTCTGAATCTGGAACTCACTAAGTAGTTGGAACTGCTGCCCAAAAAGCCACAGTGATCTTGTTTTTGCTTCCCTAGCACTAGGCTTACAGGGTGCATGAACTCTGAGCTTGCATTTACATTAATGAAATAAAATCAACCTTGGGTCTGGAGGTAGAGCCAGCAATTAGTTGACAGAAAGTAATTATAGAGAGTCATAGGGAGTCGGGGAAACAGAGAGATGCATGGGCAGCAGTAGGGAGGGACTTTGAGTGTGTCAGTCATTTTTGGTTTGGAGTGATGGAAGAGACACTCCCTTTCTGAGACACAGTGAAGAGGGAGGTCAGCTGGTTGCTCCTCAGCCTCTCTGAGCTAGCAGGTTTTCACCCCAGCCTCTGACTCCTGCATCCTTATTGGTAAATAGAATGATAGAAGTTTAGTGAAAAGCTACATTTGGTGGCAGTGGCAGGAGGTAGACCCAGCAGAATGTATAAGTCTCCCAGGGATACTTCCTCAAAAGCTGGCCAGTAACTGCAGAGCTGTAATTACTGCCGAAACAGCAGTAGATTCAGGTGTAGCCACTGTGCTGGCAGGTAAATAATGGGTGCACAGCTGGGTATGGTGTTTTATGTGGGTGCTAGAGAACGATCTCATGTCCTGATGCTCACACCACAAACATATTACTGACTAAGCCATCTCCCCAGCCCTGTCACTATGTTTTTAAACTCATTCAACAAGCACATACTGACAGAACCTTGTAGTTTTAATTGTCATTTTCCCAATGACTAATGACATGGAGCTTCTTTTTACATATGTATTTGGCATCTCTATATGTTTTCAGTAAAATATCTAGACATACATATATATTTAATTTTTGAACTTATAATTTAATTATACTTCTCCCTTCCATTTCCTCCCTCCAAACTCCCACATATACCCCTCCCCACTCTCCTTCAAGTTCATGGGCTCTTTTTTCACTAATTGCTACTGCATGCATAGATGTATTTGTATATACACATATGTACTCCTAAATATAACTTGTTGAGTTTGTATAATGCTGCATGTATGGATGTTTTCAGAACTGACCCTCTGGCACTGGAAACCAATTGGTTTGCTCTTCCTCAGGAAGATCACCTTTCTGGCTCCCAGCTTTCCTTAATTGCCTATAATTCTTTGTGTAGAGTGAATGCCTCATGGATTCTTCCAGTTTGGCTTGTTCATTGGTGTCATCCTTGTTTGGATCACATTTGGACAGACATGTTGATGAGACTTTATGGGTATAGAGTCTGATGTTACTAAGGAGACATAATCTCACAGCAAATTTCCTGGTCCTCTGGCTCTTAAAATCCTCCAGTCCCCTCTTCCACAATGTTCCCTGAGCCTTAGGGACAGGAGTGTTTTGTAGATGTAGCCATTGGGACTGGACTTCCCATTTTGATTTAGTTGTGGTTTTCTGTATTATTTACACATTTTCTAATTATATTGCTTATTTTGGAGGCAAGATTTCCTTTTTAATTTCATGCATTCTTTATGTGTTGTAGATAGGAGTCCTTTGTCAGTACCCGTTTCCTTTAATGTCTGTAAAACTAAGCACATGGTTATTTTACTTGGGCCTACTCTTTCTTATAGTTAAGTGTGGTTACATGGCATGTTTCAGGCCAATGAAATGATACAGAGTCATAAAGTACCAATAAGGCTACTTGTTCTGAACCTTTACTCTCTCTCCTGGGACTTGAATTGCAATAGCCCAGCTTCAACCATGCAGATGAGGACAGTGCTATAGGGTGGAGGGCAAACTGTTAAGAGACAAATAGCAAACACTTAATGCTTGTGGGTTTCATGAATTCTTTGGGAAATTTTCAACACTGCTGTTTTAGTAAATAGCAGGCATGGGCAATGTACTAAGAAATAGGCTTGCCTTTATAAATATAAAGCTATTTACAAAAGTGGTCTCAGAGAGTATAGTTTGCTGAGCCCCGTCACGATCTGGGTTCCAGAGTGGAAGAGGGAGCAGAGCCATTAGGTTCACCTGGATTGCTACTCTTGAGACCAATTCATGAAAAAGAAACAGATTTAAAATCACCCTATTTTAGAATATTCTCCACTGTACCATCTTATCATTCACTGGGCATATACTGTATTAACTGTACAAAGATAATTTAACAGTAATTTATACATGCTCCTAGCCAGATAGAGCTGGAAATGGTATGACAGGGAGATTCCAGAGCAGAGAAATGGACCTGTGGACAAGTTATAAAGCAACATTTTGAAGATGGGGAGAGAGTGAGAGTGGAGAGGAGGGAGGAAACTGAGTATAACACGGGGCTTTAGTGCTATTGTGTCTCTGAAGGTCCAGAAAAGTCCGTGAAATGTTATATTTCAATTTTAGAAATGAAGGAAAATAGCCAAGTCTCTGAAAAATTATTTAACTTTCCTAGGGGCATAGCTAAATTTGAACCTCGGAAAGTATCCACTTCAATAATGGATTTATTCACGGTTCCCATTCAGAGACTGACCTGCGGCTCCCCTCTCTGGAGCACAGCCTGCCCGTTCCTCCCTCCCTGCCAGGTAGCATCCATCAGCACAGTTCCTGGAGAAAGCTCAATAGGAGCTTATTAAGCATCTCTGTCTATCTGCCTAGAAGCAAAACTGGGACCAGGGAAGCTAGAGGAAGGAGGGAAAGAGACTGACCTTTAAACACAAAGCTTTTGATGACAGGCTGCAGAAATCCTCCAACTCTCCTGTGCTTTGTGGCGGCCAATCAGAAAATGTCACTCTGCTCTTCCATGTTCTAGGAGAAAACCTGTCTCCATCCTTTTTTCAGGACATCCATGAGACTTGTGGAGACTCCCCCATTTGCAGGCTGCTATAGACCTCTCAGTCCCATTCCTCTTTTCTTGACAAAAACGAGCATTCTCTGTCAGTACAGCCTGAGCATGTGAGCAAAGATACCTCCCTCTTTCCCTCCTGTTTCCTGTCTTTAGCATGTTCGGTGCTGACTCAAAGCAGGGTTAGTGCTCACTTTAAAAAACACAAAAGTATAATTACATTATTTGTCCCCCTTTCCTTTCTCCAGTTCCTCCCATGTACCTCCCCTTGCTCCATCTTGAAATCATGGCCTCTTTTTCTTTAGTTATTACTGTTATGTATCTAAGTATATGTATTATGCCTAAACCTATAAATACAACCTGCTCAGTCCTGTGTTACTTGTGTGTATGATTTCAGGACTGACCGGTTGGCAGTGGATTACCAATCAGGTGGCCCTCACCTTTGAGCCCTCATGTACTCCGTGTAGGCGGCATGACTTCTCAGCACTCATGCAGTTCTTTCCTCAGCTGTGCTTCACGGAACCAACAGTTCCTGGTCCTGTCTGTTGGTAGCATACTGAATAAGTGACTTTACTCCCTTTTCAGTATGTACTTGATACCTGGTACCCGGTTCCCTTGCTTGGTTTTGTGGCCTGACAAATCAATTTCAGCAGATTAATGTAAATATAATAGAAACAAGATATTTTCCCTGTAGCATAAAAGGTGACAAATAAGTTGGTCTATTAGTCTTTCTAGGTTTTCCATGTGTCCAGTTTGAAGTCAAAACAATTAAGAATTTGATATTGTGCTTGACTACCTAATAAAATGTTAAATTCTGGGTTATGTATGTACCTGTGTTTACTGTCTGTAACTTAGGGAGAACTTTACCTTTTATTGTTTGTTTAATATTTTCCTACTTCTTTTTGGGACTGCCATATCAGCTTTTAAAATCTTGATAGATCTTTAGCTTTTATAACTTAGTGTCTACACAAATAAAAAATTCTAAAAATTAAGGACTGCAACCTCAAATAGCTTCATTGTGGGGAATACACTGCTGTGTTAGCCAACTCAGGGATGTATTGAGAGTTCAAGTAAGTCTTTGGCAAATAAGACTAGCTCAAATAATTTTGCACTAATAAAACTTTAAGTTATTGACATTAAATATAATGGAAATTTACATTTTAATTCTACTTGCATCTGGTCTTTAAGCTTCTATAAGATTACCATCCAGATAAACTGGCATTATTTATACTTAACATTTAAGATGATGAAAAATATGTTTGCATTTAACAAAATTGAATAGTCTGAAAAAAAACTATTTCCTCACTGGGTTTTATAATATAAGAGCTTGAGTGCAATTTTTAAGGCCTTTAAAAGCCCTACACTGCTACTAAGTTGAATTAATTCAGAGATGTTTGTTATATACTCACAGCATTCCTATGGAAGGTAGAGTGTGAAAACATTTATTATTAATCATAATTTTCATTTGCCTATTATTTAGCCATGCTGCAGAGTGGCTGTATATTTTGAATGTGATAGAGTGAGTTCTTTTCTTTTTTTTTTTCTGCCAGTTTGAAGCACTGTGTTATTAGAGTTGCGTGGTTGTAAAAAGCAGGAGCTTGGCTGATCTGCAAAACACTGATGTGTGATAGGCAATTCTCAGTTATCTGATTCCCAAAGTTCTCAAAGGAATAGAAATTGCTGTGGTTAAAAGTTACAATCAATATACGTGAATGAGCTTCCAGAAGGAGCGGCTTGGCAGAAGAACATTCTACGTGAAGCAGGCAGAGGGGGGTTTCTTTAATGAAAACAGAGCCCAGTTTTACCCTCAACTAAAATGACTGGTTGCTGTAGAATGTGGGGAGCAGAGTAAGACCAAGACTGAATGAATGTAAACATTTGTGGAGATTTGGGGACTATTATAAGTAAATATCGTATTATTTACTGTTGACAAAGCTAAGATTTGATCGGTTTCCTTTCAAGATTCCAGAAAGAGCTTTATTATCAAATATTAAACAGGTACAAATAAAACCTTGCTTCCACTTTCACTAAAGTGACAAAATTTCCTTAGATTCTTGGTTTCTTCTTAATACAAGGTTAAAAAATGCTTTTCCTTACCCTTATCTGTTTAATAGCAAATCTGCTATTGTGTAATCCGCTTAGATAGCAAAGACTGTGTCTGAAGAGAATAACCAGTGGGTTATGTCGATTTTATTATATTCCTGTTGACTTAAGCAAATATGTTTTCTCATTTAGGAAAGAAGCAAAAATCTATGCAATAATGTTTTCTATGCTTGTTTTTTAATATTATTGAAGCAAGAAGTAAGATACTGTCCCTCAGGCACCCCAAATCCAATTTTTTTTCCTCTTAGGTGTTCAAATCTCCTAACAATTTTTGATTTTTGCCTTTCTAAAATCAAATCATGAATGATATCTTTTGCACCTAAAACTGTATTTGAGATTCTTTGGGAGGCTCTGGGAAAGCACAACTTTTACTTTATGAAAGAGTTGTTGGGGGAAAGTAAGGTCATTAGATGTGTTAGGGTTGGTGCATGGCAGAGCTGTCAAACAGATGTACGCTTCTTAGACCAGGTCTGCATGGCTGACATTAGCAACACATAAGCAACAATGTGTGACAATCTTGTGCTGACAGTGATTCCCATGGATTTGTCAGTATTCTTGCTATCTATGCCACACTTGTCTTTATTAGAGCCTTGGGAGTCTTTGCTTGATTTTAAACATATTAGTCAACTTTCTGCTACTGTGTCGTGACACCCATGATTAATAACTTATAAGGAAGAAAGGTTAAACTTGACTCACAGTGTCTGAGTTTTCAGTTCAGGTTTACTTGGTCTACATGCTTCGGAGACTATGATGGCACAGGACAGCATGGCAAGAACACATGGCAAAGAGGCTCATCATGGCCATGGTGGTGAGAATCAAAATGAGAGAAGAGAAGGGGCTGGGGTCACCTTCCCTTTGAGGTCATGACCTTCAAAGACCTAACTTGTCTCCATTGGGTTCCTCCCCTAACGGTTCTGCAGATCCCTATGGGGGACAGCCTGGAGATGCAGTCTTGAAACACATTAGCTTCCGGGTCACAGTTTAGAATGTAAACTTTAGATTCAAAGTATGTTAAAACAGTAATAGTGTACATAGCAACTCCAGATTTAAAAAATACTATTTGCTGCAATTTCTTACTTTTTAAATTTTATTTTTATTTATCCCTTCATGCTTCCCACCCCGCTCGCCCCATGTGTATGCATGCATGTGAGCTTCTGCTCAGGCCAGAAGAGAATGTTGGGTCTTTTGGAGCTGAAGTTCCAGGCAGCTGTTAACTATCTGATGTGGGTGCTGGGAACCGAATTCAGGTTTGCTGCAAGAGCAACATGTGTGCTTAACCCCTGAGCCTTCCCTCTAGCCCTGAGATTTGCCTTGTTAGCTTAAATCTAGCATCTTCTGGGCTCACGATTTTTCAAGTAGATTTGTTTTTCAGCCTATAGAATTTTATTGATATTACTTTGGAATTTTTTTTTAGCATATGAACATTTAGGATGTGTTCCTGGATTATTGAACCTTTTTACTTAGTATTTCTGATATACTTTTGGTATTCCATAACATATGTTTGGTATCTTTGTGGTATGTTACTGCATCAGGTTTATTATACTACACTAAACTTTAAGACTTCTTAAGGTAAAAATTGGTTACCCTATTTTTTAAAAATTAAGCATAATGTCTATTATTTTTTGAAAATAAAGTTAATCACCACATTTATAGGCATTTTGTTTAAATTTTTGGAGGGTTTACATTCATTTGCACTAAACGAAGTCTAGTCTTCGTGTGTGTGTGTGTGTGTGTGTGTGTGTGTGTGTGTGTGTGTGTGTACTGTGTGTGTGTGTACTGTGTGTGTGTGTACTGTGTGTGTGTGTACTGTGTGTGTATGTGTGTACTGTATGTGTGTGTACTGTATGCATGTGGGCATCAGTGTGTACACATGTGGAGGTCAGAGGTGAATGCTGGTTATCCTTCTCTATTAATCTTCAGTTCTTCTTTGAGACATGGTCTCCCACTGCATCCAATACTCACCAATTTCTGTACTGACTGGCCAGCAAGCCTCCAGCATCCTGTATCTCCACCTCCCAGTGCTAATATTATAGGCACACACTGCCGTGTCTGGCATTTCACACAAGTACTGGGGTTCTAAACTTGGTCCTCATGCTTGCACAGCAAGCATTTTACCCATAGAACCATAATCCTAGTCCCTTCAGACACAATTTTGTGTGTGTCTACATTTTCATCAGATTATCCATTTTTAAAGTTATAGGTGAATGGAACAGTGAAGGAGAATAGTCTTGTCTGGAAGCAGATTCAACTTCTCATAATCCCCTACTAAAACTCAACTTTGACCAAACTCATTATGTACCAAAATCTCAATTATTTAGTATCTGGCTACTATCTGCAACATTATTTTTTTTCCTAAATTTGTTATATCTGATTCTCATTTGAACTAAGAGCTGGCTGTCTGGATTCCTATCCAAACTTCAGGCTGTATAACAGCTGGTCCTTTCCCCTGAAATCTGAAGAAGCTTTGCAAGCTGAAGCCATGCAGCTTGATCTAAACCATGAAGGGCTATGTCCAAACCCTGAAGAAGTTCAGTAAGATGCTGAGATCATACTTCAGGTAACCAAGACAGTTGATGACACTTCCCCAAAGGTCAACACCCAAGCTAAAGAGCTTTAAAAGAAACTCAAAGGGCATTGCCAATTCCTCAAACATTGCTCCAATATAATCTTTCATATCAGGACTTATCTTATTTACCTTTTTGAAGACGTCTGAACTCCAGGCCAACTGACTTTTGCTAACAACTCTCAACAGATGTTTTGGCCAGTTTTCCCGAAACAACACTCACATGAGCACATAGCAGTGCGTGTTACAGGCTTCCTTATCTCTGCAGGAGGATTGGGAGCTTTTCTGAGCTACCCAGTGAAATATGAGATTGATTGAACAAAACTGACAACTTTGAACTTTTACTCAGTCATGTGTTCCTTGGAAGTGGCAACTGTTATGAAGTCCTCTGTATGGCTTTGTGACCCAGGATCTTCTAAACACAAAGGGTGTGTCCCAAGATACACTCATCCTCATTATTCCTATGACTCCAACAGGACTCATAGATATATATAGCTCCCTGACTTACTCATGTATGTAAAACTCTAGCTGTCTTTTCCTTTCTTTCTTTCTTTCTTTCTTTCTTTCTTTCTTTCTTTCTTTCTTCCTGAGGAATTCCTCATTAAGTAATAGTCTCCTTTTTTTCTTTTCCTTTTTTTTTTTTTTTTGCAATAGCCCATAGAAAACTATGTTTTTAGTTTTCAGGATATGATTTTGTGTCCTAACCTCACCCCCATTTCTATGGTAGAATCCTTTTCATTTCCCTCTTATCTGAGCCTTCCTTTCCTTATCATCTGAGCAGCGTGCGGATTAAATAAGGTAATGATGAGAAAGAGCCAGAAGACCACTCAGTGCTCGTTGGCATCAGCTCTTCCCCTTAGATGAAATCATCCTAATGGAGTCAATGATGAGAGTGGGAACTGGTTAAAAGACAGACTATCAATGAACATATGTCTTTCACAAAAGGGAAAGCAATCTAGTACAGTGTGCTGCCACTGAAATAAAACACACCGGGCAGGAGTGTCAGCTCCTACATGGAACAGTCACTAATACATGATAGAAACAGCCTTCCTGCTTTCCCTCCTTTTCTTCCTTGACACAAAGGCAAAGCACATCTCAAATTGGTACCCTCTTACCTTAGCATGTCTGGGAGGGTGAGGACTCACATTTTAGATGCACTGTGCAGCTCTAAGGCAGCCCTAGTAACTGTCTGGCAGGTGAAAGTGCCAGGCTGGCTGTTGGGAGAGCCCAAGCCAGAAACAGGTGTAGCCACAGGTTGAATGAATGTTCTAATGAATCTATATGAAGTTGTCTGTATTTCTCCTGGCTCTTTGTGGAGCTTGACCAAGCCAGCTGGCAAGGACTGTCCTCCGGTAACTATATAAAGATTACCAGAGAGAAGAGCTAAGGCAACAATGTACATTACATGGACATTTACGAGTAAACGAATAAACTCACTGCTCAATAATTCAATCGGAAGCTCAAATTGCTGCAGTGAGCATGTAGGGAGTTCCAGTTGTAGATACACAATTGCAAAGTAATCACAAAACATTTGCTCCTGGAACGTGATCACCTATGGTGCTTTACGTTAAGCTGTAATCAGCCTAAATATAAAATGAGCAAATTCTCCAAACTTCAGGAATGCAACTTTACAGAAAATAGGACTGTGTTTGGGGACCTTGGTAAAAGTCCATTTGCGAATTTCCCAAACCCATCATTCTGACTCCTCAGTGACACATAGGTTTTTCATAGTTTTAATTTTTTTTTGCATTATCATCACCTTATAATCTAATTTGGACCCTTATCTGGGCTAAGTTGTACAGTGAGGAGAGGAGGAACAGTGTCTAGGTCCCATGATACTTTTAGGGACTACCAAACTGCTTTAATGTTCTCTAATCATAATAAAAAATTAAGTTTTAAATAGTGTTTAAAATACATGATATTAACAACGTCTTTTTATGCATATGCATTAAATACAAATTTACATATGCTTATGGGGATGGGAGTTAATGAAAGCAAATTTCCTGGATCCAATCAGCTGTGTTTGTAGGTTTAGTTCTCTTTTCAGGGGCTGTGTGTTTGAAAGCTTCAAGAGTACCAAATCCTGTACAGTATATTATATATTTTTCTACATATGTAGTTTATAATGTAGGTATAGTACGATTTTATTTTAAGGGCTTATAACTCTTTAATAATTGAATCCAATGATATTGAAATGGTTGAGATAGTAAACCAAGAACACAAAAACCTGATTTAAAAATGATCCATGACTTCAAAGAGGACCAGAAAACAGATGAATGGGTTAAATAAATCAATTCAAGACTTTGGAGAAATCTGACTACTAGAGACCTGGCAAAAACACGGAGATGCTGGGGGGCTATGGGAAATACTGGGAATGAAAAGCTTAATAAACTACATAAAAATTCAGTGTAAGATGTCTCCAGGAGACTAGACAAGGCAGAAGAGAGAATATCAGGAAGTGAGGATGAGATTGAGAAATTTATATTCAAGTAACAGTAAAAAATACAGTCGAGACCCTTGGAGCATAACTAAGGGATTAAAGCTTCTTTCTCCGATGTGTGGAACAGAGGGCTGACATGGAATTTAAAAAAAGCCTAGGAAATTCAATCAATGAGATTATAGCAGAGAATTTGCTATATCTAGGGAAATAAATGCATGTCCAAGTATAGGAAGTATTCAGATTGCACAGCCAGAAAAGAATCTCTCCACACCATGCCATAATTGAAGTTCCAAAGCTACAGAACAAAGAATACTGCAAGCATCCCCTCAGATTTACTGCTGAATTCTACCAAAATTAAATGAAAAATGCCCATGTTTCCCAAACTACCCAAGAGGATAGAAACGGAAAGAACATTTAAAATAATAGTTAATAGTAATAGGATAATTATAACAAAATATTATGAAGACTGTTATGTGAATGTGAACTCTTACAGAGTATCGGATTACATTTTTACCTTTCTGCTTCAAGGCAGCACTGTCTCTGATGTTCCGGAGTCACCAGCATCATTCCTCATTTGTTTGGGACCATTATTGAGTAAAATAAGGGCTGCTTGAAAGCACATAGCATGGTACTCCACCAGTGGACATGATAACTGAAATTGTTGCTGAGTGGGAGGGTAGCATAGACACTACAGATTCCTTGGCCATGAGGAGAAGTAGTTTCCCAGGAAAGTTAGAGTGTGTATCTAGAAAATTTCTATATTACTCAGAATAGTGAGTAACACAAGTGGTTGTGGTGTGTCTGCAAAGTGTTTCCCACATACTCAGGTGTCTGAACAGTTGGTTCCCAGATTGTGACCCTGTTTGGGAAGGCTATGAAGCCCTTAGGAAATGGAGCCTCACTGGACAAAATGGATCATTTCGTCCATTGGAGGTGGACATTGAGCTTTTATAGCCTGACCCCATAAATGGTTCACTTTTTGCTTGCTGAGTGTGGATGTAAGGCAGGCCGCTGTCTCCCACCTTCATGTGTCTTCCCTGTCATGGTGTACTATAACCTCTTCAACTGAAAACCAAAAATTAACTTTCTATCATTTACTTTTGTCAGGTATTGGATCATAGTAGTAATTAAAGTAATGTATACACTTACAATCCATTTCTGGAATATTTTCCAACCTTATTTAACTGGGATCAATTTAAAACTTCAGGATGTGAAAACTTAGATAAGGTAGGTTAGTGTTCTCTTAATTGCTTAGAGACAAAGGAAACCCAGAAATCCCCAAGACCATCTTCTCAGGCCACCAGCACCTGGGGTGTGGACTCTGCATTGCTGACGGGCACTCCAGACCTATGGGAAGCATAGGTCCTGGCTCCATGGCTCAATGTGAGGGCGCTTGGTTTTCAGAAACGGCAACTTTCTATTAATAGGCAGTAGGGCTCGCTTTGAACATTATGGAGAGGATACTGTCCTGATTAATGTATTTTTAAAAGCAAAAACCAAGGCACCTAATCTGAAATAGGATGTCCTCCTACATCTCTATGGATTTCAATGGAAATTACTTATTGCCTTCGTGACAATAATAAAATGTGAAAATCCCACAACCTGCCTGTAAGGGCAGTAAGCAGGGTCTTTCCACAATCTAATATTTGAATTATTGTTACTTAGTAGCCCCAAAACTCCAAGCTCTAAGTACCAGTCGATACCAGTTTTCCTCCATCACAAATGCAGTGTCAGATACTATATGATGGCCTTCTGTCGGTTTGTCTTTTGGGGGAGCACATTTAACACATCCTTACTAGTACTCTCTATTTAGGGTTCTTGTCAACCACTTAGACTGAGAAGTGTTGCTGCTGTGTCTCTTTTCATACCGACTAGGAAAGTCTTGGTCTTAAATATTGAATAATCACTTCAAATTACTGGAACATTCTGAATTCAGAATGCCAGGGGACCTGACAGGTAGAGGAGGTCTGGTTCTAGATAGGCGGTTCTCATACTGGCATGGAGATCCCACAAACACCAAGGCCTATAGGGAAACCTGTAGCCAGCCCCCAAGAAGGTGTGGCTAAAGCAGGTGAGGTAAGTAAAGTAGTTCAAAGTCCATATACGTCTGTACAGAAGGCAGAATTATATTCAATTCTCATGGTACTTAAGGATTTTACAGAACCTCTTAATATAGTTACTGATTCTCAGTATGCAGAGAG